>NC_133422.1:77897173-78208152 GCF_049350105.2 Macaca mulatta
ATCTATCTTTTTATTAAAATACGTTTTGAGTGAGGCTTTTCAGAAAAGTTACTCTACAAAATTATTAAAAATGGGTTTATTTAACTTTACTAAACTTGATAACCATTCAGTCATTCCCAAACTTGCATTCATCACTTTTGTGTACAGCAGTGTGAAAAATTTTGAAAATATAAAATGTAGTTAAAAGTGGGTAACCAAACAACTATACAATATAACAACTCAAAACATCTGATACAATGGTTGATATAAACTATATTATTTATCCTATATATACTTAGATTGATATTGACAGAGCAGGAGCATCACCATCATGGACAAGCACTGCCATTCTAAAGTTCACCTTGATCAAAAACTGCCTAAATCCAGAGGGCATCAGCCTAATGGCTAAGGTCAGCATGACCATAAACCACAAATGAAATCTCAGACCAGAAAGATTACAAACTCCTCCAGGACCAGAGACATGCCAGCCCTGAAATAACCTCCCCTCTGGCCATAGAGATGTCAGCCCCAACATAACCTCCCCTTCTACCAGAGACATTCCAACCCAGCCATAAACCTCTCCCCTATATGGAAACATTCCAAGTTCTCTCACCAATAAATACTCTTAGTCTGTAAGAGAGAGCACTCCTGACCAAAATCTTCCAGAATCCCCTCTCAGGTTTATTCTCCAAAATAAACCTGTCTGAGTGTTAAGCCAATTTTCATGTTTCATTCTCCTTTCTTTGACTCTTACAGATACAAATGTATATTTGTGTATTCTGAATATTTATGTTTATTTACATATTAGAATTTATGTTTCATGCATACAAAAACACATAAACACAAAGAGAGAGGATAATCCAAAGATGATATTCTCTCTGAATATGAGATTTAATTGTGATGGAACATCATATACATTGTCATTTATTTTAGCTGTTCTTGCTTTCTTCTTATCAAAAATATAACTGTTGTCTAATATTAATTTTGTTTTACATTATTTAATATTTTTACTCACTAATTTTACTTACTTTAAGATAGACCTTAAATTTAGACTATAATCTGAAGTTTAAACTTTGACAGTAGAAAATATGTATATTCTGAGTAATAGTAACAAAAATTTATACTGTTATTAATCATAATTATATTAAATAAATAACATAATACTATGATAAGTTAACCTTCTAATACAGTAGTAATTACATTTTCAGGGAATATGTGACTTTTTTTCTGTTATTTGATGTCAGTATTGTTTGTTACAATAAAACTGTTAAGCATCAGGAATCATCTCTGGGTGAAGGATTAACTAAAGTTAATCAATCAGAGTGACAGTGAAACCTGGCTATATGTGGATTTTACCTTACCTGACTGGTGATTGGATAATAACTTATTTTCTATCCTAAGGAAAAAAAATGCTGCTATGCTGTCAATAGCCTGCAGTTAATTCCAGTTCCACTGCCATATCAACAAATTTAGACTTTATGCTTGTTAGCTGAATTGTATTCACATAGTAAGATGAACAGCATCAGAAAGTGATACCTTGGTAAGAGTACTCTGGCCTTACTATTCTTAATGTGTCTGTTATTTGCAGAAATGTGCAAATATACTTATATATGCAGTTGTATCTTTTTTCTATAATACTGTAGAGCAGAGCACTGTGCTTGGTTTCAAATGTCAGGAAAGGACTCCAACTACATAGGAGATAGCAACAACATTATTATCCCAACCACCAGAAAGAGCAGTCCAAACACTTCTGTTTACTGTACTGTGGTACTGGAGTTACCAAGAAAAACAAAAGAATCAACATGTGAAACAATGCTTTTCTCACATAGAGAAGAAACAGCACAAAGTCAGTTGCAATAGCGTCAGTCCCTCAGGGCTAGCAGGTAACTTCCCACTTCTCATTCTTACAGGTACCCCTCTCATTCTGCAATATAAGTACTCTGGCCATTCCCCTGTGGAGTCTAAAACAATACAAACTGGGGGTATGACTCAGGGCCACTGATGGCATGCTTAAGACAACGAATGAGCACACTGAATCTGAAACAGGGAAAGATATTCTCACACAAGTCAATAAGGCGTACAAGCTGTGTGCATGCTTTCATTCTTGATAAGGAAGTTTTACAGGCCCAAGGTCTATTCTTATGTCATTGAGCAGAGTTGAAACACTGCTGCATGAGGTTGCCTTTCCCAACAAATACACTTAATAAGTAGCAGGAACACGATCTGAAATGCAGCACAACAAGAGTTGTTAAACTCAAGGGTGAGAGATCAGGATACTTAACTAGAAAGACCAGCAGAAAAAAATCAATATGGGTCCCCAAATGACTTTAGCAAAATAATAAAACAAAATAATTTTCATAGAGAAATGGTAGTCTCTAGTAAAAAGAATTATAATTTTCTGTAACTTGGGCAAATAAGTTGAGAGTTATAAGCATGCTTTACCAATCAGGCATGCACAGACTTAAATTGGAATAGTGAATCCCAGAAAGGCAGAAGCAAGTTAGCATAAACTATAGCTTTATGTGGCATTTAGGAAGAGATTATCAAAGCATTGTAAGGTAAATGATGGATACACACAAATCTAGAAGTGTGTAATTAGTAAGTAGAATGTTTACCAGTTTTAGATACATGATGACAGATTTGGTAAAAACAAAGCAAATAATACAAAAATTTATGTGCATAAATCAGATTATCCAGATAATCTCAGCAGGATTATAAAAGGCAAATTATTTAAACCTAGTCTGATACCAGGAATCAAATTATATGATAAAATTAATCTAAATATTGAATGACATACAGGATGGTTATTATTGTTGATATATGAAATTTTAGAGGTATAGGACCCATTTGCCATGTTATTCAATTTCTGCACAGTGATCAAGAAGAAACTGAATTATAGAAACTAAAAATGGCAGAGTTTATTTGTAAAACAATGAGGAACAAAGTATAGAATGCTGCATGCATTTTCTTCAGGTAGTTTTACTATCACCTATTATTTATGGAATGAGTTGCAGTGCTCTCATGTGTGTTCACTTGGGAGATAAGAATGTTTATATAACCCTAAATAGTTTCTATGTGTTTATTAGTCTTTGGAAGAGCTTAATCAAACACATGACTCAGAATATAACAGAAAGAGCCTTATATTCAATTAATTCCAAGTGGGAAAAAATTACCAGCTCCATTTCAGCAATCATAAAGATATATTAATAATATTTTGAGTCAACCTTCATTAACCTTCTGCAAATCCAGTCACCAATTCCAATTTCTAACCATCAGGAAATGAATATTAAAGTAGATAGTTTGTGCAGTGAAGTCTAAAAACAAAAGAGAGGCAGAACAAATACTTCTGTGCCTTCAAGGAATTTTAATCCATTAAGAGAGCTAAAATATACTCCAATTTAATTGCTAGAGAAAACAAGTTGAAATGTAGAATTTATGTTTTGACTGAATACAGAGAACTATTGAGTGGACATTAAGGTAATCCAAGAAACAAATTATAGTGGACTCTTCTATGACATGAATTTACACCTATATATTAAAGAAAAGAGGCACCCAAATGATCAGATTGAGAAATAAAAAATATTTCAATAGTGAGATTCTTATATGCTAAGATTCAAAGTGAAATACACAATTTCATAAAGTTGGTAAAAGGAAAGTAACCCCCTAATTTGACATTAAAGGGAAGAATGGGAAACACAGAAAATATTGAATTTTAAAAATACTGTTGATGGATTTATGTTCATACTCACATATCATAAATCTTAGTCATCTTATACAAATACAGGCATAACTTATAACTGTTACACATTTACAGTATTCCCCTTTTATAGTCAATCAAGATCTAAAAATATTCAATGGAAAATTCCAGAAATAAACAATTCATGATTTTTAAATTGTGCAGCATTGTAAGTGGAGTCAGGAAATCTTGCAGTCCTGCTCTATCCAATTCCGGATGTGAATCATTCCTTCACCCAGGTAGTCTACACTGTATAAAATACCCCTTAGACATTGACATAGTTACTCCTGACATGCAGCCATATGCATCTTCATGGCTTGATAATTTAGAAGCAAATGATCCCCATACTTGCCTAATGCTAAATCACAATGCCTACCATCATTCACCTCACTTCATCTCAACCACATAGGCCCCTTATTATCTCACATCATTGCAAGAAGGAGAAAGATGATTACAGTAGAATATGTCAAGAGAGGAGAAAAATGTCATATTACATAACTTTATTATGGTATATATTTATAATTGTTCTATGTCCTATTTTATTATTAGTTGTTAATCTTGTATTGTCTAATTTATAAATTAAACTTTATCACAGGTATGCGTGTATAGAAAAAAAAAATATATATATAGGGTTCTGAACTATCTGAAGTATTAGAGAGATACTGCTGGTCTGGAAACCTACTGCTCCCCATACCCCCTCAGATAAGTATGAACTACTGTAGACTTACCTGGATTTCAAATTTATGAGCACTAGAATTTTGATTTTAATACTTAGTATCTAAATTTTTCAGTTAACTATGAATTTTGTTGCTTTTTAAAAATAATTTCAACTTTAATTTTAGATATGGGGGTATGCATGCACATTTGTTACACTGGAATATCGTGTGATGCTGAGGTTTGGGGTTCAGACCCTGTCATAGAGTTAGTGAGCATAGTATTCAATAGATAGTTTTATTAACCCACCTCCCTTCCCTCTCTCTAGTAGTACACAGTGTCTACACACAGTAGTACAGTTACCATATTTATTTCCATGTATACTCAATGTTGATATGGTTTGGTTCTGTGTCCTCACCCAAATCTCATATTAAATTATGATATTTAGTATTGGAAAAGGGGCCTGGTGGACGGTGATTGGATCATGAGGGTGATATCTCCCTTGCTGTTTTGATAGTGAGTGAGTTATCATGAGACCTGATGTGTCTGGCACTTCCCCCATTGCTTCCTTTGTTTCCTATCACCATGTAAATGTGTACCTGCTTCCCCTTCACTTTCCACTATGGTTGTAAGTTTCTTAAGGCCTCCCCAACCAATCCTCCTGTACAGCCTGTGGAAATGTGAGTCAATTAAACCTCTTTTCTTTATAAACTACACAGTCTCAGTCAGTTCTTTATAGCAATGTAAGAACAGACGTATACAAAAAATTGTTACCAGGAGGTGGTATTGCCATGAAGATACCTGGCAATGTGGAAGCGACTTTGTAACTGGATAATAGGCAGAGGTTGGAACAGTTTGGAGGGCTCAGAAGAAGACAGAAAGATGAGGGAAAGTTTGGAACTTCCTAGAGATGTGTTAAATGGTTGTGATCAAAATGCTGATAGTGAGACGGACAGTCAAGTCCCATCTGAGAAGTTCTCAGACGAAAATGAGGAAGTTACTGGGAACTGGAGCTAAGCTCACTCTTGTTATGCTTTAGCAAAGAGACTGGTGGTGCCCCTGCTGTAAAGATCTGTAGAACTTTGAACTTGAGAGAGCTGATTTAGAATATTTAATTGGAAAAGTTTCTAAGCAGCAAAGCATTCCAGATGTAGCCTGGCTGATTCTAAAAGCCTACACTCATTTGCATAAACAAAGAAATGACTTGAAACTAAATCATATTTAAAAAGAAAGCAGAGCATAAAAGTGTAATAAAAATTTGCAGCCTGACCATGTGGTAAACAAACAAACAAACAAAAACATTTTCTGGGGAGGAGTTCAAGCCTACTGCAGAAATTTGCATAAGTAAAGAGGAGCTAAATGTAAATACTCAAGACAATGGGAAAAATGCCTCCAAGACATTTCAGAGACCTACTCAGTAACCCCTCCCATCACCGTCCTAGAGGCCTAGGAGGAAGAGACAATTATATGTGCCAGGAACAGGGCCTCATTGCTCTGTGCAGCCTTGAGACATGGTTCCCTGCATCCCAGTCACTCTAGATTTAGCTGTGGCTAAAAGAGGCCAAGATATAGCTGAGGTCATTGCTTCCGAGGGTGCAAACCCAAATCCTTGGTGGCTTCCATGTAGTCTTGGGTTCACAGAACCCAAGGTTCTCTGAAGGCAAGAGTTGGGGTTTGGGAACCTCCACCTAGATTTCAGAGGATGTACTGAAATGCCTGGATGTCCTAGAAAAAGTTGGCTACAGGGGTAGAGCCCTTATGGAGAGGAAATGTGGGCATTTCCTTTACCAGGGCAGTACAGAGAAGAAATGTGGGATTGAAGCCTCCACATAGAGTCCCCACTTAGGCACTGCCTAGTGGAGCTTTGAGAAGAGGGCCATGATCCTCTAGACCCAAGACTGGTAGATCCACCAACAGCTTGCACCATGTACCTGGAAAAGCCACAGGCATTCAATGCCAGCCCATGAAAGAAGCTGCATGGGCTGTACTCTGGCAAATCATGGGGCTGGAGCTGCCCAAAGCCTTGGGAGCCCATCTCTTGCATCAGTGTGCCTTAGATATGAGACATGAAGTCAAGGAAGGTTATAGCAGAGATTTAAGATTTAATGACTGCCCTGCTAGGTTTTGGGTTTGCATGCAGCCTGTAGCTTCTTTATTTTGGCCAATTTATCTCATTTGGAACAGGAACATTTATCCAATGTATGTACTCCCATTGTATCTTCGAACTAACTTGATTTTTTTTGTTTTGTTTTGTTTTGTTTTCATTTTACAGGCTTATAGGCAGAAGAGACTTGCCTTGTTCTAGATGAGATTTTGGACATGGATGTTCAAATTAATGCTGAAATGAGTTAAGACTTTTAGAAACTGTTGGAAAGGCATGATTCTGTTCTGAAATGTGAGAACATGAGATTTGGGAGCGATCAAGGGTGGAATGATATGGTTTGGTCCTGTGTTCCCACCCAAATCTCATGATAAATTATGATCATAAGTGTTAGAAGAAGAGCTTATTGGAAGGTGAGTGGATCATGGGGGCAGATTTTCCCTTGATCTCCTCATGATAGTGAATGAGCTCTCATGAGATCTGATGATTTAAAAGTATCTGGCTCTTCTACCTTCACTCTCTGTCTCTCCTGTCACCATGTGAAGATGTGCTTGATTCCCCTTTGCCTTCTGCTATTTTTGTAAGTTTCATCAAGCCTCCCCAGTCACGCCTCCTGTACAGCCTGTAGAACTGTGAGTCAAGTAAACCTCTTTTCTTTGTAAACTACACATTTTCAGGTAGTTTTTTTATAGCAATGTGAAAATGAACTAGTATAAATATTCAGCTCCCACTTATAAGTGAGAACATGTAGTATTTGGTTTTGTTTCTGAATTAATTTGTTTAGGATTATGGCCTCTGGCCCCATCTGTGTTGCTGCACAAAAATATGATTTTATTCTTTTTTATGATGGTATAGTATTCCATGGTGTATCTGTGCCACATTTTCCTTATCCAATTTATGATTGACGGACATCTGATTTGATTCCATGTATTTGCTATTTTGAATAGCACAGCAATGAACATATGAGTGCATGTGTCTTTATGGTAGAACAATTTATTTTCTTTTTTATTTATTTATTTATTTATTTTTTATTATTATTATACTTTAAGTTCTAGGGTACATGTGCATAACGTGCAGGTTTGTTACATATGTATACTTGTGCCATGTTGCTGTGCTGCAACCATCAACTCGTCAGCACCCATCAACTCGTCATTTACATCAGGTATAACTCCCAATGCAATCCCTCCCCCCTCCCCCCTCCCCATGATAGGCCCCGGTGTGTGATGTTCCCCTTCCAGAGTCCAAGTGGTCTCATTGTTCAGTTCCCACTTATGAGTGAGAACATGCGGTGTTTGGTTTTGTGTTCTTGTGATAGTTTGCTAAGAATGATGGTTTCCAGCTGCATCCACGTCCCTACAAAGGACACAAACTCATCCTTTTTTATGGCTGCATAGTATTCCATGGTGTATATGTGCCACATTTTCTTAATCCAGTCTGTCACTGATGGACATTTGGGTTGATTCCAAGTCTTTGCTATTGTGAATAGTGCCGCAATAAACATACATGTGCATGTGTCTTTATAGCAGCATGATTTATAATCCTTTGGGTATATACCCAGTAATGGGATGGCTGGGGATCTATAACAATTTATTTTCTTTTGGGTACATGCTCAGTAATGGAGTTTCTGGGTCTAATGGTAGCTCTGTTTAAGTTATTTGGAAAATCTCCAGTCTGCTTTCCACAGTGGCTGGACTATTTTACATTGCCACTAACAGTGCTTAAGGATTCCTTTTTCTCCACAGCTTCACTAGCATCTGTTGTTTTTTGACTTCTTAATAATGACCACTCTGACTGCTGTGTAATGTTATCTGATTGTGGGTTTGATTTGCATTTCTCTAATGATTAGCGATGCAGAGCATTTTCTAGTGTTTCTTTAGTGACTTGTATATCTTCTTTTGAAAATTGTCTGTTTTTGTCTTTTGCCCATTTTTCGATGGGTTTATTTGTTTTTTGTTTGTTGATTTGCTAAGTTCCCACATAAATTCTGTATATTAGGTCTTGATTATCAAGTGCATAACTTGCAAATATATTCTTCCATTCTGTAGGTTGCCTGATTGCTCTACTGGTAGTTTATTTTGCTCTGCAGAAGCTCTTCAGTTTATTTGGGTCCCGCTTGTGTATTTTTGTTTCTGTTATAATTGCTTTTGGAAACTTAGCCAAAATCCTTTGCCAAGGCTGATATTGAGAAGTATATTTCCTAGGTTGTTTTCTGGGATTTTTATTGTATGAGGTCTTAACATTTAAATCTTTAATCCATTTTGAGTTTATTGTTGTATGTGATGAAAAACAGAGGTCTAGCTTCAGTCATCTGCATATGGCTAGCCAGATATTCCAGCACCATTTATTGAATAGGAAGTCCTTCCCACATTGCCTTTTTCTGTTGGCCTTGTCAAAGATGAGATTGTTATACGTGTATGGCTTTATGAGGAGAACTACGCAACACTGCTGAAAAAAATAAGAGCAGACACAAATGAATGGAAACATATTCCATACTCATGAATTGGAAGAATCAATATAGAAATGACCATACAGCCCAAAGCAATTTACACATTTGATGCTACTCCTATCAAACTACCAATTTCATTCTTCACAGATATAGAAAAAACTATTCCAAAATTTGTATGGAAGCCAAAAATGCCCAAATAGCCAAAGTAAAAAGAACAAAGCCAGAGGCATCATACTAATAGACTGCATACTGTACTATAAAACACCACAGACACAAAAACAGCATGGTACTGGTACAGAAACAAACACATAGACCAATGAAACAGAATAGAAAAGTCAGAAACATAGCTGCATAAACATTTTGCATTTGTTTAAGGAGAAATATGTGGCAACAAAAAGGATTTGGTTGATAATTCTGTCAGTCACATTTTGTACTGATGATAGTTTTAAATGATGTTTCCCTACATTATTTTATTTCATTCCACATGAAAATTTTTTGAGAAATTGATGCTAATCATATTATATTGTGTATATTTCATGACCTAGGAGTTAACAAAATAGACAAAAGTTGCAGACCTTGAGAAGCTTATGCCATAGTGGAAAGAGACAACCAGTAAACTTACTAGAGTGAGTAAATAATGGTGACAGGGCTATATAAAAGAATGTGGGAGATCATGACTGAGTCCCAGGGGCTTTCAATTATAACCAGGGTTTTCAGGGTTAGCTGTGATCTACTTCTTCTGTCTTTTGCTCAGATATTTGAAGAGAAATTATAGTTGCCTTCATTGCTGCAAAATGCCTTATTTTCTTCTAGTATATTTTACAAAATACTACCTTTTTGCTGAACTTGACCTGAAAATAGTGAGTGTTGCTAAAGTTCTTTAGCAAATTGTTCTCTTACTATGCTCAATAAGCAGTTTAAAATTTACAAACTTTTCTCAAATAATACATTTTTCTAACTCCAATTATCCATTTATTCTTAAATGTCTGGCATTCATTCTTCTATTGTCTGGATAACAAACTATGGTAATATTTTAATTACATCATATTTGTTTTTATGCACATTTAAACTTAGTTATTAATGGCATGCCTCTTTTTACAGAAACAGAAATGTATGCAGCATCATACATTTATTATTAAAAATGTATGTTAATCATATTGAGCCTACACAAACTTCAATGTATTAGAGCACAGTGATTCTTTTTAAAACATCTAGGTTTGCTGTGTTTTTCTTTCTGTACTTATGGTTTTTAAAATTATTTTTCTATGTGGGGTTTGGGGCTGTCTGTCTGTGTTCTGAAGAATTTACTGAGAATGTATTCTCAAAGCCAAAGCCAAAGCTAGCAGAAAATCATCTGCTGTACTCTCTGACCTTTGCTTCGTTCTCTTCTCTCTCCCTTTGACCCTCTGTTTTGACCCTCTGACCTACATTTTATAAGGGCCTTGTGAATAAATTAAACACACTTGGTTAATCAGTTTAATGTCAACTGACTAGCAAACTTAATTTCTTCTTCAGAGTCAGTAATGATAGGTGAAGTCCTTCTCATAACCCCTCACTTTTTCTCCATTTCATCTTCACATCTTGCTCTTTGATTCTCTTTTTTTCCGCCCTCCTCTTCCACTTTTCAGGACTTTGTTATTATATTGGCCCCATCTTGAAATTCCAGGTTAATTTCTCTATTTTAATATTAGCTGATTAATAATCTTAATTATAACTTCAACCTTAATACCGCTTTACTATGCCACCCAACATGTTCACATGTTCTGAGAATTAAAATATGAACACTTTTGGGAGGCATTATTCTGATTACCACATGGTTACAACAAAAGTATGGAAACTTATAAATAGTTGTTAAGCACAGTATTTTTCAGAATTGTAAAAAAATATTATTTTAAAATTTTCCATATGGTTTTCTTCTTAATGCATGAGTGATTCTACAGCATTCTTGACATATGGTTTTCCTGAGTGGAACATTTTGCAAATATTCTTATCCATCTTGTTAACACTATTTTGATAAAATTAAAATCTGTATTTTAAATTTCATAAAATATCTCTTTCACCTCTCCTCTTAGTTTGTATAAATTCCTTGTGCTTTATTCCCTCTGCCACCATTGCTTGTTTTTTTCAAATTATTTCAGCAGAATATTTATTTGAGAAATATTTATTTATTTGAGATCTATATATTAATCCATTAAAATCTAGTGTAATTTTCTTACTGTCAAACTTTCTTCTGTGAAATATTTTTCTATTAGAAGTCATATAGTTTTCCATGTTCAAAGATATCTGACTGGCAAGAAGCCGGGGATAGTCCCATTCAGATAGATCTCTAGTCCTCATTACATATGATCCTGCCAAATAGGCCCAAGTTGATTAGATTAGAGATGTGGCCTCCCAATGTTATCAACATATAATCTGCTTATTGTCACTTATGAGAAAAAGAATACTGCTCAAAGAGTTTGCTTGTACACTATACGGTAGTGATTACTTCCCAAATCAATCCTGTCTCCTGGGCACTTGTAATTGAGAAGCACAGATAGCGATGGAGACTATGTTGATTAAAGAGATGGAGCCAACAAAAAGTGGTAATAAAGAAAAACTGTATCAAGGGTGACAGAATTCACAGTATACAGCTAAATTGACATGTTACAATAATAACTTGTCTACATGCTCTGAACCACCCTTAACTATTAAAACTCAGTATGTTTCTCCTTACAAACAAAATGAGTTAAATTTACTTATACTTGTCGAAAGATAAAAGTTAAAGCATTCACAAAATGGGGACAGGACTTATATACTCCATAAATAGATGAATGGATAAAGAATATGTGGTACATATAGACCATGGAACATTATTCAACCATAAACAATAATAAAATGTCATTTGCAACATGGATGGAACTGAAACACATTATGTTCAGTGAAATAAGTCAGCACAGAAAGACATATTTTGCATGTTCTGACGCATGTGGGAGATAAAAATTTAAAAAAAATGAACTCAATGATATAGAGACTAGAATGATGATTACTAGAGGTTGGGTAGGGTAGTGAGGAAAGAGGGGTAAAGTGAGAATGATTAATGGGTATAAAAATAAAATTGGATAGAATAAATAAGATCTAGTACTTAGTAGTACAGTGGGGTAGCTATAGTTAACAACACTTTATATATATTTTTAAATAACTAAAAGACTGGAATTGGAATGTTTCTAACACAAAGAAATGATCAATGCTTAAGGTGATACATACGCTAATTTCCCTGAATTGATTATAACACATTGTATTTGATGTGTTCTGTATCAGAACATCGCATGTAGCTGATAATTATATACAACCATGGTGTACCTATAATAATTTAAAACTAAGAAATTTGGAGCAATGGCTTGAAAAAATTTTAAAATCAAAGAATATCTAATTCAGTAAAATTGAATGAATATTTATAGTGTGCTAATTCATCTTCTACAAATGTTCATATATATCAAACTTTATTCCTACAAAAACCTTTGATATAGGCTTTAAGAATATATTTCAGTTTCTCAGTTTTAGGCAATGTAATGTATACTTTAGAGTTATGCACAGGCAGAATTTGAAAATAATCTCTTCATTTCTAATTCCATGTTCTGTATACATTTTAAATTTTATATATGTTCCTTCAATTGGAAAAGATAAGAACAACAAAATTCTAGATGAAAAACAAGAGACTCTTTCTAACTTTCTAACATGATCAACAACTAAGCATATGCAAAATAAAAGAAAGCTATAGAGGAAAACCATCTGTAAGTGCTCTAATATCTTTCAGTATTAGGAAAGAAATAAATCATGTAGTAGTTTGCATTGGAGAGTTGTCATGGTTACTTTTATGTGTAAAAGTGACTGGGCTATGGGGTGCCTAGGTATTTGGTTAAATATGCTGTGTGTGTCTATGAGAATGTTTCTAGATGAGATTAACACTTGACTTGGTAGAGTGAGTAAAGAAAAATTGCCCTCCCTAATGTGGGTGGACCTCATAAAATTCACTGAAGGATCGAATAGAATAAAAAAGCTGTGTTAGGAAGACTGCCTCTCTCTCTCTCTCTTTATGTGACTGTCTTTTAGCAGGACCTCAGTCTTCTCCTACCTTTAGTTTGAGAATCAGACTTGGACTTATACACACACACAATCAGCTTTCCTGCTTCAGACTCCGGGTGAAACTATAGCATAAGTTTCCCTGTGTCTGAAAACCTTGTTAACTGCAAATCATGGGGTTTCTCAACTTCTATAATCACATAATCTGCACATTCTTATTCCTTATAATTTTTCTTTCTTTCTTTCCCTTCCTTCCTTCCTTCCTTCCTTCCTTCCTTCCTTCCTTCCTTCCTTTCTTTTCTTTCTTTCTTTCTCTCTCTCTTTCTTTCTTTCTTTTTCTTTCTTTTCTTTCTTTCTTTCCTCTCTCTCTTTTCCCCTCATTCTGTTTCTCTGAAGAAGCCAGATGAATACAGGAAGCGAGTTAGAAAATATATCCAATATCTGTCCTGACACTATGGCTCATGCCTTAATTCCAACACTTTCCTAAGCAAAAGCAAGAGGATCACTTGAAGCCAGGAGTGGAAGATGAGCCTGAACAACAGAGTGAGTCCCTGACTCTACAAAGAAAAAAAAATTAAACAGTCATGGGGCATGTGCCTGTAGTCCCAACTACTCGAGAGGCTGAGTTGGGAGGATTGCTTGAGGTGAAGAGGTAAAGGCTGCAGTAAGTTATTAGGGCATCACTACACTACAGCCTGGGCAACACAGCAAGATAGAAAAGAAAAGAGAGGAGAGGAGAGGGGGAAAAGAAAAGAAAAGAAAAGAAAAGAAAAGAAAAGAAAAAAGAAAAGCAAGGAAAGGAAAGGACAAGGAAAACAAAAGGAAAAGGAAAAGGGAAAGGGAAAGGAAAAGAAAAGAAAAGAGAGAAAGAAAGGAGAGAAAGGAAGGAAGAAGGGAGGGAAGGAAGGAATGAGGGAAGGAAGGAAGGAGGGAGAAAGAAAGAAAAGAAAGAAAGAAAGAAAGAAAGAAAGAAAGAAAGAAAGAAAGAAAGAAAGAAAGAAAGAAAGAAAGAAAGAAAGAAAGAAAGAAAGAAGGAAAGAAAGAAAGAAAGAAAGGGAAGGAAGGAAGGAAGGAAGGAAGCAAGGAAGGAAGGAAGGAAGGAGAGAGAGAGAAGGAAGGAAAGAAGGAAGGAAGAAAGAAAAAGAAAGAAAGAGCGAAAGAAAGAAAAGGAGGGAAGGAAGGAAGGAAGGAAAAAAGAAAGAAAGAAAAGAGAAAATATTCATTATCCAAGAAATCCCAAGAAATATCCAATAAATGCGTTCTCTTCCATTAAAAGCAGCTTAATTCTAAAGCTTGTAGTAAGAGATTAAAGTGAATTTTTTATTCAAAGAATAACAGAAAATGTCTCAATTTTTCATGACTGGAAAAGACTCTGTTTCCCTGGCCAGACTTCACATACTCAAGTACTTATCTCGGGGCAGCTAATTATAGATCATATTCCCATGACTTCATTAATTACTCTACCCAAATCAATCTCATTAATATTTATAAATATGTTCTCTGAACTCCATCTCTACTAGTTCAGGTATTATCTGTTTCCTAGGTTACTACAAAAATTTCCCATATTTTCTTTCTTCTATTTCCACCCTGCACAAATCCATCATCTACATTATCATCAGAAAGAGAAACCAAAAATCTAAATCAAAATATTTCATTGCCAAATTTAACAACTTTCAGTGAGTGCTGTGAAAACAGGATAAAATTCAGTATCTTTTCATGGCATTCATAATCCTTTATGCTTTTCATTTTTATCCTCATTTCCGGATAATTTTACCTCATAATTTACTCTTTAATAAATTTTTTAGATATTGAAAGAACAATTCTTTTCCATATTCAATGCTCTGTTATCTATATTTAAACATATTCCTAATAATACTTAAATTTTATGTTTTCATATCTATCTCTCACTATAGATTTTCAATTCACCTAAAAGCATAACTCATGTCTTGTATACCTTTCCTCTTTTGTCCTGCACCTAAAACAATGCCTGACATGTAGTTGGTGAACAACGTTTACTAGAATGATAGACTTGTGCATCCCCAAAATGTTTTCAAACAAATGCACGTATCTTAGCTGTCATGTTAGAGATCTTCAGAGAAATAAAACACATATGACAAATATATGCATATCATGTATATATATGTGTCATACATGTTAGAGATCTTCAGAGAAATAAAACAAATATGACAAATATATGCATATCATGTATATATGTGTGTCATACATATATATCTCTATACATCGTATTGTATTTATTAATTCATCATTAGATGGGCATTGAGTTTGATTCCATATCTTCGCTATTGTGAATAGCACTGTAATAAATATGGGCATGCAGATGTCTCTTTAGACATACTGGTTTCATTTCCTTTGGACATATATACACATATTCAGTAATGCCGCTGAATGTCATAAAAGCTTAAGTATAAAAGCTAAATGTTGTATATTATCTTAAATA
Source organism: Macaca mulatta (assembly GCF_049350105.2). NCBI lineage: Eukaryota > Metazoa > Chordata > Mammalia > Primates > Cercopithecidae > Macaca > Macaca mulatta. Next base: position 77,912,607 of record NC_133422.1, read on the forward strand.
AGTTAGACTTTGTAAGTTTTTTTTTTTTTGCTTTATCTAGTATCTGATGATATTTAATCTTCCTCCTAAAGTTTTCACAAATTCTAGCACCTGGTGCTTTCTAATGGCCTTATGTAAATACTACATACAATAAATGATTTACACATTTTCAAGTGCTGTACTTTTTAAATGTAATTAAACAATTTATAGTTGACATGTAATAATTGCATCTATTTCTGTGGGATACAATATGATGTTTCAACACATGTCTACATAGTATAATAATACAATTTGGGTAATTACTATATCCACCACTTTAAACATTATCATTTCTTTGTGGTGACAACATCCAAAATCTTATTTTCTAGCTATCTTGAAAAGCACAATACATTGCTATTTGCTATAGTGGTTGTACTATGTAATAGACCACCAAAATTTATTCTTCCTAACTGTAATTTTACACCCATTGACCAACATCTCCATTGTAGAAAACAGTATGGAGGTTTCTCAAAAAATTTAAATGAAACTATCATATAATCCAACAATCCCATTACTGGATATGGAAAGTTACAGTTATTCCTACTCAAAGTACAAGACAACTTTTTAGAAATGTTGAGTAAACCATCATTAAATTTTGCTGAAAACTTGACAGTATTCACTTAACATGCCATTAAATATTTAATAAACATTTGACATATTTGGACTAGTTTTAGAGAATTTAGATATTTGGCAATTTTAGAAATGTTTTTCACATCAATATCACTTGATACATCACAAATAGAAGAAGGATTCGTTATCACAAAATGATATGGCCTTAGATAGCCATGAAGCTTTTTATCGCCATTCCCTTTTTGCTGTTCGATAATTTTGTCACAAAACAGGATAACTGAGGTCAAGAGGAACCTTTTGGCAGACAATGAATCTGGTGTTTTGCATAATACAGCTGTCATTCCATTCTAACAAAATGGTTTAGCTGCCCGATTTCTCTATGTATATTTACTATGTGTTCCACTGTATACAAACGCCATTACAATTGCTTATATCTATGTGCATGTTTCTCTTTATCATAAATGACCTTGCAGGAACATTTTTCTAAACAAAATGTACATGGCTATTTCTGTATATACCAAATGTGTGGATTCCAATAGTCTTTAACAAATGCTAGCTAATTATAGGTTCTAGCTAATTATGGTTTATAGTAATAGTTTCTTTTCTGCTGCAAATATTGTTTGTTGCCTCAGTTCATTTCAAGATCCTATGATTTGGGAATTTCTGTACAAACTTGTATCCTGGGAATAAAATAAAATTATAGTTTTATTTATTTATATGATGTTTTATTTTAACTGAATTTAAAATTTCTTCCAGAATATACATTATGACATGGTCAGTCATGGTGACTCACACCTGTGATCCCAGCACTTTGGGATGCCAAGGTTGGAGGATCACTTGAGGTCAGTTCAAGACCAGCCTGGCCAACAAGGTGAAACTCTACTAAATCTCTACTAAAAAAATACAAAAATTACCCAGGTGTGGTGGTGTGATCCTGTAATCCCAGACACTCTGGAGGTTGAAGCAGGAGAATAATTTGAACCCAGGAGACAGAGGTTGCACAGAGCTTGCCACTGTATATATACACATGAGTTCCCTTTTGGAGAATAAATGATCAAAAATAGCAGAGTGTGACAAGACTGACCAATACCAAATAGAATGTTTTGGGATGAATTTAAGGCATGAGGCTGGCATCCTGGCGTAAGATTCACTGTGGAGACCGAGGATGTGACTTAGGTCTCCTCCAACAGTAACTAATTGTAAAGTGTCATACATATGGCAAATTATAATGAGTATATACTAACTATAATATTTTCCTCAATCGAAACAAGATTCTTTTAGATACACTTTTGAGTTAACCACATCTTCTTAACAGCCTCAATTAAAATCAACAAACAAAAATATCTGTATATCTTTGATAACATAAATATTTTGGTGCAAAAGTAAATGTGGTTTTTCTCATTACTTTTAATGGAAAAAAACGCACTTACTTTTGCACTAACCTAATATCTTTTAGAATAATTAGATCATAACCCTGAATATTCTTAAGTCTTTTACTACATTCTGAGAAATTAACTCTGAACTGAAAAGAGAGAAAAAATACTATACACTTTAAGACTAATTAACAGCATATTTAATGAGTACATAAAATAAAACCTGCTTTCAAGTTCTCTATGAAACAATGCTCAAAGTTATTTGTGACCTTATTAAAATGTATGCATTAAAAATGAACTTACCCTTAAATATGTCAAGTAGGAAATCCACATTTGAATAAATGTGAACCGAGGCTGGATTTACTTTGCTTATGTAGAATACACATGCCAAATTCACACTTGGATAAATGTGAATTTATTTATTATTTATTTATTCTACATAGGGCAAAGTAAATCCAGGCCTAGATTCACATTTATCCAAATGTGAATTCCCTACTAGAACTATTTAAGGGTAAGTTTTTTAAAATGCATATATTTTAAATTCATGTGAATGTGGATAAATGTAAATGTGGGAGTGTGTATTCTACATAGGGCAAAATAAATCCAGCCTAGGTTCGACTGATTAAGCCACATGTTTTCCTCTGCCAGGAAGAAATAATAGTTTTAATGCAGCAAAAATGTCTTATGCATGGTGATTTGTCCCACTAGATTATAACATTCAAGGGAGGGCCCTTTGTAACTCACCACCTCCAAGGTGCTACTTTTCTCTAATCTGCACAAAGACAAAAGTTAGCTTTGACCTAGACTTAAATATAAGTAGCCTTATATATCTAGAAAAATGTGTATATTTCTCTCACACATTCTTTATGAGACTTAGTGAAACCTTCCTAGTTCTTATGAGAAAAAAATCTTTAAGTTCCATTATATACAAGGAGGGGATTCATCCTGTTTAGGCTGGATATTTTTTTCCCCAAAGGATAAGAAGATGCCTTTTTAAAGGAATAAATCTATACGATCTCAATGTTTCTAAAGTCTTAGAAAGACTTGGCAAACAGCCTGAGAACTGCCATAAAACAAAACATTCCAGGGACTGACTTATGAGTCTATAGATCACCTTAAACTGCTCTGGAACTTTCAAGATTAAAGCAGGTCCTTAGAATGGCACCTATAAAAGTTTGTAACCTTCAGGCTGAGCCTGGAAGAGACCTACTGCTAGTAAAAGTCTAGGAATAAAGGCTGGGTTACATCGGTGCACTTACTGATCTTAAATGTTTCACTCTGAATTTCAAATCGGGTTTATTGCTTTGTATCATTTTTGTCGTGAGTGGGGACTTAAGAAGAGTTAAAGACACAGAATTGGCTTCAGACCTATACAATATTTTTAGAACCTCATTTACCAATTCATTGAAAAATAGTATTATCAAAATTGTAGCTGTGGTTACTGATAAAAACTAGTAAAAGTGGCTAAACCAATGACCTTTTGTGAGTTTGGTTGGTCATTTAAATATGAGCAGATTGTGAAAAACAATGAAACACATAAATAATGTTCAGAAAACTATATAACCTCTGAATGTATACATGCATTGAAATATCACATTGTATCTCATAAATATGTGCAATTATATATTAAGTATACATTTAAAAATAAATGAAAATATATAGCCTCTGAATAAAGAAAATGATATAATTACATGGGCAGCCCTCCACATTTGTTGGTTGAGCATCCTAGGAGTCAACCAATCAGGATTGAAAATATGGTATTTATTTTAGGGAATTCACAGGCCTGCAGATATAGGGGGTGGACTTTTGGTATTCACGGGTTCTGACGTTGGGGTTTGAGCATCTGCAGATTTTGGTGGGTGGACAGGGAGGTGACTTGGAACCAGTGCCTCACAGATGGCAAGGGATGACTGTGTATTTATTATATGATGACATATACGGTACTATAATTGACTATCATCTATTAAATTAATATTTAAATTTAAAACTAGATTATTACAAGCAGATATTTACTTGGGTCGTAACAAACCAATGTGAACTCAAGAAATTTGCATAAATAAGATAGCAAATACATCAGTAGAAAATGCAATTTTTTTAAAAGTGCCAAGTACACATTTATTTTGAATTCTCTGTTATGATAATATATATCTATTGCTTAATTAAAATCACCTCTTTATTTCATATGTTGGACATCGAATTAAATGTATAAATTTCAGAAATCATGAAAGGTTTTAAAAGGTAACACAGCATTCCTTTTACTTACTCCCCAGGCAGTAACAGTTTAAATTACATTGTTTTATTTCATGTAGAAGTCTCACATGCTTATTGATATAAATTTAACAAAATAGATATTTCCAAGCCCTGATATATCTTGTCATAAGTGTTTAGAATAGTAAATACTTTTAAAACAAGGACATTGCTGCTAAAAGAACCGACTGTGATTTACTGAGAAGCAATTCAGAAAAATTATCTCCTAGAACAATTGCTGTGAAGTAAACTTGATCAAATAAATAAGTCATAACAACATATTAATGAAAGTAGAAGAAACAGAATTTTGGACATGAAAATAAAGTATAGAAAGGAGAAAACTAAGTTTCACATTACAAAAGATCAAGTAACAATCATCTGTTTGACAAGTAGGCTATTTTTTAGCATATTACCTATCAGCATGTATTTTTTGTATGTAAAACATCAGTTTTCAACAACTAAATATTACTTAAGGGTGAAATCCTCAAATACTTTTAATTATCTCTTTTAAAATAATAACCTCAATCTTGTCAGTATATGCCTTTCTTTCACATAGTACTTATACATCAAAATATTGTTAAACCTTGGCGTACATAATTTGCAGGGCTCTGTCAAGAATGAATCCAGCTTGATTATATAAGACATTTTATGTAAACAAAACATGAAAAATTGCTTATGTTTAACCTTCTACTTCAGATAAAGGATTGACTAAAATTTTCCTTGCAATGAATAGAAATGCAAAGAAATGAAGGAAGAGATAACAAGTTCAAGCATCTTTAATCTTTGATCACTGTCTTGCAATATCCACCCATATCTTAAGTGTAAAAGAGGATTAAAAAGGAAAAGAAGGAGGAGGGGGAAAAAAGGGAGAAGTGATGGCAAAAAAAGAGATTAAAAAAACACAGAATGTAAATTCCAACTTCAATGAGATCCCCTACATAATGTCAGCTAGATGACATGATCAGGACTGTTTTTCCCTTGTCAATAGACTGTGGAGTCAGAGGCAGACAGTATCTTACGTCTTTTCCTCCAAAACTAAGCCAACATCTTCCATCTTGTCAATCAATTGATGTGGAAAGACTAGTCTAATGAGAAACTTGCGAAATAACACATAAGCTAGTGACTGAGAGCTTGCTCCAGTCAGCAATGTGAACAGGAATCACTCAATTCACTGAGGGCCTGGACAAAACAAAAAGAAAGAGAGAGGGTAAATGTGCTTTCTTTATGGAGCTGGGAAATTGTATTTACTCCTGCCCTCAGATATGAGAGCTTCTCTGGTTCTAAGGCCTTTGGACACAGACTGAACCACACCATCAGCTTCCCTGGCTCTCTAGTTTGCAGATAGCATCCTGTGGGCCTTCTCAGGTTCCATAACTACACAAACCAATTCTCATAGTAAATCCACTCTTATGTATCTATGTATACATTATATATCTATACAGGGTTCACTAATTCTAACATGCTAGAAGCTGAAATGCTGGTAACAACACATTTTCTGTAAAATAGCCCTTGTATGGCCCATAAAAAAAATGAATGTCTCATGGAAACTAACAGGCCAGTGAGGCTTAAATTAAGTTGTACCTGACACAGCCTCATCAGTCCCAGACATGGTTTCCATAATGCAGTAACTACAAGATGTTAAAAAAGACTGGTGTTTAGTGACTGATCTCACAAATGCTATCTTCTCTGTCTCAATCCCTGGAAATTACCAACAGCAGCTTCATGTGTGACAGACACCAATTTACATTTACTCTACTGCCACAGGGTTTATCTATACTCACCAGTTTACTGTCATAATTTGGCCCGAAGAGATGTGGACTTAATGCAGGTGTATCTATGGAGATCCAAACTGTTGTGCTGTTGCTTCAAACAATACAAATTTATGATTTTACCATTCTGAAAGTCTGAATTCCAAAATGCATCTTACAGGGATAAAAAATCCAGTTCTTGGCAGTGCAGAATGCCTTCTGGAAACTCTAGTGCTTTTTTTAACTTCTAGAGGCTTCCCTCATTCCTTTGCTCATGGCCCCCTTGCATCTTCAAAGCCAGCAGTCTCATGGTTCAAAACTCTGCTTCCTTCATCATAGCTCCTCTGACTCCTCTGACCCCAACTTACGTCTTCTAAGGACCTTCTGATGATAGTAAACCCATCTGGATAATCCAGGAAAATCACCCTGTTTTAAGATATTTAACTCAATCATATTTGCAAAGTCTACTTTTCCAAAAGAAGAAAATATAGTCATGATTTAGGAGATTAACATGCAGACTTATCTGGATCCCATTATTCTGCCTACCACAGGTGACATGCAATGGTGATATAATGTATTAATACTTTTGATATGATGTAATGAGAAAGGCATTTTGCCACTATCTTCCTCCCAAAACAAATCACAATGGCCAAATCATGAGAATAAACAAAAGATAAGTCCCAAATAAGGAATAAGGACATTTTTACAAAATATCTAAGTAGCAGTCATCAGAAGTTTCAAGGATATCACAAATTAGGAACATCTGAGAAATGGTACAGCTAGGAGGAAACTAAGGAGGCATCATGAGTAAATGCAATCTAGTATACAGTATGCCATCCTAGAATAGAGAATGGATATTAGGCAAAAACTAGGAAAATTTTAGTAAAGTATGAAATTTAATAATGTATCAATATCAGCTTGCTAATTTTGACAAGTGTACCATCATCACGTTAATCACAGGAGAAACTGTGGCGAACCGTTTGTACTTTTTTAAGTGTGTGCAATTTCTCTGTAAACCTAAATTTTTCTAAAGTTTAAAAGTTTATTTTAAGAAGAAAAGAAAAAACAACACTATGATAAAAATTAAACAAGTGCCTGGAAATCTCTAGGCCCAGATGGTTTTACTGGAGAATTCCATCAATCATTTACATAATTAACATAAACTTTACACATCTTTTTCTCCAAATAGAAGAGGATGAAACACTTTCCAGTTCAGTTTTTGAGTATTGCGCTGATATAAAAATGAGATGAGAATATAAAAAATAAAAACTATAGGCTAATACACTTTATAAAATTATATGCTAAAAACAAACAAAACGCTCAACAATATATTGGCAAACAGAATCAGAAAACTCATGAAGATTGATCTTTGACAAATATGTCCAATAAATTTGATAAAAGAAGAATGAGCTTAATAAATGTTTCTATAACAATTTGATATTCACAAGGCCGGGCGCGGTGGCTCAAGCCTGTAATCCCAGCACTTTGGGAGGCCGAGACGGGCGGATCACAAGGTCAGGAGATCGAGACCATCCTGGCGAACACGGTGAAACCCCGTCTCTACTAAAGAAATACAAAAAAACTAGCCGGGCGAGGTGGCGGGCGCCTGTAGTCCCAGCTACTCTGGAGGCTGAGGCCGGAGAATGGCGTGAACCCGGGAGGCGGAGCTTGCAGTGAGCTGAGATCCGGCCACTGCACTCCAGCCTGGGCTACAGAGCGAGACTCCGTCTCAAAAAAAAAAAAAAAAAAAAAAAAAAAAAAAAAAAAAAAAAAAAACAATTTGATATTCACATAAAAAAACCTGACAGCAATGAAAATGTCACACTTTATATAAAAGATAGCTAAGGATAGATTATGGACTTAAATGTAAAACATAAACTGCAGTTTAAAAAAAAAAAAACATAGTACAAAATGTTCCATAGGCAAACTATTCCTAGACTCAACTCTAAAACACAATACATGAATGAAAACCCTGATAATTTGTACCTTATTAAAATTAAAACAGGATAAAATTCTTGTTTGAATGCCCATGTAAAGTCACTGAAAGATCAGCTACAGACCTGAAGAAAACAGCCTCAAATCACTTATCCAAAAATGAATGGTATCTAGAACATATGAGGAATTCTCAAATCTCAAAACAACTACAATATGTCTAAAATATATTAATAGACATTTCAGTGAATAGGACATACAGGTAAAAAAATAAGTAATGAGAAAGTAATTAACATCATTTGTCGTTAGGTAAAAGTAAAGGAAAAGCAAAATGAAATATCTCTGCTTACTTATTAAGATGACAAACTAAAATGCATATCATATTTAAGTTTTTATTTGTTAATTAAAATATATTAATACATTTTTAAAATTAGTGACAGCACAACAAATTCAGGGCAAGAAGGGAGAAGCTGTCTCTCTCATACTTGACTGGTGGAAATGTAAAATGGTACAGACACTCTGAGAAACAATTTGGCAATTTCTTACCAGAATAAACATGCAATTACCATACGACCCAGAAATTACACCCTTGGGCATCTATCCCAGAGAAATACACAAACACAATGTTCATGGCAGCTGTATTTATAATAGCAAAGAATTGGAATCTGTTCAGATGTCCTTCAACAGGTGACATGATTAAGCCATCTATTTCTCTTACATACATGTTATGAAATGCTAAACAGTAACAAGGAGCACATGAACACATACAGAGATCTAAATATATATTTGTATATGGGCATTATGTATGTAATTTATCTTTGCCAATAAATTAATTAAATTTATAATAAAATAAAAATAGTTGAGAAAGAAAAGTAAATGACATGTAAATAGTATAAAAAGTTAAATGTGAGCTAATGGAGAAATGGCTTCAACAAGATTAATCACAAAGTAATTATAATAGATTTAGGTGTTGAGATAGGACTTGAAAAATGTAAGCAAAAATCAGAGAACAGATATCGAGTCTTGATGAATTTGTTTTGTTTCCCCAGGATCACTTTGCCCAGCAGTTGAAGGCTTACAATTTTCTCCTTTTTTAATTGAAATCTTTATTAAAAATAATCTGAAAAGTCATATTCTGAATGGTATAGAGGACAGCAACTGTAGCTGATGCATCCATAAAAGACTACATTACAAACCTTTACAGCCAATAGCAATGATTGTGCACCTACTCTGCATCAGATATTGGTCCTGCTTTTAGGGATAGGAAATAAATGTGACGATATTTCTCTGCTATTATAATTTTATAGATGACATTAAAAGATATGTACTGCAATATATAAATTACAAGACATAAAGGCTATGACCTATGTTCCTGAACTAAGAAATAGTACACTACAATCAGGTTTCTAAAATTTAACCCTTTCCATTGGATGACAAAATAAATTAGAATATTGTGGATTTCTCTCTCTATCTCTCTCTCTGTCTCAGTGTGTATATATATATGTACACATAATATATACACACAGATATACATATCTCTGTGTGTGTAACATACATACATATATCATACACAGAGATTTTATATATATACATCTCTGTGTGTGTGTGTATATATATACAGATACATATATATACACCACACATATATACACAACTGTCTCTGAGTGTGTATATATACATACATATATACACATACTGAGAGAGAGATGTGAATATATGTATATATACATATATATACACCATATACAAACATATATATACACTAAGTATATACACAGTGTATATATACAGATACAGAGACATACAGAGAGTGTATCTCTCTTAGTGTATATATATGTACAATGTATGTGTGTATATGTGTGTGTTATGTGTGTATATGTATATGTATGTGTGTTTGTATATATGTATACCAGTTTTACCCATATATATATCCATTCTTTAAAGTGTATTTTTCTATTTCATCGTTATGCAAGTGTTCTCCCTCATCCAAACTAAGCCCAATTCTTAACACTTTAGGTGTTCCAAAGTCCTGAACTTCACTGATGTCCCTTTTTCCTGGTTTTCCAATTTTTTTTGATAAGTTTGTCCTTACCAGTGTCATTTGAACACACGATGAACATAGTAACTTTGTCTTTATCTCTTCTTACCCTGTAGTTAATTATCTTTCTTTCTACCCAATTCATCTCCATTCTTTGTGAAATTTTGTTTCCACTTTGGGCCTATTACAAAATTTATTGAAACTTGGCTTTGACCCTTACAATTCCATTCAATCAATTCTGCTAAAATTATTAATGACTTTACAAAATAATCAGGTTTTACCAATCAATTGTCTTGTACTCAGCTGTTTTTGACATGGTTGAATCTGTATGAAACATTATTTTGCATAGGTATTTTCCTACTTTGAGGGCCACTCATCTTCCATTTTTTGTAGCTGTCCTTTTCTTTTCTTTTTTTTTTTTTTTTACAATACCTTAAATATTTTTTCTACCATACCCACATTTGAATAAATAGCCTCCCCCACCACCATCCCATCAGTAGCAGAAGCCAAATTGGCTTTACTGACGTGACCAACCTAACTGGTATCTGTTTATGTGTCTATCTGTTCATCTAGCTATCTATCCACACACACACACACACACACACACACACACACACACACACACACAGAGAGAGAGAGAGAGAGAGAGAGAGAACGGGGCAGAGAGACAGACAGAAAGAGAGAGAGAGAGAGAGAGAGATCTCCCTGAGAGAGAAAAGAAATAAATTTAATATATGCTGATTTCAAAAAACAGTATGAATCCCAAATACGTTTGTGCTGGTTAATTACCAACTATAAGAAAAATTATTCTGATTTATTGGGTTTATCTTCTTTAGGTTGTAGTTTGAGACTGCAACTGAGCCTTTGTGGCTAAAATTGGAAACATTTATCTATGATTTGTATAATCACCTCAGGAAAGAGAAACAAGTGGGAAGCGATATTACTCTGCTGCAAATGACATTGAGAGGAGGATAAACTTTGAAAGCTCTGAATCTGGATACACTTGGGGATTTTGTGGCTGGAATTTTACTTGTTGGTTAGGATCTCACCTGTTCATTTGATTCTCCTTAAGATGAAAAAAGAGTGTTGCCTCCAAAGCTGAGCTAGAGCAAGGGACTGACAAACACTGAGAATGTGATGTGTCAGAGGTCATGCAAACTGCATTAGTAGACATGCCTGAAAAAACGCTTCAAGTCTTTCAACCCAGGATTATGTTAAATTAAAAAGCCAAGTTTTCTGCACCCAAAAAAGGCACAGGGATTGGCAAACAAACAAAATCCTGTCCAGAAGGTCTGAGGAATCTCATACTCATCACAGAGAAAGGGGTGTAAATCTCTACCTTTAGGACAGAAAAACTCTAGATCTTGTGAATGTGTGATATTGCAGGGCTCAGACAGAGGGGGTACTGTGTCAGAGAAATCAACACATACATAAAGTCAATATGGGATCAAACATTTTCTATCATTTTTTCATTACAAAAAGCCAACTAGGCATCTCCTGAACATAGAGACCGACCAGTAAGATGGAAGAGAGAGAAACACACACTATTTGAACTGATTTCAAACATGACATGACTGCAAAAATACACAACTTGACAGTTTGTACTACCTGGAAGCACACAGATGAAAATTTCTGTCATTTTGGAGTTACTGGTATCCTTGATAAGAATATATTTAATAGGACTGTATCCAGATTTCAGTGGTCTAAAGATCAAAGAGCACATGTACAAAAGGATTAGGTCTTAGATAATTTCACTGAAGTGTTTCTATTAAAGCCAGACACTGTCCTGGGGTAGAAGTGTTATTATTCCATTTTTTAAGGTGAAACAATGTAGTTTTACTGAGTTTAACCAGTCTTTAATCATGCAGGTATTAGTTGAAGATGTCACAATCTGAACTTCTAATATCCTGAATGAACTGTATATGTACTTATTGAATTATATATGCACTTATTGAATTATATATGCATTAAAATCATATTTGATTGATTAATTTACTAAGTATTAGTATTTACTAATACTAATTAGTAATTAGTAAATACTTTACTAAGTATTTACTAATACTTAGTAAATTAATTGTTCAATAATTCTCATTCATAATGTTACTGAGTTGACTTTAATTTTATTAATATCTTAAAATATTTGGCATATTGATCTGCATCATGTAAAATACAGCTCAGGATCAAGTGGCATTATCTTTCTAGACTGAGACCATGTAACATGCCCAAATGCATATGTACCGCAGGAATGCTGAATTTCTGGCATAATTAGATACCTTCTAATTTCAACTGCATGATGTTTCTCTTGGATAAAACATACTTTTTGTCCCTTTGTCAACAGAGAACCGTTCCTTTTTTATTGTCAAAAGAACTCAGGTTTGCAAATATTACTGTTTGAAGATAATTCTAGCATTCCAAGAAGACTTGAACTTTGTAAGCATGAAATTACATATCTATTCCCTATGGTATATTGTTCAGAAGGTTATCTATACATCTTTGTGGCACTAGTACCTATTACAATGACACAACTGATAAATATATAATCATTTAATAGCTAGATATACAATTAAAGTAAATCTCTCAGTGTTCTAAAGAATCAATCATTGTTTTGTTTAAAAAACACGCATTCCTGAAAGTCAAATCCATCGTTATATAATATTATTTTCTACCCTGTTGATGTCATCTGTTACCTAAAGCTACCCAATTTGTTTTTCATTCTCTTTCTACACCTTGATAATTTTCCACATTGTAAGTTCTACCTCCTCAAATAGAATCCAGAAAGCATCCATATTCAAGATCCCTTCTAAGTAGACTACAAACATTTAATTCAAGTTTCTCCAGTGAAACGCAACCAAGCAAGTCTTGGATATAGCAGTGATCAACATCTAACAGAAGATCAGTGTTTTGTCAACCACTCTGATAAGGGTGCTCTCTTTCTTGGGGGTAGCAATGGCAGAGTTGCTGTTATCAATTTTTGAATGCCTTAGAAGTCAACAAATAATGGCAATCATTTCAAGTCAGAAAATTCCCTGTGATGTGTAGTGCATTGTTGCTGCCTCTGCCTGGCTCTTTGGCTTTAGCAGAGAACTTCTGAGTTTCCAAAGAAGCTTAAATGAATCACATTTCTGGTTAAGTAACTCAGAAATGATTCTGTTTTGAAGAACCAGGAATTCTGAACAATTAAAACTAATGTTACAGTACATACTTGTTCATAGAAAGTTATTCTGATAATAATGATAATACACTACAAACCTTTACAAACATCTTTTTAATTTTTAGCATATACGCTGCAATAGAAAAATCAGCATAATTGGGACAATTTCATTTCTTTTTGAGCCTACAATTTGATTCTCTTGTGAGGCACAGATTTGCTTTGCATATAGTTTTCACTAAGCAAACTGCCAGCAGCTCAGGAAAAGAGGGTTGGCTATTTCCAGTTGACTTCCTCAAGCAGACAAACGTATTTGTCTTAGACTTAGACTAGCCATAAAGATAGATTCCTGCAAAGAGTGTGAGTAAATAATGTTAATTGTCTGAGTCAATCTGAACGTTCGAATAGTGTGAATGCTCAGGTGAGGTTTGCACCTGTTTTCAATATCTGTGACAAATGCACATGGAAAATTCCATTTCTTTCCAGCTGGAACTCCATAAGCAGCTAGAAAGTAATAAGTGCCTATGCAAATAAAGTAGAAAAATATTTATGCTTGCATAAAGCAAATAGAATATCATTGTAATTTAATGAATTAAAATTAAAATTCCATAAATACGTATTTTAAGTGACATGATTATTTGCTATAAATTTTATTTCTATATTAATAAGTTTTGTAACTTGCCACAATCATAATTTTACAATCAGTTCACTTAAACAAATGTTAATTGAAGAGCTACAATATACTATAAAGTATATGGTGAACTATATATGATATGAATGCAAAGATTTAATAAAACACAGCCTAGGCCTTGATAAAATAACACTGCAGAAACAAAATAAATAAAATGAAAGAAATGTCATTTTACTCGTACTTCATGCTATGGAACGTGTAGGAATTTTCACCGGTGTTTTATTTAGTGCTCATCACAGGCCTATAACTGAGATTTCAAAAACATTAAATAATCTGTTCATGAGTACATAGATAGTAGTAGGTTTTGCTGTGGTTTAGGAAGAAGCATAGATTCGGCTCATGTTTCACTGATTCCCAGAACTTAGTCCTTTTCTCTTCATCAGTAGTTCTTATCCTTTTGTTCATAACAATTAAGTATAGAATGTTATGAAGTCTCAAAATTTTAAACACATCTTAACATTAATATAGTATTTATTACATCACTGATCATAGAGAGGGCAAATATGTGGGACATTATTACAACAGTCCAGAGAGAATAAATGAGGTTATTGCTAGAAATGAGCATGAAGCATAATGCAGTGACAGGCTGCACAATAGTCCAGAGAGAATAAATGAGGTTATTGCTAGAAATGAGCGTGAAGCATAATGCAGTGACAGGCTGCACAATCTAGGTTAGAAAGGTAACCAACCACACATAGAGACAGACAAAAACATGAGTTAATATAAAAGTAATAATATCTATCATTTACTAACAATTCATATATTTTCCTCCCCTTAAGAGTTTTCTGTGGATTGGCTTATCTAATTATTATCCTATAACTTCATGTGCAGATAAAGTCTCTTTTATTTTAGCTATTTATTTAGAAACAGGGTCACGTGTTGTCCCTAGAGTGCAGTGGTGCATTCTAGCTCAGTATATGCTTACACTCGGGCTCAAGTGACCTTCCCACCATAGTCTTCCAAGTAGCTAGGACTAGAGGTATGTTCCACCATACCTGGCTAATTTTTATTTTTTGTAAAGACAGGGTCTCCATCAGCTGCCCAGGCTGGTCTAGAACTCCTCGCCTCAAGGGATTCCCACCACTGCCAGTCTATATATAAAGTCCTTAAGGCAAAGGAGTTCAATACTTTACCCCCAAATAACTTAGCAATAAGGAGTGGATCCAGAATTATAACCCCAGAGTCTAGCTTCAAGTTGAAGTTCTTATACCCTATATTAAACAAAAACTTACCTGATGTATCTTAAATATAATGTTTGCATAAACCTTTCTCTCAGGCACTATTTACAGTAGCAAAGACATGGAATCAACTTAGATGTCCATCAACAGTGGACTGGTTAAAGAAAATGTGGTACATATAACCATGGAATACTATGCAGCCATTAAAAAGAATGAAATAACATCATTTGCAGCAAGATAGATGCAGCTGGAGGTCATTATCATAAGCAAATAATGGCAAGAATGTAAAATCAAATACCTCATGTTTTCACCTATAAGAAGCAGCTAAGGCCGGGCGCGGTGGCTCAAGCCTGTAATCCCAGCACTTTGGGAGGCCGAGACGGGCGGATCACGAGGTCAGGAGATCGAGACCATCCTGGCTAACACAATGAAACCCCGTCTCCACTAAAAAATACAAAAAAAATTAGCCGGGCGTGGTGGCGGCGCCTGTAGTCCCAGCTACTCAGGAGGCTGAGGCAGGAGAATGGCGGGAACCCGGGAGGCGGAGCTTGCAGTGAGCCGAGATCGCGCCACTGCACTCCAGCCTGGGCGACAGAGCGAGACACCGTCTCAAAAAAAAAAAAAAAAAAAAAAAAAGAAGCAGCTAAATATTGAGTACACATGGACATAAAGATGGAAACAATAGACACGGGGGACTACTGGAGGTGAGAGTATGGGAGCGGAGTGAGGGTTAAGAACTATCTATTGGGTACTATGCCCACTTTCTGGGTGACAGCTTCATTTTCATGGCAATCCTAACTGACATGCTATTTACCCGTGTGACAAACCTGCACATGGACCCCCTGAAACTAAAATAAAAATTGAAAACAAAAACAAAAATAAGAATGTCACATAACGTCACATAAGGATGACATTGAGGGCTCATGTAAAAAGCAATAACAATAAATTCAAGGACAGATATAAGCAAAGGACACCATATTTAATTTTAGCATAAAAGAAAGGACTCAGTAGAATTTCCATAAAACTAAATACATAAAAAGAAACAGAAATTTAGAATAAAACAAAATAAAAATCAGCGTCTTCATCTTATCCATTATAGATTTTCTTTAACAATTTAGAAATAAAGATTTGGACATTAAAGTGACAAATTCACTTTATTTACCCTCTGAAGAAAAGGCCATGTTGGTTATATGAAGCCCACAAACATAAAATCATCTAAATTAGAAATATAAATGCATCTCCAAAGTAAAATTTTAGACATCAATTCTAACTCTACCTCTACATTCTAACCAAACAGATATCTTTGCCTGAGAGACATTACCACTTTCGTTTGCATTTCTTCTGGCCAGCCAGAATTAAACAGTTCCTTCTGTCAATTTATTTACAGTTTTAGAAAGTTGAAACCACTGCAAAATAATTCATTAATTACATGGCTTCTAGCAAAATTTTGGCTTTTACCAGACATCATGAGAGCTAAATTTTGTTAATAATGCTTCTGAGAGTGATTTCTGATATCCACAATAAATGCAGGATTAGCTCTTTCCATCTGTTCAGGTGTTCCCCAATGGAACACAATTTTACTTTCACATCTTCTCATCTTACACAGATGAAATTCTGACTTATTGGTGGGAGTTGAACAATGAGAACACAAGGACACAGGGAGGGGAACAACACACACTGGGGCCTGTCAGGGGAGGGCAGGATGGGGGGTGTGAAAACATCAGGAAAAGTAGCTGATGCATGCTGGGTTTAATACCTAGGTGATGGGTTGATAGGTGCAGTAAACCATCATGGTACACGTTTACGTAGCTATGTAACAAACATTCACATCCTGCACATGTAACCCAGAACTTAAAATAAAATAAAATAAAATAAAAAAGAAGTTCGATTTTCTTCCTCTTTTAGTTTATTTCTGATAGTACTTTGGGTACTTCAAGTGATAACCTTAAATATAAAGTAATGGAAATTACCAGTAGATAATAAGGATGCTAGAACCACTTTTACTGAAATGGCTTTCAGAACCCCTTCACATGTTTTACTTAAGGGAAAAATAGCCATGAATATGATACAACCCAAAGAAAAATATATTATGGGTATAAAAAGCAACAGCCTTATTTTAAAGGACTTTAATGTATTCCACATAAATATAAGTTACTTAAAGTCATTATGCGTTACTTAAAAAACTTATTTATTCAATATAATGTAACTCTAATTCTATCTGGAATTGAAATCTGTTTAAATGTCTTACAAGTAAATTATTTCAGTAATTGAAATGAAACAATTGTGAAAGTTTTCTTTTGAGATTATTACTAATTTTAGTTATTTAGTTATTTTGTTTTATTATGTAAAAATATATTAATTTTCATTATTTATATAAAATAGCATCTAAATTTTCGCTACCAAAACCTGAAATAATTGTATCAATAATGTGTAATTTTTAAGAGCTTCATTATTAAATCAGGGAAAGTTATAACAAATAAACAGTGCATATAGATAAAAATAATGTATTACTTCTTAAGTGCATTTAAGACAAACAACCAAATAACACTTCAAATCATATAGGACTAAGACTGATTTCAATATTAAAATTAACTGATTACATATGAGTTAACTAAAAACAACTGTTACATCTTATTTTCATATCAAACATAACATTTCACTGAATATAACGAGCTGATTTTCTATCTCCTTCCACTGAATATAAAGAGCTGATTTTCTCTCTCCTTCCCTCCTCCTTTCTCTCCCATTCTTTCCCTACCTCTGAATTTGACTAAAATAAACATTAAGAAGTACCAAACAAATGCTATATTAAGCTACAATAAAAAGCAAACAATGTATTTCATATGACGAATATAACCAGCACAAGTTGAGAATACACCCATACATCCAATTATTCTTCCCTCTCTTCTTAACAGAAAGGGAAACACTATCTCAATACTCAACTCATTAGTTTAATTTTGATTTTTTAAAGATTAATATAAAACATGCCAAAGACTATGTACTTATTTCAACATCATGTTGGTAAAATTTTCTACAATTGTCTTCTGTAGCTATTGTTCATTGATTTATATGACAATTTAGTATATTTTCACTCCACTGTTAATGGGAGCTTGGGTTATTTCCCATTATTGACTATTAACAACTACTAACACTTTTATAAATATATATAGGTGCTGTGATGTAAAAATTTGCAATACATTTTAATAAAACTATTAATATGTTTCTGCCCAAATTTTACATAATTACACATTCACTTATGAACAAGAGTTAAACTTACTCAACATCATTGCATAAACTTCTAAATAATATTCAATTATATTTATAATAAATAAAATATAATTATTAATATCATATATGTGATATGATATGTTTGGCAGCGCAATACAATTTAACATGGCACACTTATTCCTCTAAGTTTACAATGATTTCCTGATTGCTAATAATTTTGAATATTCTTTTGTAATGTTATTGATCATTTTCACAAGACTTTTTACAAATAAATTGTATTGCTTTTTGCCTGTATGTTTCCAAATAGTTGTCTCTCTTTTTATTATTGATTTGGAGGTTTCTTTTTCCAAATATTGTCTTAATAAAAGCTCTTTGTAATTTTTTTGCAAATTTTGTATTCTTACATTTTAACTTTTTTTGTTTGTTTTCTTATTAAAAAATTAAGATTTATATGTATATCTAATAGATTAGACTTTTATTTTTCTATATATTAAATGAAATTTTATACTATATTTCCAAAAAGGCAACCAATATTTGAAGATCACCAATAATAATTAGCCTTAGGGGAAGAATATTGTGTCCTTAGATGCATCTTAATATGTTTGATTAATTACATTTATTTTGCCTAAGAATTATTACAATTATAGTATTAAAATTGTTAGAAAATCATCTAAATATGTATGTATGCAAGTTTGCTTGTGAAAATAAAATATGCAAGTGTGATTATTCTACAATGGAAAACCGTTAGGCAATCTTGAAGGAAACTGAGATATTATGTATTTACTAGAACTATGTGTTTACTATTTATATTGGAACTACGTTAATATTTAGGAATATAGTATGATTATAAACACACACACACACGTCCACAAACACATAGTCACAGTGCTCATCAGTGCTCGTCATGGTTGCACATTTTCACAAAGAGGTCTTCAGAACATTCAGAAACTCATTTTTACTGAGGATGCACCAGGGCGAGCATTTCTGAGAGGTGATTAAGTGGATCCAGAGCCTGCTGGGCATCCAGGAGAAGGAATTTGAGAAGTTTAAATTCGCATTTGTAATGATGGGCCGACACTAGTATAAACGAAGACGAGTATGAAGTACATTTGAAAGACTTTGAGCCACACCCTGGTAACATGTCTCATCCTTGGCCTTGGATAGGGCTCAACCACTTCAACAAAGCCCCAAAGAGGAGTAGCTACACTTACCTTGCACAGACTATTAAAATCCATAACTGACTTCCAAGCCAATGTATTCAAGGCAAGGATCATGTCTGCAGATGCCCCTTAACAGCCAGGGACTTTGGTGCCCGTGCCCTCTAGCCAGATTCTTCAGCAAGAGGATTTGTTGCTGATGTGAACTTTATTTTATTCAATCTGTTCAGTCTGGCATCTCCTTAACTATTGACTTCCTTTTTGAGCAAAATGAAGGTGTTTCTATAAAACACACACACACACACACACACACACACACACACACACACACACACACAGCTTTTGCGACTGTCTTTCTTTTAAATTGGTTGAATCAAAAAAAAGTTATTAAGGAAACACTGCATACTTTTCAAATTGACAGATATTACTAGAAATGTGCAAAATGTGATTACTCAGTAACCATAGTCATTATATAACATATTCACGGTTTTAACTGGTTGATAAAATGACCATCTCTTCCTTTGTGTTTAATAATTGTGTCTCACTCCAATATAAATAAAGGGATAACATTTTTGTGCTATTGACTACCAGTAATTTTTGGACTTTAGTCTTTTTTAACCACTAAAAAAGGCTGCATTTGTGAGTAATGTTCACAAAATAGTCACAGTCAAAAATGAAAAATGAAATTACTTATTTATACTTTTCTATTAATATAATGCTGCCATTATCATTCATTATGTCTTTTTTTCTTTAAGGCAATCTTCAGAGTGATTACTAATCTTCCTATAACTATCTAAATACTATACTTAGGAAAAATTAATTCTAAATTTTATTTTGTTTGATAAATATCTTGTACAAAATTATATTGGTGCTATGGCAGTCTGCACTTAGTATAATTCAGTCATCACTTGTGATCAGTGACAAGGACTAATATATGCCGCATTCGTTTCAGTCATGTCACCAAATTAAAGGCAATGTAACATTTTACGGATGCATTCATATAGAAGTATAATTTCTCTTGATAGGTGGTGGATGCACATATATTACAATTACCTAGAATACAAATAACCCACATTTGAAAACTCTGAATATAATGTTATTAAGAAGAAAAAATAAACTGTTTCCATGTGCAATTTTATAATATTCTACCAAACAACATAAATTCCAGACCTTGAAATGGCCTT
The DNA here is from genome assembly GCF_049350105.2 of Macaca mulatta. Lineage (NCBI taxonomy): Eukaryota > Metazoa > Chordata > Mammalia > Primates > Cercopithecidae > Macaca > Macaca mulatta. The sequence continues at coordinate 77,933,119 of NC_133422.1, forward strand.
ATTGCAATATTTAAAAATTAAGCTTTATGGGTTTTCAAGTAAGGAAATATTTCCGTATTTCTGATAAATAAGCTCCTTCAATTGACTATTGAATGGGGGTCGGGCACGGTGGCTCACGCCTGTAATCCCAGCACTTTGGGAGGCCGAGGCGGGTGGATCATGAGGTCAGGAGTTCAAGACTAGCCTGGCCAAGATGGTGAAATCCTGTCTCTACTAAAAATACAAAAATTAGCCGAGTGTGGTGGTGGGGCGCTTGTAATCTCAGCTATTTTGGGAGGTTGAGGCAGAAGAATCGCTTGAACCTGGGAGGCAGAGGTTGCAGTGAGTCAACATCGCGCCACTGCACTCCAGCCTGGGTGACAGAGCGAGACTCCGTCTCAATAAAAAATAAATAAAATAAAGAAGATCTAATGGTAACTTGCTTCCAATAACCTATTTTGAAATCACAGAGTAGTACATAAGAAAGATGAGAATAGATATTTTTTGTGAGTTTGCAAACATAATTTTTTTTCAGTAGTTTTATTTTGGTAAAATATGCAATATAAAACTTACTACCTTAACTATTTTAATTATACAGTTCAGTATTATTAAATATATTCATAAGGTGCAATAATCACACCATTCATTTTTATAACTGTTTTCATCTTATAAAACTGAAACTCTGTACCCATTAAACTATAACTCTCTATTTCCCCCTCCCACCAGCTGGCGACCATATTCTACTTTCTGTCTCTATTATTTTGATTACACTAAGTATCTCATATAACTGGAAACATACTTTATACATCTTTTTGTGACTGGCTTATTTCACTTAGCATAATGTCCTCAAGGTTCATCCATGTTGTAGTTGTAGCATATGTTAGAATTTTCTTCTTTTAAAGACGGAATAATTTTTCATTGTGTGTGTATTTCACATTTTGCTTATTCATTCATGCATTGATGGACACTTGGGTTGTTTTCACTATTGTGAAAACTCTTTCACTATTGTGAATAATGCTACTATGGACATGAACGTCCAAATATCTCTTTGAGGTCCTGCTTTCAATTATTCTGATTATATGCCCAGAATTGGAACTGTAGGATCATATGGTAATTCTAGTTTTAAGTTTTTGAGGAACTGCCATACTGTTCCCTACAGTGGCTATGCCATTTTACATTCTCACTAACAAGGGTTCCAATTTCTCCACATCCTTATTATCTGTTAATTTCTGATTTTTTTATAGTAACCATCCTACTGGATATGAAATAGTATGTCACTGTAGTTTTCATTTGCATTGCATTTTCCTAATGATTAGTGAAGTCAAACATCATTTTTTGTGCTTATTGGACATTTTATATCTCCTTTGGAGAATGTCTATATCTGATAAAGGGTTGTTACGTAGACTATATAGAGGACTCCTATATATAAAATTCAACAATAACAACAACAACAAAACAAATAACCTAGTGCCAGCAGAAATTTTTAAATGCTGTATTAACAATTTGGTTACATTCAAATACTTGTGAAATTTTTCTAGAAACAGAAGGTTGAGTCTGCTTATTCACCTACAATGTAACAGGAGGAATGAGGATTAGCAGGTAGAGATAAAAGGAAAAACATTTGCCTTGCAAGTGATGAAGAATCTCCAATAAATAGAATTAGGCAGGGACCTTACACCCATTATTAATGAGAGTATAATTATCTCTGTCTTCTGTCAGAGTTTCTACCAAAGAGCTTTGAAAAAAATGTCCTTTCATATGATTCTGTTAACAGCATCAGAAACACTAAGGTTAAGGATGTCTGTAGGGGTGAGAGAAGGATTTACTACAAATAGAGAACTCTATGTCTGTCATTTCTTTAGCACACTATGTAGCTTTATTCTAACACTCTAATGTTATTGCTTAAGAAAACTGACTTTTAAAGCAGCAATAAGTTTATAAAATGTAACATGCAATTTATACAGACATGTTTCCTCTTATGTTTCAGAGGCCTAGTGAATACATCTGTAATTATGCTAACAAAAAAAGTATAAAATGATGCTTTGAAAACAAAAATACTTATTGAGAATACTAATTGAGGCATTTATTATTATTGAGCTTAAAATATGTTTTCTCTTTGGCACCAGATTGCACAAGGAAGAGTAAGATGAAAGGGAAGCAATAATATGTTTTCTAAATGGAGGGTCTCTGACAATACTTTTTCAAATTTGACTTGAGGAATATTCTAGAAGTCACAGACAATATTCTCTAAGTTCAGGTACACTACTTTTGCTGGGAGATTCTAACTGAGGAAACACATTTTCTTCTGTCTGAGGTGATCGTGTCAAATTAAATACTTCATTTTATGAGAGAAGCAAATGGAGTAGAGACTGTAGAAGTGGCACTTAGCCAGCCACATCAGTGAAGCAGTATAACAGATGACAGGGCCAACTTGTCCTCAGATCACATATGTCAAGGGGCATTTTCATAATATTCACTGTTAGGCTCACCAATACCTCCTAATTAAATCGAATCCTCTCACTCTCTCATAGTATTCATTTTGAACCAATATAAGAATTGGCAGAGATAACAGGGATAGATTCCACAGGGTCCCATTACAGAAGTTTCATTAAATGAAAATAATTAAACACTTTCAGTACCATGCTATTTACTCTCTCACTTGACTGTTTGATGATGTATTAAGAACTGAGTGCTAGAGTAATTGTGATCATATTTCAAATAAAATGGTTTATTTGAAACCATGAACTAAATTCAATTAAAAAGTTTATTTCAAATATATGTTTTCTTTGCATGGGGCCCATTTGTCATCTTGCACTGTGATTTTGCAAAGAAGAGGTAATAAATATCTTGTGCCTCAAGGATTCTTATGCTTGGTTTCTTTCTAAAGGTCTAAAGTGTATATCTTAAAGTATGTGTTGTAAAAATGCAAATATAATTAAAATTATATACAATACCAATACTCAAAAGAAACCAGTGTCTTAAAAACTATGATTGCACGTAGAAAAATAAATGAAAGGCAATTATTAGGAAATAAGTGATTATGTGAATAAATATTCATCTATATTAATACTACATATGTATATTATTTATTCAGGCGTAGTACTTTACTTTTTTAATGGAAACTTGCTCAAATTTAAGTGTTCCATAAATGATGTTATTGATGTCAATGATCATTATCATTAATGCAATCTCACTGTGATTTTCTATAGAAGATGGAATATAATACTTGTTTAGTGAATGAGCAGGTGAAAAAATCAAAAAGGAAGATTTAATTTGACCTATTAAGAACACACAGTGAATTCATCATGACACAAAGCAGAGTCTCACTCTGTCACCCAGGCTGGGGTGCAGTAGCATGATTATGGCTCAGTGCAGCCTTGAACTGGGCTCAAGAGATCCTTCCACCCTAGCCTGCTGTATAGCTAGGACAACAGGCCTGTGCCACCACACAGGCTATTTTTTTTTTTTTTTTTAATTTATAGAGATGGGGTAGGGGGGATCTCCTTATGTTTCCCAGGCTTGTCTCTAACTCGTGGCCTCAAACGGTACTCCCACTTAGGTCTCCCAACGTGCTAGGATTACAGGTGTGAGCCACCAGGTCCTTCCTTGTTTATTCTTACAATGTTTTACAATGTCAATTTTAAGAACATTTTATACATTAATTATGAATTGCCTTACTAAACTTCACAGGTTCCCTCTAGTTGTATTTAACGTATTATGCAATCTTGATATCCCCCCCAGCACTGAACTAAAGGATCAGATATGAGTATGTGCCAGTTTCGTCTCCATGCAGACAATGCTATTTGTATCCATGCAGACAATGCTATCTGTGTGTTCTCTGTTCATGTCTTCTTTCTTTACAGAGATAACACTGATATTATTCAGTGTGTTGGCATTCTGATCAACTTAAATAATAAGTTCCAATGATTCCCATGCAGGTAAAAATGATGTACACGATCAATGCACTTCTGTCCGATTGAAGTATTGAATGAGGATTGTTGAAAAAATATGTAAATACACAGGCTCAGCTGGCATGCACCTTTTATCGTTTATTTGTATCTCCTCCCTACTTCTTCCTGCTTGAAACAAATGAATTCCCGGAAAGGAGCAGACATCTGGCTACCATGAGCATAAAAGACACTCATTAGAATGATATAAAATGCAGCCAAAAGTGCTTAGTGCTTGGAAAATTTATCTGAATGTGTGCCATGGCTGTAGACTGCCTCCATCTGGACACCTTGTGATCTGAGAAAAATAAGATCCCAAATTGATTTGGTCAAAGACAATTGTGAATGATGCAACACAGCAACCTTGGGAGAAATAATAAACTTAGAGGACTATATATACATCTAATAATTAAATAGGAACATTCTCCAATAAAAATCAACTGTGGTATTTTAAAACATACCAATGTAGCTAAGCCAAGAATGGTGGTAGCTTATAAATATCACTAAGATGGTCTCTGTGGAAAATTAGATTTTGTTATTTCACCATAGATGATGATTAGTGGAATAAAAGTGAATTTTTGTCTTTGATGTTGTTCTTCTCTTCAGAAGCCTGAGAGTCCCTTAATGTGAAGGAGTATTGTGGGATCTTGCTATCTATCCCACTTTCTCCTTCAAAATGAAAAGTATCTTATTTTTATTGGAAAGAATTTTATTCTATAAAATGAATAAAATTTTTATTAATATAGATATATCCGATTTGTTAGTCTTAAATGTATCTGTGTTTTTGTTTTACAATTTTTTATAATTGAAACTGTAGTAGATAATTACTATAAAGGTTAAAAAGGCAATTAATAAAAGTAAATAATAAAATCATTTTAATCCCACCTTTTAAAGATAAACCTTAATCGTGTATTTAATAGCTTTATAAAAATTTGTTTTGTGTTTATGTCCATGTTTGATAAATTTGTTTATACATGCTTAAATATATTGAAATGTCTTTGCATTAATGATTCCAAAAAATATATATGAAACATATGTATTATTTCTCAAGTATGTGCTAATTAATAGCCCTTACTTTGATTTTTTTATTGCAAATGACAAAAGATAAAATAATACACTTTAAAAAATTTTTCCTCAATACATTTTCATCCATATTCACATAATTTTTTAGTTCTTTAAAGGATGCTAAATTTGTTTCAGGATTTTTCTTATCTTTAAGATAATTTTTGAAGTAATCTCTTCTGTCTGTATTTTTGAAAGACTGACATTTATCTCAGAGTCTCTTTTTTCTCTTCTCTCTTTTATTTATACCTTTGTGGGAATGAGAGTGTAACATCAGAAAGAGAAGACCACGGAGGCAAAGGAGGAAGAAGAGGAGGAAATGGGAAAGTAAGAGAGCAATACTATCTCATTCCTCAGCTGGACATCTAATTAGGCATTGGCTTTAGAAGTATAAACAACTACCACCACTCCCATCACCACCATCACCTACAATCACAGAAGGAGGGAGGACATATATAAAACTGTGATGGGAATGTTAGACTAGATTGACTGTAAGACCAGAGATCCCACTATACTTGTATATGTTCCCTGGAGGACACAAAAGACCATCGTTTTATCAAGTAGATGAGAACTGTTCTGGTGAAGGTTATGTTTACTTCCCTGAACAGTTGAAGGTTGCTGTCCTCGGTAGACAATGATGTATTCCAGGAGGTGCTGTTGTGGAACTGTTTTCCCTGGTATAAGGAAGTATAACAAGATTCTAGAATGGCAGATATTAAATGCTGGCCCTTAAACACAGATGAATAATCAAAATTACTACAACAGAAAATAAGGCTAGAGCAGAAATGAAGGTACCTTAACCTTCTAGAATCTGTGAAAATTACTAATGGATCACCATGTTTCCAGGGAAAGAAGAACAGAGTAGTAGAGTATTAATGATAGAATTGTGCGACAACACCAACAGAAAGTAAACCAAGGTTTGGTGAGCTGGAGGCTCACAAGAGACACCCCATGCAAGAAATTGTTAGCTTAAGATTCTCAACTCTCAATGCCTACCAAATTCCATGGAGGATGGAAAGACTAATGACCTTGCAAGTGTGTGTGTCTGTGTGTGCACGAGAGAGAGAGAGTGTGTGTGTGTGTGTATCTATGTGTGTATATATATATATATGCTCCATTTCTTCCCATCTGAAGCCTACAGTTATTTACCATCTTAATTATTTGTTGGGGAAAAAGAAATATCCAAATTTCAAGAGCTTTTCTTTTGGTTGTTGTTTTACAATTCTAGCTGATACTGATCTCAAGGAATCTCGGAAGTTAAGCCAAAAAAAAATGATGACAAAGAGGATATCAAGAGCATGGAAGGTATCTGTGATGCTAAATAATTGAACTGGGAACGCTAAAGGGAGTGAAAAGCTGAAAAGATAGGACATGGTAATCAGAAAGCTTGTTCCAATAAATTGAGTTTTTTTCAATTATTGCTGTTATTGACAATATCAACTGTAATCCACCTAGGCTATAATGTCTTTGAATTGAAAGGATCTGTAGAACGATAATGAGCCAGAAAATAAAATCATTGAGAAATGAGAGGAAATATCTCTGGAGTAAAGAATTTAACCTAAGGGAAATTAGCTTATATCTTGATGACATGATATTCAAAGTTGGTTAACATTGGGAATAAGGGGAAAAACAGTTTGAATATGGCCAAAAAAAAAGGGAAGAGATTAATACCACTTCCAGGACCAGTATGAGAGCTCTGGAAGAAAATACTAATCTAAATGTTTAGATATTTAGTATTTTAGTAGAGCATGTAGGAAAATCAGTATTCTCCGGAGACAGACTGGATACCATTATGTTATGAATAAAGAAACGTCTAGGGATACAGTGGATTTCGTTAAATATGAACCATAAATTTCAGAGAACAGAGTGGAATGTGGATAAGAAGTGGGGGTAGGTGAATGAAACAGAATAGAAAATACATGTGAAGATTAGACTGCAAGAAAACAGGTGGCACCTGGAAAAATCTGTGAGAGAGCATAACTTTATTAATTGTGATTTTGAGGCATTCAGTAGTGTGAAACTGGTAGATGTTCTGTACATAGCGACAGATGGAAGCTGGCTTTACCTCTTGACTGTTGACAACAGAGGTGAAAAGATCTTGTAAACAATGTCTTAGTTCCAATGTGGGAAACCTCTGTTGATCCCTGAACAATTTCAATCTAAAGGGTTTTTTTTTTTCTATTACTATAAAAGTGCACTCATGACATCAGTTGGTGGTTTCTAGACCCAAAACAGGAATAGATTGCAGGAAATAACTACAGATGAAGTGAAAATTAAAAGAATCATTAGAACGTTTTTCACTCAAATCAGTATTTGTTAACTGGATTAAATAACTTTCCTAACAGGAAGATCTAATTTACTACAACCGACTGCAGAAGCAATAAAATATCTAATAGAGCAACTTTACAAAGTACATACAGTTATATGAAAACACATTTTTTTGCCCCTTAAAATGCAGCATACACAGATATATTTACAAGAAAAATTATTCTGTCTTTATCAAGAGTAATACATTTTTTAGACCAGAAATAAATAAGGAAATTATCTGAGTTATTTTTATGAGAATAAAAAATAGACAATAAATTTAGATATTATACACTTGATAACATGCTAAAAGTTTAAGAAACAAAACCGTGCAACATTTTTAATAAATAATCACCCGGGAACAAGTAAACATTATCCTGGCAATGTGAACATGGTTATATTAGAGGCATTTTATTAAATAATTCAACAAATCAATAGATGAAAGAAGAAAAAAATACATAATTCCTGTGAAGATACCAAACCTACATTTAATATATAACACATTCTTTCTTTCTTTTTTTATTTTTATTCATTTATTTTTTTTTTTGAGACAGTTTCGCTCTTGTTGCCCAGGCTGGAGTACAATGGCATGATCTCGGCTCACTGCAACCTCGGCCTGCCAGGTTCAAGTAACTCTCCTGCCTCAGCCTCCTGAGTAGCTGGGATTATAGGCACCTGCCACTATGCCTGACAAATTTTATTGTATTTTTAGTAGAGATGGGGTTTCACCATGTCGTCCAGGCTGGTCTCAAACTCCTCACCTCAGGTGATCTGGCCTCCTCAGCCTCGCAAAATGCTGGGATTACAGGCGTAAGCCTCCATGCCTGGCCAACACATCACTTCTTAATCGAAAATAAATTCTCAGTTGGGCTTGGTAGCATGTGCTTGTAGCTCCAGCTACTCTAGTGGAGAGGCTGAGGCAGGAAGATCTCTTGAGTTTAGTAGTTTGAAGCTGCAGGGAGCTAAGATCGCACCACTGCACTCCAGCCTGTGTGACAGAGTAAGACCCTGTCTGCAAAATAAATAAGTAAATAAATAAATAAATAAACTCTAATTAAAAGAATAATAGATAATACAAGCTATTAAAAGATAAAATGTGACTATTTCCACCCAAAAGCTATCATTATGTTTGATAGAGACCCAAACTGAAACAGCCTCAGGTATTTTAAAGAAGAGCATTTTTTCATCTCTCTATCATTAGTTAATATTACAGAATTTTTAATAAAAAAGAAATATAGATATACAAGTTAAAATGAACAAACAATAATTTTCATCCACATATGGTATTTCTGTAAAATAAAATGAATGGATACTGCTTTACACAACAGGAGTTTCAGTAATTAGTGAGATTCCATGAAACATCTGGCATTTAATGCAATTCATAGACACAAAAACATCAAGTTATCACAATAACAACAATAATGAAACATACCAAAAAATACTTGATAAATGTGTAAATAAATATAAAGATAACCTTAAAACTTTTTTGAAGAAGAAAAAAAATGTAAAAATTAGCTGAACTGTTTTAATATTTGTTTAAAAACTTTACCAAACAATACAGCCAGTAATATATTTGAAAAAGAAATAAAAATAGGATTACTCTACCATATATTAAATTATATCATAGTAATACCGCAAAGTCTTAAATATAACAGTGTGGTAAGAGGGAAAGTATTAAGAGATTTCCTGGCAAAAATGAATAACTCAGAAATAGACTTACATGCATGAGAATTTCTTGTACATGATGTGCTGGTGACTCTCATCTCACAGGTGAGGAAACATAGATTAATCAATAAATGGCAGTGGGATCATAAGGTAAGTTCCTGGAAATCAAAATTTAAAAATTTAAAAGTAATATTTACTCATTTATACATAGTCTATTAGGATATATTTCAAATGAATTCCATATTTAAATCTAAATAATAAAAACAAACATTGAAAACATGAAATAATTCTTTTCTATCACAGACATATCAAATCATCACATTGTACACTTTATACAATTTTTTTTTAATCAATTATACCTCTGTACAGATGGGGGAAAAGAATCTGATGGGATTCTTAATGCTGATGAAAGAGTGGGTCTCTTACCAGAAGCAGCCCCCAAGAGTGCCTCGCTCTCACAATAGCCCACACCTAGTCTCCTGAACTGCATCATTTTTTTCAATGTATTATCAAGATTACCAGTTCAGTGTTCATAACACTTTATAGCTCCAGTGGCCTATGTTTCAGGTAAGCGGATACTGCCTGATGTAACTCTCTGGGTACGACTTTCTCCCCCGATTTAAGGGTAGCAATTGGTCTCATGACTTCAGTTCTCTAATGGACTGAAGGAAAACCAGCGAATTTTAATTTGTCCTGCCTTTCCTTTTTGTGAAACGAGAACAACAACTTATAAGCCCTTCAGATATTGGAGCTAAAACTAGAAATCCTCTGGTGAGCTTTTTATTACTAATGGTATATTTTACAATCACAAATTCTCTATTTGCCTCTTCTAAAATCTATTTTCTAGGTGGGAGTGGTGGCTCATGCCTGTAATTCCAGCACTTTGGGAGGCCGAGGCGTGCGGATCACCTGCCGTCTGAAGTTTGAAACCAGCCCGGCCAACATGGTAAAACCTTGTCTCTACTAAAAATACAAAAATTATCCAGGCACGGTGGTGGGCACCTGTAATCCCAGCTACTCAGGAGACTGAGGCAGCAGAATCGCTTGAATCCGAGAGGCAGAGGTTGCAGTGCGCCGAGATCGCACCATTGCACTCCAGTCTGGGTGACAGAGCGAGACTGTCTTAAGAAAAAAAATTTTTTCTATTTACCTACTGATATGGTTAGGCTTTATATCACCACCCAAGTCCCATCTTGAATTGTAATCCCCAGGTGTTGAGGGGGAGACCTGGTGGGAGGTTAATGGATCATGGAGGCAGTGTCTTCCACGCTGTTCTCCTGATAGTGAGTGAGTTCTCATGAGCTCTGGTGGTTTTATAAGACAGTTTCCTCTGCTCTCTCTTGTACTTGCTCTCTCCTGCCTACCACCATGTAAGACATGCCTGCTTCCCCTTTCCACCATGACTGTAAGTACCCTGAGGCCTCCCCAATCATGTGGAACTGTGAGTCAATTAGACCTCTTTTCTTTATAAATTACTCAGTCTCAGGTATGTATTTAGAGGAGTATGAAAATGCACAAATACATCTACTATATTTCTTATAATTTCATTTATTCAAGTATGTTTTTTATAGCATTGTACACAAATATAATAGCTGCTTTCAAGTCCTTGCCTAAAACTCCCAACATCTGGATGATGATCTATGCTAACTTTTCCCGGGATCTGCATGTATCACTTTATTTTTTTTTGGTTAATATCCTGAACATTGTGATGTTAACTTTTATAGCCTCTCAGTTTCGTTAAGTTCTCCTAGATAGCGGTGATGTTTTTGTTAAGTGAAAACTTAAATTGATAAATTATGAATTAGCATCAAACTTAGGATAGATGGCAATTCAAGCCTCAGTTTAATTATTTTTTTATTTTTTTTTGAGACTGAGTCTGGCTCTGTCGCCCAGGCTGGGGTGCAGTGGCCGGATCTCAGCTCACTGCAAGCTCCACCTCCCGGGTTTACGCCATTTTCCTGCCTCAGCCTCCGGAGTAGCTGGGACCACAGGCGCCCGCCACCTCGCCCGGCTAGTTTTTTGTATTTTTTAGTAGAGGCGTGGTTTCACCGTGTTAGCCAGGATGGTCTCGATCTCCTGACCTAGTGATCCACCCGTCTCGGCCTCCCAAAGTGCTGGGATTACAGGCTTGAGCCACCGCGCCCAGCCAGTTTAATTATTTGAGCCTTAGCTTGGTGGCAACCTATGAATATGAGGTTTAGCCAGTTACTTGGCAAAGTTCAAACAGGAACACCTGGGTTCTCTGTTTCTGAATTTTCATATTAGATTTCTGCTGCATTGGGCAGACCTTGCTCTGTCATTTGAGCCAGAATAATGTTGGGTTATTGATTAGAGCTTCTGCCACCAAACATCACGCTGTCTGGCACCCCTTCATTGATCCAAAGCCTCCTAATTTAGTAATTTCTCCTCTGATTTCTTGAAAGTTTCAACTCCTTTTTATGATTGTGTGCCTTTGTTCAAGGTATGTAGGCTTCAGGCAGTTTTTCTTAATTTTTATTTTGTGTTATATATTTTGTCCAGAGTTTATCATTGTTCTTCTAAAGGTTTGTCCCTTAGAAATTTACTCTCATATTAAATGTGGTACTCTCCAAAAATATAATATTTCTTAATTTTCTCAATGAGTTATGATTGTTTCTTTTGCCCTGAATTACCTGAGGAGTATTTTTCTTATCACCTCCACTGAAAGAAAAAAAGTGAAACTCTTTATGCAGAAAAACTAGTGATGACAACAATAAAAATTTCCATAAAAGCTTGTTACTGGTTTTGAAGTTAAATCATTATCTGTACATTTATTATTGTGTCAGTTACATTTGTATAATGTTATCAAAATGCTATTTTATGCTGTCCTTTTCATTGGTATCTAATAATATATGATTACAAAAAATTGATATGTTTCTTTCTGCATTGTTGTGTGACAAACAATTGCAAAGAAGCCAGTGAAGTGAACATAATGCAAAAAAAAAAAAAAAAAAAAAAAATTAATTAGCTTGATGTTACCCAATCAGGAGGAAGGAGAAATAAGTCTGCAACTGAGAAGTGACCTAAAGTACTTTTATGTAAGCAACAGGGGACCTACATTTACAGAAATTGTGTATTTAAAGATTGGGGAATTATACTTGAGGAACATACATAATATGTTCCTAGGTACTGGAACATAAATAATAACATATTATGGCTCTTTTGGAAAAAAGGTTATTACCAATTTTTAAATTCTTATAAAATATGTCTGTCTCTAAAATATGAAAAGAATTGAAGATATTAAAAATAAAACTAAATTTGTTCAAATTTTGTATTATGATCAACCGATGAACTCTTTTAGTAACTCTATACATTATTAATTTTAATGTGAATTAATGTTTAAATCTAAAAGTTCAAGGGTATCAACACTACTTTGCACCAAAATATTAGAAATATATAAACTTAAAGTGTTCAAATTTTGACTATAAACAACATAAACTAGTTAAAATAAAAATTATTGAACATGGCCGGGTGCGGTGACTCACGCCTGTAATCTCCACACTGGGAGGCTGAGGTCGACGGATCACCTAAGATTGGGAGATTGAGACCAGCCTGACCAACTTGGAGAAACCCCATCTCTACTAAAAATACAAAATTAGCCGGTCATGGTTGTGCGTGCCTGTAATCCCAGCTACTTGGGAGGCTGAGGCAGAAAAATCCCTTGAGCCCAGGAGGTGGAGGTTGCAGTGAGCCGAGATCACACCATTGCACTCCAGCCTGGGCAATAAGAGCAAAACTCCATATCAAAAAAAAAAAAAAAAAAGGAACGTTTTCTAAATGCTTGTTCTGCAGTTACCTCAATGAATCAATGTCATTTCTATCAGGAAATAATGTTTATTGATACTTTATTTCTACATGATTAGTGGCTATATTGAAATATCATTTAATAAAATTAGAATCTGTTAATATAAATATTACATTTATGCATGATCAATATTTATTTTCCATAATTGTTGCTTAAGTTCCATTTTTATAATGCAAAGATTCACATACAATATGTATATTTTTATTAATGTTTCCTGATTTTTAGGTGATAATTATTGTCCTCATGGGTAAAGAAGCAGCTGAAGGATATTCTCATTAGTTGTGTATTCATATGCACCACACAACTTTAATTCATATTTCAAAGCTATACAAATAGCAAAAGCTGCTAAAGAACATACCAACAAATCCTTAAATCGGGTAATGCACCAAAAAAAGACATATTAGTCATGGTTGACAGGTTTAAAAAGAAAAAAGAACATAAACTGATTATTTATGCAGGCAGTGCTGCTCTTTCTACTGTAACTGACTACTTTGCAACTCACAATTTGATTATGCATCCATTGGTATGTTATACAACTTTTTAGGTTGATATTTGGAAACACTTGTTAATTCTACACAAAAGTAAAATTAACAACTCTCTTTTTTCTTTTCTTATTGTGGTAAAACCATATAAGATCTACCCTCTTAACAAATTTTAAGTGTAGAGTAAAATATTATGAACTATAACCACAATGTTATACAGCAGTTCTCTATAACGTTTTCATCTTACATAACTGAAATTTTATACCCAAAGAACATGAAGTCCTCATTGCTCCATCAACACTGCCCCGGTCAGCCACCATTTTACTTTCTACTTCAATGAGTTTGACTACTCTAAATACCTTATGTCAGTGGAATGATGGTATATTGTGATTTTTGATTTATTTCACTTAGCATAATGTCTTCAAGGTTTATTTATGTTGTAGCACAGGGGTCTCCAATACCCGGGCCATGGACCAGTACCGGTCTGAGGCTTATTAGGAACCAGGCAGCACAGCAGGAGGTGAGCGGTGGGCAGGCAAGCATTACTGCCTAAGCTCCACCTCTTGTCAGATCAAGAGCAGTGTGAGACTCTCACAGGAGCAGGAGCCCTATTGTGAACTGCACATGCAAGGAATCTAGGTTGTGTGCTCCTTATGAGAATCTAATGTCAGATAATCTGAGCTGGAACAGTTTCATCCCCAAACCGTCCCTGCCACGCCCCTCGCATGGAAAAATGGTCTTCTACAAAACTGGTCCCTGGTGCCAAAAGGGTTGGGGATCACTGTTCTGGCATATAAGAGGGTTTCCTTTTTGTGGCTGAATAATATTTCACTATATCTACATTTTGATGTAAACATTTGGTTAACGGAGATTAATTTAATTTAGTTAATAATTATACTACCTAAATTAAGTTAGTTAATAGATATACTTACTAATATAACTACATTTTTATGCACTGCATAAAAACATTTTGCTTAATAACAGACTACATATATGATGCTGGTCCCATTAGATTATAGTATTATAGTTTTTCTATTCATTTTCTATGTTTAGATACACAAATACCATTGGGTTATAACTGCCTACAGTTTTCAGAACAGTGACATACCTTGCAGGTTTGTAGCCTACAAGCAATAGGTTATACCATATAGCATAGGTATATGGTAGACTCTATCCACCAGGTTTTTGTAAGTACACTCTATGATATTCACAGGACGACGAAATTGTCTAACAACACATGTCTCAGAATGTAACCTGTTGTTAAGCAGTGTACACTGTACTATAGGAAAAGATTTTCATTCTAAAAGCATTATTTTTAAAAGTCTGTAGCATTTTAAATTGATAATAGAATCATTTCTACATGGTTGGTAATAAAATATAACCACACTGATCTTCACACTTTAGCTTACATATTTTTATTTTGAGATATTTATGGGATAGTTGTTAAAAATCTATTTGTAGATGTTTATACAAATGAATATTATTTTGTAACCTCCTACAATATGGTTAACTCAAATGTCTTACAAATTTTGATTGCAGATAAAATTGGTATTCAGCCAAAATATGATTGAATATTTTCTTTTTACTTACTTTTTCCTCCTTTTTAAATCAGTAATACATAAAATATAATTAATATCATTTTGTTGATTAAACATTTATCAATATTATTTGATTCAAGTACAGGTAAATAGCAGTCTTCAATCAAGACAAATATTTCAAAGTTTAATGAACTTTATTATTTCATTTAATGAATTAAATATATTCAAAGGTATTGAATTCCTTATAGTATTTCAGCCAAAAATGTATGAGAACGTTTTCATTTATCATATATAGTTCCTTCTCTAAAATCTTTTAATATTGTGTCAATGAATTTCTTCGGAATACCTACACTTCTAACAGTTTCTGGTAAAAACCATTTTCATCAAGTAAAGGACATCAGATTGTTTCTGTTGCCATCTATGGCAAGCAGTGGGCTGAATCTGATAAAAGTTAGTAGTCCTATTTCTGTGAGCTCCTTGCAGCTTGTTCTCAGTATCAGATACTTATAGTGCTGACATTTCAAAAGCACAGATGGTGCAGAGGAAGTCCTAAGACGTCACCAGAGGGCGGTTTTCAAATCTTTGTCACAGGTTTAGAGAGATACAACTTGAAAGACCGAAACTTTTTCACTAAGCTCTCCATTTGCAATTGAAAGTTAGTTATCTTCAAAACACTGAAATTACAAAGATCTTACCTGAATTAATATAATAGTTACATCATATGTTTTCTATGAATTAGAAGCAATGTTGGATCTTTCAACCTTTGCATAGGCAGTGTAAATAATTTCTATAGGAGTATTTATATTTCCTTCCATGTACTGATATTGTTGTAACTCTCCATCATGAGCTTTGTAAAATACAATAATAACAATTGTATAGTATGGTATTAAAATATCTGTTATATTTTATTGTAATTATTGGATTATAGACTGTCTCAGAGTCAGGAATTTTCAGTGCTTCTTTTCTCTTGCAGACCATTGTGCCTAGTTTAGTATTTGGCATGCTGATGGTGCAACTGAATGTTCACTGAATGTTTAAATGAATGAATATTTTTTCAATTATGAGACTAAAATTATTTTATGTGAAGGAGAAGGGACAAAGTATTTTTATAAGGCAGAGGTTAAGTTAAAACTACAGAAAGCAGAATAATAACTGAAATATTCTGTTTCTTTTATGATGTGAGTCGTCCTTGATTTAAAAAAACCTACAAACTTAGTTTATAATTAGAGGATAAAACATGAGCAGAAATAATAAGGAATATTATATTATCATACTCCACAGTTTCATATTTAAACAGGTATTTATATTTTTAAAAAGTTTTGCATACTTTAATATTGTAAATGCTCATTTTTAAATCAAGACTTTTGGCAAAGTTTTAAAAACTACAGTTAACATCTGGTTCTTTCAGGACAGTGATCAAAAATATCTGTGGCGTTTTCACAGTAGGTTTTATTTTTTCTTATACATTTGGAAATGATTTCTCAACATTAATATAATTTGTGTGTACCTTTTAAAGAAGTATGCATTACACAACATGTTAGTAACTCAGTAAATAGCTTCAAATGTAAATATAATATCTGGCAAATACTCTTAAATTCCTAGTAATAACTTTAAAAGTAATGCATCATCTATTTTACACACTAATGTTAAACCCAGATTGTATTATATTGTTCTGATCATTATTTCTGAACTGATACGTATTAATCATAAAACATAAGTATATTCTTAGCTCTATTTTATTTTTCACCTTTTAACTAACAGATTTTTTAAATGATAAATTTATAAGCATCTGCAATTTAAATCACACAGTAAAAGACACGGAGGAATGTATTCATTATGTGAAATTCAACTTTCAAAGGTAATAATGTATGACTTTTTTTTTTTAGCTTTACTCCAGATCTCACTGAATGCATATATGTACAGAATACCCTTTTTCATATAGTTTTTCATAATGGAGATAGTACTATATGTGATTTTTTCTCAACATATAGTATATGTACATGCATAATTATTTAAAAATAATCTCATTATATTATAGTACTTAATAACTGAGGGAATGCTTTGTGTATATTGTAATTGATATATTGTGTTCTCTTACTAGATATTTAAAATGTCTTCAAAATTTTACACTAAAATAAAAGATTTTGAGATACTTTATGGATTAATATTTTTTTATCTTTGTAACCATATTTGTAGGGCAAATCCACAGAAGTAGAATTGCTGGATCAAAAGAAACAAATATTTTATAATAGTCAAAATGAACACCCCTAAAGAATACATAAAACAATGTGTTAACAACAGTAACGATATTCTGATGAATATGGATTTTCTTTCCAAAAGTAAAATATTATAAAAGTTTCTTTTGTCTACTAGTAAAACCATTTATCATAGTCTTTTGTCTCTCATTTTATTTATTTTAACATACTGAGTGTTTTTGTTTTCTGTTTTCTAGTCTATTTTCTACTCATTTAATTTTGGCATAGAAAACTCTTCTTGTGTGTATTAATGATGTCATTAGCCAATTGATAGCAATTTCTAATATTTTAAAATATTTTTTTATGGTGGCTTTCACATATAACATCTTATTTGCATACAGTCACAATTTTGTCTGTTTTTGTTTCAATATGTACACTTCTTATTTGATTCACTGTTTATATGCACTGTCTACCTCTTCAAGAATAATATGAAAGTACCAAACATCTATTAATTATTTCCATGGTCTTTCTTATGAAAGAACTCTAATATTTTGATTAATATTATAATAAAATGCTCACATTTTGCATTTGATTATCTTTTAAAATATTTAAGGGATACAATAGTAACTTATTTGTGATCTTTTCCCAAAACTAATCACATTTTCATCTAAGTTTCAGAATTCATATGTCTGAAAATTATTAAAGAAAAACTGGATAGTATATAGTATGGTCAAAAAGCTAGTACTTTTAAGATAACACAAGACTGGTGTAAACAGAAATCTTGCAAATGAAGAAGAAAAAAAAGATCCTTACCATTAGAAAGACTTCTTATTATATTTGCTATTATTACTGACTAATTTTTATCTCATTTACAGACTACTCTTATAAAAGCTATTCCACCTCTCCTTAACAATATTTTCCTGCTTCTAAGTTAGGCATGTTGAAATGTATTTAATTGGCTGTTTCAGATAAAATAGTGATACAAGCTCAAAAGACACTTAATCATATATTAAAAGGAGATAGTGTATGATTATGAAAGGCTTAAGGAAGAAATATAGTCTGTGATAGGAGTTGACAATATTGACAAGAGTTGTCAATAAATCTCAAGAAATCTTGTAAGTATTTTCTTGGCTTAAAGAAGGTTAATAAACTCAGATTTAAAAGTACTGGAGAGGATAACCTAAGAAATTATCTTGTTAGACTTATTTTAATTTCAGATAATGGACTAGGAAATATAATGAAGTAATTGATCTTTTAGAAGAAGGGCTTGATGAATTGAATAAAAAGTTGTCTGCACAAGTTTCAGCAGCACAGTTGCAAACGAATGCAATAAATCAATTTTGATAGGGTAATTGATAAAGTTGACAGGACAATGTGCCATGCGTAATGCAACCAGGTTAGAGTCAAACTAAAGATGCTGTTCTGTTACTGGCTTCTTTTAACAAACAGTGCATCCCAAGTATCACTCAAAATGGTGTACTATGAATGAAATTATGTGAAAATTACCCTAATTATTAGAAATACATTCTTTCAATCATGTTTGAATTGCTTAATTGCTTGGATATTTCTAATTACATTTTCCTTAATTACCTTTCTGGAAGCCTTATGTATGTGTGTCAAAATAACCTTCCTAAAATTTTCTTTTACCATATAATAGCAAAAGTCACAATTAATTTTGCACCAAACGAATATAATTTTATAAAACACAGTTATTGAACATCTCATTAACTCATTAAAGAGCAAGTAGTTCTATATGGTTTTTTCTTTTTGTTCATATAAAGGATCTCAATCAGACCTTCTGCTATCCAATATATAGTTTAGATTAATTGAAGAGATGGTTAGGCTTTGGTTTCCCTCCACCCTTTCAGATTACATTAAAACAACTTTTTGTAAAACAAATAAAATACCTAAATGTGAATATTAAGCAGTATAATTTTCTTAAAAATACACACTTAAAATATGGAGATAATAAAACTGGATTACAAGTAAATTTTTATCTTCCAAAATTTAATTGTTCCAACTATTTGTTTCTACCAATTTTCCTTCCAGGCAAACTATTTATGAGCCATTATCTATAGATTGTCCAAATAGTTAGCTGTAAGCTTTCGGGTAAAATTAGTCTTAAATACTTAGAGGAGAATTCCCTTTGCTCTGCATTCATACATTCAGTGACTTCCAATATTTAAAAAAAATACCTTCCATGTGCCAAAAAAAAAGTTGATAAAATCCTTGCTCTTGTGGAGCTTACATTCTAGTAGGGAGTGTCGTTAATAAGTAAACAAACAAACATAATATAATTTCAGAAGTAACACGAGAGGATAAGAAGATGAAGAGTGATAAGTGAGGAGACTCTTTTTATAAACACAGTCCAGGAAGGCAGTGGCATTTGAGCAGGCACTGAATGAAGTAAGAAGTAAGAGGAAATTGTTGACCTTTTATTCTTTCCAATTTAGTCTTGAGGTCTCCCTCCAAGGAGTGGCTATAAACTCTAGCCTTAGCTTAATAAGACTCCAGGAATTTGGTCCTAAATGTTTACAGTTTGCCTTTTACAAGATACTTCTTGAACCTTGTGGACAGCCTAACGCCACCATGTCTGACCAGCAATCCGGTGTCCCTCACACAGGATAGTTTTTTACACCAGCAGATGTCCTTGTGGCTTTTGTTTGACCTGTATCTAGTTTATTTTGCCAAGACAGTCACTCTCTAGTTAGATTCCAGTGTGTTAGGTGAGACACAGAGGAGGCAACTTAAGACACAGGAAATAGCAGAAGCAATGTATTACTTATAAATCCCAGAAAGAAGAGAACAGCACACCTTGCAGGGCCAATGGGAAATGGGGAGCTGTCTGAGACGTGTGCCCAACCAGCAGGTGGAGAGCAAAAAAGAGAGTGAGGGACTTGTACGTCAAAGCCTTCATTGGAGTCCAGGGTGTTACCTAGGCAGGTTTCCCATGGGAGTTATAATTGGCTGGTTTAGAGCAAGCAGGCATGAGTTCCATGGCTGAGAAGTAGTCATGGTGGCATAACTGTGCAGTCCATGGGGCATGTGGGCTCAGCAGGAGAAGTCAAACAGGCTGTATTTAGCTGTCTCATAGGAAAATGGTCACCAGGAGATGGTTATATAAGGTAGATATCTGGATTAAACACATTGAAGCAATGAGAGAAGACAGAAACCTGGAACTGTGTCAAGGATAAACAGGTCCAGCTTCTGGTATGAGCAAGTTTAACTTATGATCAAAATGAATGCCAAGGCGCCATAAAATTATAAGAAATCACTACAGAGGGCTGGGTGTGGTGGCTCACGCCTGTAATTGCAGCACTTTGGGAGGCCGAGGCTGGTGGATCACCTGAGGTCAGGAGTTCAAGACCAGCCTGACCAACATGGTGAAACCCCGTCTCTACTAAAAATGCAAAAATTAGCTGGGAGTGGTGGCAGGAGCCTCTAGTCCCAGCTACTCGGGAGACTGAGGCAGGAGAATCGCTAGAACACAGCAGGCGGGGGTCGTAGTGAGCTGAGATGTGCCATTGCACTTCAGCCTGGGGGACAGAGCGAGACTCCGTCTCAAAAAAGGAAAAATAACAAATAAAGAAGAAATCACTACAGAGAGTTCATTCTTGGCATAGAGAAAAGAAAAAAAGTTTATTGATATGATAATTACTTTGTAATAATGAAGAAGAGCAAAGACATACATTTTCTTAAAGTAGAGTGAGTTATGGGTACTGTGGCAGGAATTGATAGAACAAAAGCTGTAGGGTAGTTAATGTAGGTTTTTATTTTGTATTATTATATGCATTTTTAGATGAGAGCGAGAATTTGAAGTTTATCTGATGTGATCAAGAGGCTGGGTTTTTTTAGTATACAAGTAATCATGTTGTGAAATCTTTTTAAATTATTATTTAAAGTAGCCCCCCAAAATATTTTAAATTTAATAAACTTACTACATTTTGTGACAACAAATAACAGATAATATAAATAATTTTCTAGCATTTTATCTATGTAAGATGTAACTGATTTAGGTATTATTATATACGTAAAAGTGTATCATAAATGGATTGAATTAAACACATGTATCATTTATAGGCTATTTACTTTTTCCATTTATTTTGTAATACAGGTTAATAAGCCAACCTTAATTTCATACCTAGAGATGGATTAGGCAATTTAAATTTTAGTGGTGACTTGCTTCCTTGCTTTATGTCCTGCTTATATGGTTTTACAAACCTAAGAAGGGCTTTTTAAAAAAATGGTTTCTAGGATATGCTATTTCTATATTCTATAGTTCTAACCATGTGGATTTATCATGGCAAATTCTTTTAACATTTCCTAACAATATCTTAAGTAGTGGAGCGTAACAAAAATTTGCTGCTAGGGAAATGCTAACTTACTGGCAGGAGCTATAGGAGATTTTCTTTCTGTTACTTCTTCCAAGATTTATAAATGTGGTTATGATAGTTTGATTCATTTGAATGAAGACAGACTAAAAGTCCAATATAGTATTTTTATTCTGTATAAAACCAAATAAGTTTTCCTCCTTTCAAACCCTTTTGCCTATCGAATGCTTATCTTTTAGAATTATTTTCACAAAAAACAATTCCTCATGTGATGCTAAAAATCACATTGTTCGGTTCATGTTGATAGTGGATTAAACTCAATATTAGAGCACTGAAAACTATTATAAGGATTTGGCTTACATAAGAATTAGAGAAGTAAAAGAAGAAATACCTGAGACTCAAGATAAATATTTCTTGTAGGACTATTTTCTAATGGAATATGGATTGTGTGATTATCATATAATATTATTTATATCCTCTAGAATGAAAAATCTGTACTGGAAAAGCAGTACTTTGCTACATGTTTGACTTTAGTAAAGCCACAGTCTCTCTCTCTCTTTCTCTCTCTCTATATATATACACACACACACACACACGCAGAATATATATGTAATTGCCTATATATATACTCTGCTTATATATAAGCAATTATATATGTATAATTATATACTTATACTTATGTATATATATGCTTATATATAAGCAATTAAGATGTATCATACATAAACAATAGCCCACTTAATTTTACATTATTAAGTGCTTTTGGCAATAAAAAATAAAATATATTAGAAAACATAAAAGATACCATAGCAAATATTCAAAACAACCAGAAAAGCTGGTGTAAACTCATACTTCCAACCATGTTGGGGTATCTGAGAGCAGACATTCCATCTCTTTTTTAAATAAAAAGGAAACTGAAAACATATATTAAAAAAAGCGTTTTAGATATTGTTAAGCAGGCAGTCCAGGACTGTGATTCATGAGTGAAAGGAACCACACAAGGAAAGTCCTAGTACTGCTTCAAGTATATCCCTGCAAAATCCCTTCAGATATAGTATAAAAATCAACTTTTTAAGGGAAAACATAATTATGTTGACTAGGGAAATAAAAGCTAAACAATAGCCTGTAATCTCAGCACTCTGGGAGGCCAACGCAAGTGGATCACCTGAGGTCAGGAGTTCCGAGACCAGCCTGGCCAACATGTTGAAACCCTGTTTCCACTAAAAATACAAAAATTAGCTGGGTATGGTGGCACACACCTGTAAACCCAGCTACGCTAGAGGCCTAGGCAGGGGAGTCAGTTGAACCTGGGAGATGGAGGTTGCAGTAAGCCGAGATCATGCCACTGCACTCCAGTGTAGGCGACAGAGCGAGACTCCATCTCAAAATAAAAACAAAAACAAGAAAGCTAAATGATAAAATCTCTGTAGTAAAAAATTTACTGGATAGATGGATAGATATCTGAGAAATATAAATAATGTTAAAGAAAATATCAGTGACTAACTGAAGGCATACTAAAAGACAATTTTATTTGGCAAAGGAACAAAGCCGGATGGAGAACGACTTTGATGAGCTGAGAGAAGAAGGCTTCAGACGATCAGTAATAACAAACTTCCCCAAGCTAAAGGAAGATGTTCGAACTCATCTCAAAGAATCTGAAAACCTTGAAAAAATATTAGACAAATGGATAACTAGAATAAAAAGCAAAGAGAAGATCTTAAATCACCTGATGGAGCTGAAAACCATGGCATAAGAACTACGTGACGCATGCACAAGCCTCAGTAGCCAATTCGATCAAGTGGAAGAAAGGGTATCAGTGATTGAAGATCAAATGAATGAAATGAAGAGAGAAAAGAAGTTTAGAGGAAAAAGAGTAAAAAGAAATGAACAAAGCCTCCAAGAAATATGTGACTGTGTGAAAAGACCCAATCTACGTCTGATTCTGATTGATGTACCTGAAAGTGACAGGGAGAATGGAACCAAGTTGGAAAACACTCTGCAAGATATTATCCAGGAGAACTTCCCCAACCTAGCAAGACAGGCCAACATTCAAATTCAGGAAATACAGAGAAAGCCACAAAGATAAACCTCGAGAAGAGCAACTCCAAGACACATAATTGTCAGATTCCCCAAAGTTGAAATGAAGGAAAAAATGTTAAGGGCAGCCAGAGAGAAAGGTCAGGTTACCCATAAAGGGAAGCCCATCAGACTAACAGCAGATCTCTCGTCAAAAATTGTATAAGCGAGAAGAGAGTGGGGGCCAACATTCAACATTCTTAAAGAAAAGAATTTTCAACCCAGATTTCATATCCAGACAAACTAAGCTTCAGAAGTGAAGGAGAAATAAAATCCTTTACAGACAAGCAAATGCTTAGAGATTTTGTCACCACCAGGCCTGCCTTACAAGAGCTCCTGAAGGAAGCACTAAACATGGAAAGGAACAACTGGTACCAGCCACTGCAAAAACATGCCAAATAGTAAAGATCATTGATGCTAGGAAGAAACTGCATCAACTAATGAGCAAAATAACCAGCTAATATCATAATGACAGGATCAAATTCACACATAACAATATTAACCTTAAATGTAAATGGGCTAAATGCTCCAATTAAAAGACACAGATTGGCAAATTGGAGAAAGAGTCAAGACCCATCAGTGTGCAGTATTCAGAAGACACATCTCATGTGCAGAGACACACATAGGCTCAAAATAAAGGGATGGGGGAAGATCTACCAAGCAAATGGTAAACAAAACAAAACAGAAAGCAGGGCTTGCAATCCCAGTCTCTGAAAAAACAGACTTTAAACCAACAAAGATCAAAAGAAACAAAGAAGGCCATTACATAATGGTAAAGGGATCAATTCAACAAAAAGAGCTAACTATCCTAAATAGATATGAACCCAATACAGGAGCACCCAGATTCAAAAAGCAAGTCCTTCAAGACCTACAGAGACTTGGACTCCAACACAATAATAATGGGAGACTTTAACACCCCACTGTCAACATTAGACAGATCAACGAGACAGAAAGTTAACAAGGATATCCAGGAATTGAACTCAGCTCTGCACCAAACGGACCTAATAGACATCTACAGAACTCTCCACCCCAAATCAACAGAATATACATTCTTCTCAGCACCACATCACACTTATTCCAAAATTGACCACATAATTGGAAGTAAAGCACTCCTCAGCAAATGTACAAGAACAGAAATTGTAACAAACTGTCTCTCAGACCACAGTGCAATCAAACTAGAACTCGACTAAGAAACTCAATCAAACCGCTCAACTGCATGGAAATTGAACAACCTGCTCCTGAATGACTACTGGGTACATGAGTAAATTAAAGCAGAAATAAAGATGTTCTTTGAAACCAATGAGAACAAAGACACAACAACCAGACTCTCTGGGACACATTTGAAGCAGTGTGTAGAGGGAAATTTATAGCACTAAATGCCCACAAGAGAAAGCAGGAAAGATCTAAAATTGACTCTCTAACATCACAATTAAAAGAATTAGAGAAGCAAGAGCAAACACATTCAAAAGCTAGCAGAAGGCAAGAAATAACTAAGATCAGAGTAGAACTGAGGGAGATAGACACACACACACACACAAAATAAACCCCTTCAAAAAATCAATGAATCCAGGAGCTGGTTTTTTGAAAAGACCAACAAAATTGATAGACCGCTAGCAAGACTAATAAAGAAGGAAAGAGAAAAGAATCAAATAGATGCAATAAAAAATGATAAAGGGGATGTCACCACCAACCCCACAGAAATACAAACTACCATCAGAGAATACTATAAACACCTCTGTACAAATAAACTAGAAAATCTAGAAGAAATGGATAAATTCCGGGACATACACACCCTCCCAAGACTAAAACCAGGAAGAAGGTGAATCCCTGAATAGACCAATAACAGGCTCTGAAATTGAGGCAATAATTAATAGGCTACCAACCAAAAAAGTCCAAGAACAGACAGATTCACAGCCAAATTCTACAAGATGTACAAAGAGGAGCTGGTACCATTCCTTCTGAAACTATTCCAATCAATAGAAAAGGAGAGAATCCTCCGTAACTCATTTTATGAGGCCAGCATCATCCTGATACCAAAGACTGGCAGAGACACACACACACAAAAAAGAGAATTTTAGAGCAATATCCCTGATAAACATCAATTCAAAAATCCTCAATAAAATACTGGCAAACTGAATCCAGCAGCACATCAAAAAGCTTATCACCACGATCAAGTTGGCTTTATCCCTGTGATGCAGGCTGGTTCAACATACGCAAATCAATAAACGTAATCCAGCACATAAACAGAACCAAAGATAAAAACCACATGATTATCTCAATAGATGCAGAAAAGGCCTTCAATAAAATTCAACAGTCCTTCATGCTAAAAACTCTTAATAAACTAGGTATTGATGGGACGTATCTCAAAATAATAAGAGCTATTTATGACAAACCTGCAGCCAATATCATACTGAATGGGCAAAAACTGGAAGCATTCCCTTTGAAAACTGGCACAAGACAGGGATGCCCTCTCTCACCACTCCTATTCAACATAGTGTTGGAAGTTCTGGCCAGAGCAATCAGGCAGGAGAAAGAAATAAAAGGTATTCAATTAGGAAAAGTGGAAGTCAAATTGTCCCTGTTTGCAGATGACATGATTCTACATTTAGAAAACCCATCATCTTAGCCCAAAATCTCCTTAAGCTGATAAGCAACTTCAGCAAAGTCTCAGGATACAAAATCAATGTGTAAAAACCACAGGCATTCTTATAAACCAATAACAGACAAACAGAGAGCCAAATCATGAGTGAACTCCCATTCACAACTGCTTCAAAGAGAATAAAATACCTAGGAATCTATCTTACAAGGGATGTGAAGGACCTCTTTCTTCAATGAGAACTACAAACTGCTGCTCAATGAAATAAAAGAGGACACAAACAAATGGAAGAACATTCCATGCTCATGGATAGGAAGAATCAATATCGTGAAAATGGCCATACTGCCCAAGGTAATTTATAGTTTCAATGCCATCCCCATGAAGATACCAATGTCTTTGTTCCCAGAATTGGAAAAAAATACTTTAAAGTTCATATGGAACCAAAAAAGAGCCTGCATTGCCAAGACAGTCCTAAGCCAAAAGAACAAAGCTGGAGGCATCATGTTACCTGACTTTAAATTACACTACAAGGCTACAGTAACCAAAACAACATGGTACTGGTACCAAAACAGAGAAAGAGACCAATGGAACAGAACAGAGCCCTCAGAAATAATACCACACATCTACAACCATCTGATCCTTGACAAACCTGACAAAAAGAAGAAATGGGAAAAGGATTCCCTATTTAATAAATGATGCTAGGAAAACTGGCTAGCCATATGTAGAAAGCTGAAACTTGATCCCTTCCTTACACCTTATAAAAAATTAATTCAAGATGGATTAAACACTCAAATGTAAGACATAAAACCATAAAAATACTAGAAGATATCCTAGGCAATACCATTCAGGTCATAGGCATGGGCAAGGACTTCATGACTAAAACACCAAAAGCAATGGCAATAAAAGCCAAAATTGACAAATGGGATCTAATTAAACTAAAGAGCTTCTGCACAGCAAAAGAAACTACCATCAGAGTGAACAGGCAACCTACAGAATGGGAGAAAATTTTTACCATCTACCCACCTGACAAAGGGCTAATATCAAGAATCTACAAAGAACTCAAACAACTCTACAAGAAAAAAAATCAAACAACCCCATCGAAAAATGGGCAAAGGATATGAACAGACACTTCTAAAAAGAAGACATTTATGCAGCCAGCAGACACATGAAAAAATGCTTATCATCACTGGGCATCAGAGAAATGCAAATCAAAACCACAATGAGATATCATCTCACACCAGTTAGAATGCCAACCATTGAAAAGTCAGGAAACAACAGGTGCTGTAGAGGATGTGGAGAAATAGGAAGATTTTACAGTGTTGATGGGACTGTAAACTAGTTCAACCATTGTGGAAGACAGTGTGCCAATTCCTCAAGGATCTAGAACTAGAAATACCATTTGACCCAGCCATCCCATTACTGGGTATATACCCAAAAGATTATAATTCATGCTGCTATGAAGACACATGCACACGTGTGTTTACTGTGGTGCTATTCACAATAGCAAAGACTTGGAACCAACCCAAATGTACATCAGTGATAGACTGGAGTAAGAAAATGTGGCACATACACACCATGGAATACCATGCAGCCATAAAAAAGGATGAGTTCATGTCCTTTGTAGGGACATGGATGAAGCTGGAAACCATCATTCTCAGCAAACTATCACAAGGACAAAAAACCAGACACCGCATGTTCTCACTCATAGGTGGGAATTGAACAATGAGAACACTTGGACACAGGGTGGGGAACATCACACACCAGGACCTTTCGTGGGGTGCAGGGAGTGGGGAGAGATACCATTAGGAGATATACCTGATGTAAATGACAAGTTAATGGGTGCAGCACACAACACGGCACATGTATACATATGTAACAAACTTGCACGTTGTGCATAGGTACCCTAGAACTTAAAAAGTATAATAAAAAAATAAATAAATAACAAAAAAAGAAAAGAAAGACACTCCATATCACATCTATATGAAGTTGTGATTAAGTACTGGCAAGTGCAATGTGGTGAAAAAAGGAATATATATATATATATATATATATATATATATATAAAACTTTGTTGTCAAAAGATGTGATTGTGTATTTATAAACTTCATAAGTATCCATATATTATTAGAATTAAAAAGAGTATGACAAAATCACTGGATATTAAATTACTACACAAAATTCAGTTGCATTTTGATAGTCTACAAGCAAACATGTAATATTTTGATTGATACAATGCAGAATAACTAAAATATGAAATATATACATATAAATTTTTAAAATGATATGTAAGACTTTTGTAAATATGTAAACCTCTGATAGCTGTATTATCAGAGTTCATTAATTTAATTGGCATAGGACATTCATATTTTAACACCACAGATTATGAGATATCAAGTATTATCAAATTGTTTAATAGATTTATTGAATCTGAGCCAAAATAAAAAAAAAATATAGAAATTTGTAAGCTTCTTCTAACACATATATTAAGATGTATAAATCATGTACAGTGAAAAATGTAATATACAAGATTTAAGAATTGTATTTGCAAAGTATCCGGATACACAGGTAAACCTTGGAGATACTGTGGATTCGGTTCCACACCACCTCCATACAGCAATATTGCAATAAAGCGAGTGCAGAAATGTTTTTGTTTCCCAGTGCATATAAATGTTACTTTACACTTTGCCATAGTCTATTACATGTGCAATAGCATTGTGTCTAATGAACTATGTACCTTAATTAAAAACACTTCACTGCTAAAAAATATGCTAACCATCAACTGAGCCTTTGGTAAGTCATAATCTTTTTGCTGGTACACAGGCTTGCCTTTGATATTGATGGCTGCTGACTGAGCAGGGTGGTTGTTGAATATTCAGGGGGCTGGAACAGTATCTTAAAATAAGACAGCAATAATATTTGCGGCATTAATGCATCAATTGACCCTTCCTTTCACAGTAGACTTCTCTGTAGCATGCAATGCTACTTGATAGCTTTTTAACCATAGTAGAACTTCTTTCAGAATTAGTCAGTCCTCTCAATCCCTGCCGCTGCGGTACCAACCAAATTTATGTAATACTATAAATCCTTCGTTATTTCAAAATTTTCGGAGCATCTTCACTAGGAGTAGATTCCATGTCAAGAAACTACTTCCTTGGCTAATTCATATGAAACAACTCCTATTTCATTCAAGTTTTAACGTGACATTGTGGTGATTCAATCACATCTTCAGGTTCCATTTCTAATTCTAGTTCTCTTCGTTTTCCACCACATCTGCAGTTATTTCCTCCACTTAAGTCTTGAACTCTCCAAGGTCATCCATGAAGGTTAACATCAACACCTTCCAACTCTTATTAATGTTGATATTTTGCTAAAACAAAATTCAGTTTAAAGTCATGAATTCAAAGTAAAACCATATCTTCTATTTCACTTTATTATTTTATTTTATTTATTATTATTATTATTATTATTATTGAGACGGAATCTCGCTCTGTCGCCCAGGCTGGAGTGCAGGGGTGCGATCTTGGCTCACTGCAAGCTCCCCCTCCCGCCATTCTCCTGCCTCAGCCTCCGGAGCAGCTGGGACTACAGTCGCTCGCCACCACGCCCGGCTAATTTTTTGTATTTTTAGTAGGGACGGGGTTTCACCCTTTTAGCCAGGATGGTCTCCATCTCCTGACCTCGTGATCCGCCCGCCTCGGCCTCCCAAACTGCTGGGATTACAGGCGTGAGCCACCGCGCCTGGCCCTTTTTCACTTTTGTACACACAAACTCATTAAAAAATTGCATAGGCATTCTCTGATAGTTGTTCCTTGACTTACATGGACTAATATTTAAGATAATATTCTTCCTTACAAAAGAGCATATTATGTGGCAAATCCATGTTAGTGGAACTGGGCTGTTTCAAACTAAAGGTTAAAAAGAAATGTAGATCACTGTATCTCTGCCTCTCTGTCTTACACAATTATTTCAAGATTAATATTGTCTAAGACACTTTTAGCTTAGAATTTTTATTTTCTCAAATTATGCACAATCAAGAGCTTTAGAAGACAGACCTCTTTTGAAATATAAATCACTGAACAATTTTATGTAAAAATCTAATTTAATAATATAGGAGATAGAGATACTGGCAAGAGAATGCACAGTATTTAATTATTTAAGTCACTTGATTATTTTTTCCAACTTTTATTTTCCTGTTTGATATAATTTTGAAGGAAAACATAATAATAGCAAATATATATATATATATACACATAATGTGTTAAAATAAGCTGACAGTAATCAAGATGCCTATGAAAACGAGACGTGTGGGTTTTACACAAGTTCAGAAAATTCTAATAAAGGAAATTATGAACCTCATGTACACTACATATAAGTATTAAGGGGAAGGCACTTCTTGGTTGGGGAATTTGAGGTCGGGAGAGTAGAAATGTCATCAGTAATTCTTGCTGTATGTTAAAATTAGCTCCTCTCTGGGACTCCTCTCTTCACATCACTTAGAGAAAGGAAGAAGTACAGGAAATAGTTTGTGTTTACGGATTTATCATGCTCATTCCTATACTTACTCTATTTGAGTCTGTAAGCAAATTTCTTTAGATAAATAGCTTATAGCAGCATATTGTGGGGAAAAACTTTTTGATGATTTGTTGAACAGACCAAGAAGAGGGATTTTCAACTGAGTATATCAATAATACATGCCATATTTAGCTACTGCAACATGCATTTTATGAAAAAAATTCTTGTTATTTTTCTACTTCTATTTAAATATCTACATCAATTTTATAGATAACAAAATCAACTTTTAATTATTTGATAATATAATACAGTCTTTGGTGAATAAATATGAACGGAATCTGAGATATTATCATACTAACATTTTATAACAAAAATATATTTGTCACTGTGAAGTAGCTTTTTTAATAGACTGAGTAAAGTAAAAATATTTTTATTTCATGTGTCATCTTCAAGAAACTATTGTAATTTTTCATTTTTATATACATTTACTCTTGTATTGAGGATATGTTATGACTATAAACCTCTGACTAAAACCTAATTCAAGTTTACATTCAGTACATATCTCAGATACACAGCAACATAGAATATGTGACAACTTTTCTCTTTTAAACAAGATTGTGTCAAGTGTCTACAGACAAAATACAGATGTGAATTTATCTGAAGGCGATAGATGCCATCCTCTGCATATATATATATATATATATAGTGTTTTTTATTCTTAGTTTCTTCTTTTCTTTAGTTAGCTTCACAGTTTTACGACTACTAGTCACAGAAAGAACATGACTCAAATAGCTGGGTTCAGAGCTTTATGTGTGAATTGCCATGACATTTCTTTATTTTGTCATTTTTCAACTTCGTATTGAAATCTAACAAACATACAGAAAATTACATATAATCAATGTTCAGTTCCGTAAATTTACGTAAACTGAACATACCAGTGTAGTCAGCCCCAGATAAGTAAACAATACTCCCAGCGCTATATATCCATCCCACCTGCCCCCTGGTGCCCAGCCCCTAACGTTCCTTCAATGATATCATTACTGATTTTAAATATATTTTGAACAGTCCTACCTGCTTTTACATTTTATGTAAAGAAAATCCTATAATATGTACTTACTTGTATTTGGCTTCTTTTGCTCAACATTATCTTTGGGAGATTTATTCATATTGCTGGATGTAGATTAAACTATTCATTCTCATTGCTGAATAATCGTTTATTGCATATGTGCATCACAATTTATTCCTTATTCCTTTTAATACTGATGAGTATTTGGATATTTTGAATTTTTTACAATTTTTTTAGACTTGCCATAAGGACTCTTGCACATAACTTTTGTTGAATATTTAAACACTTCTTATAGCTCATCTGCTAAGGATAGGAGTTTCTGAATTACAGAGAATGCATTTATTCAGTATTAATATCTACTAAAAACAATTTTCCAAAGTGATTATACCATTTACACTTTCACTGGCAGTGTATGAGAGTTCTAGTAGGTCTACATACTGGTAAAGACTGGACATTTTCAGACTTTATTTTTCATTCTGTGTAAAAGAGTAATAGTACTTCTGCGCTTAAATTTACATTTTCCTTACAACTGAGTTTAAGCATATTTTTAAATGTTAAGTGGCCACCAGAATAGTGTTTTCAATTGTTTATTACTGTCTTCTTCTAATTTTTTAATTATGCTGTCCTGTGTGTATACATGTATCTTTGACACCATCAACTTTTCACTCTCTTAAACCTAACTTTTGAAAAACAGAGATTTTAATCATAATATATTGCAAAGTTTCAATATTTTATTTCTGATTAGTGGTTCTTGTGTCTTGCTTAAGAAATAATTGATAAGTTAAATATGTTCCCTTACATTTTCCTCTAAAATCTTTACTGATTTAGCTTTCACAGTAATATCCAAAAATCCATCAAGAATTAAGTACGTTATGGTGTGAGGTAGGAATCGTTTATTTTTATATGGATATCTAATTACTTCACAACCATGGATTAAAAAATACATCTTCCCTCCACACAACTCCATTGGTGCCTTTGTCATAATTCCAGTGATTGTGTAGGTATGGACCTGTTTTTTAATTCTCTTGTGTTTCCTTGATCCTCATGCCAAAACCACAATGTCTTAATTAATATAGTATTAAAGTTGTTTCTGATATTTAGTAACCTACAGCTTAATCTTCTCTATTAAAATTGCCTTAACAAATGCTGACTCTTTCTTTGTCCATATACATTTTGGAATCATTTTATAAATTTCCATAAATTTTGATTTAAATTGTTTGGAATGTATAGATTAAGGAGAAACAATATCTCAACTGCATCCAATGTTTTACTTTATTCACATGATATAATTCTTCATTTAGTTAATTTAATGCATCTAATGCATTCTTTTCAATTTTTTTGTTTTCTCACATATTATTTGTGAAAAATGTTGTTTGCTAGTCCTTCCAAAGCATTTTGCTTATTATTTTCTTCTGTCTTGTTCCTCTTTACAAGACTCATATTAATGTGCTCAAGGAGTTCTTAAGGCAAACACCCCTGTCTTATTTATGATAAGAGGAAAAGTTTTGATGATTCCTTTGTAGGATGTGTGCTAAAATTATAAACTTGTATTGAGTTTGCTAAGAGATTTTATCATGATTTTTATGTATCTATTGAGATGATATGCCTTTTTTTACCTTAATTTATTTTGAAATTTTAATCTGGTTTTGGAAACTAACAGAAACCTCACTTCACATTATATTGATACTTCATCTTCTCTCTTCTATATCACTGGATATATTTTACTAAAATTTTGCTAATTCTTTTTGTACATATTTAAATAATTGATTTTTGTTTTATAATTTTCTTTTTAAAATTGAGGCAGCAAAAACACCATGTTATTTATAAACTACATTGTTCCTTTGAAAATACCTTTTTATACTAGAAAGAACAATCATATAAAGGCCATTTTTTTCCTTTAGACTTACACTGCAATTTATAACACAAACCATACATACACGCATTTTTATATCTATTTCTGTATCAGTCAGGTAGGACTAGACTTATTGTGCACTAGCAAACAACATCTGAATATCAATGGTTTAAACAACAAAAATTTACTGCTCGCTCATGCTATAGTACCACTGTATGTTTCCTGTAGCCTCTGCTCTACCATCTATACTGAGAAAGGCTTTCAAGGTAACATTGCAGGCCACTGATTCTAAAGAAAAGCAAATATAGCATATCATGCGCTGGCCAAAAAATTT
This sequence comes from Macaca mulatta, assembly GCF_049350105.2. Taxonomy (NCBI): domain Eukaryota; kingdom Metazoa; phylum Chordata; class Mammalia; order Primates; family Cercopithecidae; genus Macaca; species Macaca mulatta. Next base: position 77,966,881 of record NC_133422.1, read on the forward strand.
CACATGATCACACCTATTTTGACACAGCAGGGGACTTCAACTCCATTATGTATTGCAAAGAAGGAGAAACAAAAGACACACATACACACACACACACACCATCATCACCTCCTTCCTTGATTTTCTAAACATACATTTGAAAAATTGGATTTTTCTTTGCTGTATAATTCCAATTGTTCTCTTACCTCACTACATATACTCTGCTTCAATTATTCTATTTAAACGGTTATGAGACCACTATTGATTTAACTGTTGACTGCATGCTTTTCAGTATAATCTTATTTAATCACTTTTCAACACCAGCTGATATTAACTATTATTCCATTTGAAAAAAACCAAAAAAACACAAAACATTATTTTGTTCTTATTCTCCTGTTTTTACACCACTTTTAGCTTCTCTTTATAGTTCTTAAATAGTTTCCCAACTCCTCCCTCTCTGGCTTATTCTTCTTCTCACTCTATATATGATCAAATTGATATAGACCCAACAATAATACATATGTTAAGGCATAACTACATATATACAAATATATATATGCATATATATGTTTGTGTGTGTGTATATATCCTAGACCACTCTTTAAAAATCCATGGTTTACATTCAAATGTCTCCTGAATCATTCAACTTATGTGAAGTTACCTAAAATAAATCACATCTCACTACATGTGCCCTTTTTTTCCTTTATAGTATTTTTTGGCAAATCTAAAAATCCAATTTTATCCTTTAGTTTTATTATCTTACATCTTTACATACAAGTCGGAAAGTCCTTTTCTTTTTCCATCTAATTATCTAAAACTCTAGCTTTCCTGCCAACATCAGTGTCTTTGCCATTATTCAAGGTTTACTAACTCGCATCTCATTGCTTACTCTGAAGGCTTTTTTTTTCCTCCTTTGAATTTCGGACAGTTACTCTCCAACTGCCAACTTGTCTTCTGAACTTCTCTTTTAAAATGTAGCTTGTTCATTAGACTCAAACTCATTCCTTACCCTAGCAAGAAAGGGATTTGTGCTCAGGCCTCATTTGCCTGCCTATCTCTTTGCATGAGGCATTGAGTTGTAGAAAGGACAGTTTTTTCCAGACGTACCAATAATTAAAATTTGTCATGAGAAAATGACTACTCTCTGGTCACCCAGTATCTCTGACTTTTTTTTCTTCAACTTTTTGAAAGTTTTTCATATCTATCTCCAAAGTTTTATGAGGATTAAAACTTTCCAAAGTTTTATGAGGATTAAATTAAGTTATTCATGTGAAAGACTAAACAGTCTAAGTCATAATGGGTTCTTAATAAATGCAATTACCTGCTGACACTTCTTCAAGAATGTTCTTATTCCTCATCTTATCAGGATACTTTCAGATCACTGAGTAGATAATGCTTTTAATTTATCTGTGTCTTTGCTAATGTTGTCTCTGATTCCTGGTATGTACTTCTTAATTTTAAGGGGCAGGGTGTGGCAAATTTGTATTCTTTGAACAAATAATGTTTCATTTTTATTTCTTTTGTGGTGATTATTTTCTTTATACATAGTCTTTGTTAAAATTTTTTCTCATGTTGTATGTTGAGTGTTAACTAGCAGGTTCTACTTTACAACTATTTCCAAATTAAAACAAAAATAAAATAATTACATTTGCCTATCAGTTTATCAAATACAGGAACTTTATTTTACTTAACTGTGTTACAAAACTGATTACATATATATATATTTATATATATGTGTGTGTATGTGTGGATGTTTGTATTCAATGTATGTTTATCTAATGATTGACAACATTTCACTGATTGAATGACCTAATTAATACATGAATGAAAGTGTCACAGGAGGCTTAGGGTGTCTTTTCTCCAGCTGGAAACCTCTGTGGTCAGTGGCGCCTTTCCCCGAGTTTTGCTCGGACCTCCTGGGTTCATTCCACCCACTCTGCCTGGCAGGCTGCACTTGGCTCATGGTACTGGCCTGGATCCCAAGTCTGCCAAGGGTGAGCAACGTGTGGAGCATTGAGGGGGGTATGTGCAAGTGAGCGTGGAGTCCAGCCACTGTGTAACAACCAGGCACGCCAGCTGCTGCTGTGGGGCGGGCAGCTCTAGGTGCCAGCACAGGTGCCTGTACCATGCAAAGCTGTGACTGGATCAGATATACTGCAAGTGGCTTCCGCTGTGGGCAGCTGCATCTGGATAAGGGGAATGCAGTGGTACTTGGAAGCTTGGGGACACCAGGAACCTCAGAGCCCAAAAGAGGGTGTCACAGCCCTGGCTCCGGAGGCTCCTAGGTCTGGGCTGCCCAAAAGGCCACACAGCTCTTCTCTCCTTCTCATCACCCGTAACGTGGATTGCAGGAGAGAAGGGAGTGGGTTTCAGCCCTATTTTTGTTACAGCTCTTTAGTCCTGCCATTCGGAGGTTCCCAATTTTTTGTCCCGCATACAGGAAGAATGAGGTAGGCAGACAACTGGAGGATAAGCAAGGCAGAGAGGAGCTTTATTGAGAGATAGGACAGCTCAGCGGAGACCCGTAGTGAATAGCTCCTTTCTGCAGGCAGGTCATCCCAACCAGTGAGTGAGTCTGGCTCAGTCTAGGGATTGTATGTGCTCAGAATGAAGTAAGTGCATGCCGAGTGGTCCAGGCAGGCCTGGAAAAAGCACCATCCGAAAGGCCAAACAGTCATCAATCAAGTTCACACTCTAAGCTGTGAACTTTGCAGGCAACTGACAGATAGCCCCCAGGTCTCAGGCCTTCACTGGCCTGAAAGCGAGGTTTCACTGGGGACCTGCCCCTTCCCACCTAAGAACCTGTCTGCCTTTAACATGTCATCCACAGCACCCAAGCTGTCCATGCTGAGTTGCTTGCAGGCCTGGGCCGAGCCTCCTCCTCAGCACCCTGGCCCCCTCAGATGCTCGTTGGCATCTAAAGTCCAGAGAGGGCTAAGATGGCAGGGGCTGGCATGTCAGCGCCACCCCAAGTGCATGTAATCCCAGCCGGTTTGCAACAGTGCCCTGGCTCTGCCACAACTTTGCTCCGTCCTAGAGCAGATGCTGGGAGCAGGCAGAGGCCAGGGAGTGGGAGCAGGCACTTTCAAGCCTGTGGGGCCAGGGGTTTCCTGGGCCCCTGAGAGCACAGAGATGCTGCAGTGTGGAGCCACGGCTGGGCAGCCGTAGTTGTACCGGGGAGCATGGGCTCCTGTCCCGCCAACGTGGTAGGGGGCAGGGCTCTCGCCCAATCCTGGCTCCCGCAGAATCCTGGCTCCCGCTCTGCAAAGCCTGCAGCCCTGGCGGCGCCTTACCTGCTGCAGCCAGCATCCCCGCAGTGGCTGCTCCAGACCGACTGCCGCTGCCATCAAAAGTATATATTAACTGATAGGTTAAAAATAAAGGATTTGAAAAATAAGTTCCATCATCGCATTTGATGTTAAAACGTTATTATTTACCTGTAGATCTAACACTACTTCCTAATCTCACAATTTCTTCACATTTCTTCTTAAATGCGGTTAGAAAACAATTCCATTCTTAAATGTTTGAATTGTGATTGATAGTTTATTTAATTTGATAAATTGATCCATGGGACAAAATGTTATCAAGCACTCATATACCCAGTATAATTTCAAGTAATTAGGGGCATATTATTTAGTTTTGCTAACAATATCCCATCGATCCTTCTTGTTATTATAATAAATTTGGTAAATTATTAAATTGTGTGGAATTACGTTTACAGGAATAATTTCTGATTTAATATTGAAACAGATATGAAAGTCATATAAATGGTATTAAAACTTTGTAATAGCAAAATTTTTCACAAGTATGGGATGTTCACATCTAAAACTACTTTAAGACCATCTACTGAAGTATTCTTATATGTACTTAGAACCTAACCAAAAACAGATTTAATTACATTCAAACATCCCCAGATTTTCGTTTTGGAAGTTAAACTTCCCATATCTCCAAATAAACAGATAGTTAAGCAAAGGATATTACTCATTTCAAAAATATTCATGAGGCAATAGGACATTTCTTGTGAAATAAGGATATAAGAGTTTTTAAAGAGAATATCTCCAGGCAGAATTTTAATGTATTTTTCAAACATCAGTTTCACATGACAGTCACTACCTTTAGATGCAGCCATAGGGATTTTGAAATGAGAGATCTGAGTCTGGCACTTAAGTTAATCCTGCTATTCAGAATGCAGTTTTAAATCACATTTGGTGTTTGATAATCCTCAGAAACATCAGGTATCTGTGTGCTCTGTGTTCATCTGATATCAATTGTAAGAAAATTAAAACGTTCAATTGAAAAAAAAAATGATTAGAAAAAAAGACAGCAAGTCGTTTTCATCCTTTTGGAGAATATAAGCATTTATTTTATTCTGGTTAGGTTTCAGCAAGCATAAGTTTGGACATGAAAAATTGTGCTACCATTGTTTACACTTAAAAGGATAATTTTGCATCATTCTCCTATGTATAGTTTTCTTCCTTAATAAAATATATTCAATATAAAATAGACAATTTTTCTATAAATTATAAATGAACTTCTGTTCTTTTGAATTGTATTCAGCATCACCAGTAAAAGCTGCCTTGTTGCGATAATCACTGTTCATGTTTAGCCATTACATTTATTGTCCAGTTGGTGTCTATATTAATCAAAACATTCTTAAAGTCTTTGGTTTATTGGTGTCTATATTAATAAAACATTTTAAAGCCTTTGGTTTATGTAATAAAACATTTCTAAAATAGTAGATCTAAAATATTTTGAGCAATGCTATTATCATTGCAAGGAATATGTACTGTCTTCAAATTGATTACTTTAAAGGATATTTAAAGGGTTTTCTTAAAGTTAGTTATTTGTATTACATACTTTGTAAATTTGGAAATAACAGCTTCCAAAGCAAAAATAATCTTATTTATATCAGGAAGGCCAAATGAGTAACCAAATTACAAATTGTGGACAAATTAATATTAGGGTTCACTAGACAAATAGCATGGATTAAGGTCAAAGGATACCCTACAGCATTAATGGAAATATCTGTATTCATTTAATCTAGTATTGAGATGTGACATCCATTAGTGTAAATAAAATCATAGAAGAATAAAAGTATTTTGGCAATATGAAGTTGTTAGAAAGCCATATTTGAGAAAATATGGCTTTCAGAGTCAAAGACAGAAAAATTGTCACTAAAGACAGAGGTGTCAAAGAAAATGTATGTTCTCTTCTCAACAAGGATAAAGAAAGTGGTTTCTAATAATACCTCTTACTATTCTCAAAACTAAAGGACGATGTAACTAAGTAACAGTTGACCTTATGCTTTTCTCCCATTCAAGTAGTAAATTGCTTTTTGATGATAAAAAAATTTGTTTCTAAAGAGTTTTTACTATAGAAAATATGGGAATTTGTTGAAATCAACCTATTATATTATCCCAAAGATAATGTTTATTACTCTGCCATCCTGTAAAAATTTATCTTAGCAATGCAAACAGTTTACAGTGTTATTTTATTTATATTTTATTTAACTTTCAAAGAATTTATAGGAATCAGGCCAATTTTTATATTCTTTCCTTATATTATAGGCTTAAAATATTTTAAAATTTGTGTAATTGATATTACTTTTTTTTGAGTGGTGTTATCTAAATTTCCAAGTTGGGCCCCTTTCATCACTTTAAGGGGCTGCTCCAAGTGCTGCCTGCTGCCCTGCCCAGGGCTGGAGGGATTTTGCTGCAATGGTCAAACAGCAACCACCAAACTCGGGAATTTTCTGGGTTTTTTTTTTTTCTTTTTTTAATTATACTTTAAGTTCTAGGGTACCTATGCACAACGTGCAAGTTTGTTACATATGTATACATGTGCCGTGTTGTGTGCTGCACCCCTTAACTTGTCATTTACATCAGGTATATCTCCTAATGGTATCTCTCCCCCCTCCCACAACCCCACGAAAGGTCCTGGTGTGTGATGTTCCCCACCCTGTGTCCAAGTGTTCTCATTGTTCAATTCCCACCTATGAGTGAGAACATGCAGTGTCTGGTTTTTTGTCCTTGCGATGGTTTGCTGAGAATGATGGTTTCCAGCTTCATCCATGTCCCTACAAAGGACATGAACTCATCCTTTTTTATGGCTGCATGGTATTCCATGGTGTGTATGTGCCACATTTTCTTATTTCAGTCTATCACTGATGTACATTTGGGTTGGTTCCAAGTCTTTGCTATTGTGAATAGTGCCACAGTAAACACACGTGTGCATGTGTCTTTATAGCAGCATGATTTATAATCTTTTGGGTATATACCCAGTAATGGGATGGCTGGGTCAAATGGTATTTCTAGTTCTAGATACCTGAGGAATTGGCACACTGTCTTCCACAATGGTTGAACTAGTTTACAGTCCCACCAACAGTGTAAAAGTGTTCTCATTTCTCCACATCCTCTTCAGCACCTGTTGTTTCCTGATTTTTCAATGATCACCATTCTAACTGGTGTGAGATGGTATCTCATTATGGTTTTGATTTGCATTTCTCTGATGCCTAGTGATGATGAGCATTTTTTCATGTGTCTGCTGGCTGCATAAATGTCTTCTTTTTAGAAGTGTCTGTTCATATCCTTTGCCCACTTTTCGATGGGGTTGATTTTTTCTTGTAGATTTGTTTGAGTTCTTTGTAGATTCTTGATATTAGCCCTTTGTCAATGGGCAGATTGTAAAAATTTTCTCCCATTCTGTAGGTTGCCTGTTCACTCTGATGGTAGTTTCTTTTGCTGTGCAGAAGCTCTTTAGTTTAATTAGATCCCATTTGTCAATTTTGGCTTTTATTGCCATTGCTTTTGGTGTTTTAGTCATGAAGTCCTTGCCCATGCCTATGACCCGAATGGTATTGCCTAGGATATCTTCTAAGGTTTTTATGGTTTTATGTCTTACATTTGAGTGTTTAATCCATCTTGAATTAATTTTTTATAAAGTGTAAGAAAGGGATCAAGTTTCAGCTTTCTACATATGGCTAGCCAGTTTTCCTAGCACCATTTATTAAATAGGGAATCCTTTTCCCATTTCTTCTTTTTGTCAGGTTTGTCAAAGATCAGATGGTTGTAGATATGTGATATTATTTCTGAGGGCTCTGTTCTATTCCATTGGTATATATCTCTGTTTTGGTACCAGTACCATGCTGTTTTGGTTACTGTAGCCTTGTAGTATAGTTTGAAGTCAGGTAGCATGATGCCTCCAACTTTGTTCTTTTGGTTTAGAATTGTCTTGGCAATGCGGTCTCTTTTTTGGTTCCATATGAACTTTAAAGTATTTTTTCCAATTCTGTGAAGAAAATCACTGGTAACTTCATGGGGATGGCATTGAATCTATAAATTACCTTGGGCAGTATGGCCATTTTCACGATATTGAGTCTTCCTATCCATGAGCATGGAATGTTCTTCCATTTCTTTGTGTCCTCTTTTATTTCGTTGAGCAGTGGTTTGTAGTTCTTCTTGAAGAGGTCCTTCACATCCCTTATAAGTTGGATTCCTAGGTATTTTATTCTCTTTGAAGCAATTGTGAATGGGAGTTAACTCATGTTTTGGTTACTATAATACAGATTGATATGGTTTGGCTGGGTCTCATCTTGAATTGTAACTTCCATAATTCCCATGTGTCATGGGAGGTGACTGAATTGTGGGAGTGAGTCTTTCCTGTGCTGTTCTCATGATAATGAATTAGTCTCGTAAGATCTCATGGTTTTATAAAGGGGAGTTTACCTTCACAAGCTCTCTTCTCTTGTCTGCCACCATGTGATATCAGCCTTTCACCTTCCACCATGATTGTGAGGCTTTCTCCAGTCACGTGAAACTTAACTCCATTATAAAACTCTTTGTAAATTGCCCAGTTGCAGTTATGCCTTTATCAGCAGTGTGAAAATGAACTAATACGGTAAATTAGCACCAGAAGTGGGAAGGGCTGAAAAGATACCCAAAACTGTGGAAGTGACTTTGCAACTGGGTAACAGGTAGAGGTTTGAACAATTTGGAGGACTCAGAAGAAGACAGGAAAATGTGAAAAAGTTTGGAACTTCCCAGAGACTTGCTGAATGGCTTTGGCCAAAAGCCTGATAGCGATATGGACAATAAGGTCCAGGCTGAAGTGGTCTCAGATGGAGATGAGAAAGTTGTTAGGAAATGGAGCAAATGTGACTCTTGTTATGTTTTAGCAAAGAGATTAGTGGTGTTTTGCCCCAACCCTAGAGATTTATGGAACTTTGAACTTTAGAGAGACGAATTAAGGTATCTGGCAGAAGAAATTTCTAACCATCAAAGCATTCAAGTTGTGAGTGACTTGGGTGCTGTTAAAGGCATTCTGTTTTATAAGGAAAGCAGAGCATAAACATTTGGAAAATTTATAGACTGACAATGTGATAGAAAAATAAATCCCATTTTCTGAGGTGGAATTCAAGCCGGCTGCAGAAATTTGCATAAGTAACAAGGATCCAAATGTAAATCCTCAACATAATGTGGAAAATGTCTCCAGGGTATGTCACAGGTCTTCACGGAAGCCCCTCTCATTACAGGCCTACAGGCCTAGGAGGAAAACGTGGTGTTGTGGGCGAGGCACAGGTTCCCCATGCTGTTTGTAGGCTAGGGACTTGGTGCCCTGCGTTCCAGCCACTCCAGCCATGGTTGAAAGGGGTCAACATAAAGTTTGGGCTGTGGCTTTAGAGGGCGCAAGCCCCAAGCCCTGGTAGCTTCCATGTCGTGTTGACTCTGTGAGTGCACGGAAGAATTGGGGTTTGGGAACCTCCGCCTAGGTTTCAGAAAATGTATGGAAATGCCTGGATGCCCACGGAGAAGTTTGCCGCAGGGGCAGGGCGTTCATGGAGAACCTCTTCTAGGGCAGTGCAGAAGGAAAATGTGGGGTCTTGTGGGGTCAGAGCCCTCACACAGAGTCCCTACTGGGGCACTGCCTAGTGGAGCTGTGAGAAGAGGTCCACTGTCCTCCAGACCGCAGAATGTTAGATCCACCAATAGCTTGCACTGTGTGCTTGGGAAAGCCACAGACTCTCAACAACAGCCCACGAAAGCAGGCAGCAGGGAAGCTGTACCCTGGAGAGCCACAGGGGTGGAGCTGCCCAAGACCATGAGAATGCACATCTTGCCTTAGCATGACCAAGATGCAAGACATGGAGTCAAAGGAGATAATTTTGAAGTTTTAAGATTTGACTGCCTTGCTGGATGTCAGACTTGCATGGGGCCTGTAGCCCCTTGGTTGTGCCCCATTTCTTCCATCTGGAACGACTGTATTTACCCAATGCCTATACCCACATTGTATCTAGGAAGTAACTAACTTGCTCTTTATTTTACAGGCTCATAGGTGGAAGGGAATTGCCTTGTCTCAGATGAGACAGTGGACTGTAGACTTTTGAGTTAATGTTCAGAAGAATTAATTATCTGGGGGACTGTTGGGAAGGTATGATTAGTTTTGAAATGTGAGGACATGTGATTTGAGAGGGGCCGAGATGGGACGATATGGTTTGGCTGTGTCCCCATCTAAATCTTGTCTTGTAACTCCCATAATTCCCACGTCATGGGTCGTGATTGAATTATAGGGTGGGTTTTTCCCATACTATTCTCATGATAGTGAATGACTCTCATAAGATCTGTTAATTTCAAAAAGGGAAGTTTCCCTGTCTCTTCTCTCGTCTGCTGCCATGTGAGATGTGCCTTTCACTTTCTACCATGACTGTGAGGCTTCCCCAGTCACACGGAACTGTAAATCCATTAGAAACCTCTTTTGTAAGTTGCCCAATCTCAGCTATGTCTTTATCAGCATTGTGAAAACAGACTAATACACATATTTATAATTATTATTGTTTCTCAATTAATAATAAATATCCCCAATGCTTCATAGAATATGTTACAAAATATTTGTACATATTTTTGAAAGTAGCAAATTACCCTTATGCCAGAATTGATAGTATACACTGATTTTTTCCCCACTAATAAGTCCCATTCTTTGCAACAATGAATATCCTCCACTTTAATTAGAAAATTCTGTACCACTAATTGTTTTGGTTACTGACTGCTGTGTTAAAAACTATGCCAAGACTTAGTGGCTTAAAGCAGTGGTTATATGGATCAGAAATTTAACAAAGATTTCATGAGGCTCTTTTTCTTTTGTTTTTGTGACATCAGGTGAGAAGACTGACTGAAGCTCGAGGGTAGACTTTGAAGGTGGTTCACCAACCACTCACATGGCTGGGAGGTTTACATTGGCTACCAGCTCAGATATCAGCTGATAAACTCAAGAGTGTCTTCACTGGTATATATGGACTTCTCAGAGCAGGGAGGCTGAGTTTCAACATATAGGAAAGTGTACATTGCCATTCTCTTAAGTCCTGGGCCTTGAAAGTGACAAGATTATAACTTCTATTGGTCAAAGCAACCAAAAGAATCCACTCAGATTCAGAAGGAGGAAGCACAGGCCCTACATCTAATGCAAGAATGTCAGTAATCTCCCCTGAGTCATACTGATAATACACTGATAAGAACAAAATTAATTTTCATTCAGCATGACTTCAAATAAAATGGTTATGTTGCCAGATAGAAGAGTGTTTGGCTGAACAGAAATATTATTTAGCACATCTACTTTGCTCAGTCTACTCTTTAAATTAGATCACTGACACCAATCCATGGCAGTGCCCTTGAGAAAACTTTTCTACTCTGCCCCTTTGGTGAACCTTAGAGTACTTCTAAGACACATAAAAGCAGGAATTTGTAGGTATCAGATACAAAAGAATCAATGACTGTAAATAAAACTGGTGAATATTAGGGAAGCAATATCTTTGTTTCAAAATACTTAGTATCAACAACTAGATTCTGAGACTGAATAAGTGACACTTCCGACTTCTTACAGGAATTTCAGTTGTGTCACTTAGTCATTTTGAAGCTATTTATACTTTCTTTTCTCTGCTTATAGGACAAAACACAACACGTAAATTTTATTATTTCTTATTCTACACAATTTATTCTTTCCATGTATTTTTTTGTGTTTTGTGGTTGTTATTGTTTGAGTTTCTGTTTTATCAGAAAACCTTCAGTTAGGACAATGACTAACTTTGTGTCTATGACTAAGAGCAAACTGCTGTGTGTTATCAAAAGTGAACATGCATTGCCCATTGCTATGGATGCATAACATATTGGAAATAACTGTAAACGTATCGTGTATAAATGTACATATTGTGTATATATGATTATGAAAGTTCACAAGATGAATGTTGTGATTTATATGGAAATGAAAATTAGGGAAAGAGCCAAAACAAATATAAAAAAGAAAGTCCACTATATATTAATTTATAATTAATACACAGATACTGAATTAACCATTATATAGCATTGAAAATAAATGGAATATTGCTACATGAAACAACATAATGTTAATGGAAACATACAAGAAGCAAAAAGTAGATACTAGATTATTACTGTCACATAAAGTTCAAAAGAATGAAAATGAGTCCATAAAAGTATAATTAAATATTATAGTTATTTTGGGAAAACGTGATTAGATATTTATAGACTATTATTATTTTTCTAAATTTATGTGGTGGTTGCATAGTTACATTAACTTTTTGATAATTTATTGAACTTCTCACATAAGATTTGTGCCCTCTTTTTTATGCTTGCTATACCTCAATTTAAAAAATTGATAAACAAAGTAACTGTACACAAATTTCTGTTCTCTGTTATTAAGTTTTATTTGTAGTTATATGTCTAAAGTGCATATTTTAAAAACTTCCATGAATTTAATTATTTGTTGGTGAAATTTTTAACTGAAGACAGCATCTGTCTAATTTATAGAAATAACATTTTTATTATTTTGGGTAAGTTGGTTCAGTAGCTAATTTGCAAAAATATCTTGGTGCCTTTTACAAACTGCTCTAAAATATTTCATTATGCAAAAGCTAGCCATATTAAATTTTTCTAGGAAGCCAATGCTATTACCTTAAATACACCTTTTTAGGTAAATAAATTATAATTAAAGGAAGTTCTTGAAAACCAAAGTACAATTAACGTAATTTTTGTAGCAAACAGTATTAAAAAGAAGTGAACATTTCTGGAAATGATGCAAAATGAATAAATACGTACATTTTATTTTGCTTCAGAATTTAAATTTCAGTAGTAATGATTTTAAAATTAATTTCTATAATGTTGACAACTGAAATATTTTAAAAGTGTTTGCCCATGGACTTTTAATGGAAAAATTTCCATAGAAATATGAAACTGTCTTTGTGTAACTAGTGTCATAACTCAGTTTCAAATTAACATGTTTACATGGTTTAAGAAAAAGTATTTATTTTTTCAGAAATTTTAGTTAAGACAAATGGATAAACTTAATGTGCACTGCAACTCAGTTTCAATGTTAACAGGTATTAAATTATTATTCACTTGAATTTTATATATATTGACTCAATTATTTTTCCTGGAAACCCTACGAATTAGAATTAGAAGCCTTTGTCTTCATTACATGTAGAAACTGAGACTTAGAGGAATTAAATAACTTGCCTCAAGTTACCCAACTTAGAAAGAGTTTTTAAACCCAAACTGGTTGACTATGACATTAAACTGGTTGACTGACTGACATTAAACAAAAATCTAACAGCACATTAAAAGGATAATATACCACAGTCAACTAGATTTTATTTCAAAGGTACAAGGATGCTTCAGCATATACACAAATAAATAAATGTGATACACTACATAAATAGAATTAAAACAGAATCCAGATGATCCCCTCAATAGATGCAGAAACAGCATCTGATAAAATATAGAATTCTTTCATGATAAAAACCCTCAACAAACTAGGAATAGAATAAGCATATCTCAAAATAATGAAAGCCGTATAAAACAAACCCACAGCCAACAGCCTCTTGAATGGGGAAAAGTTAAAAGCATTCTCCCTAAGAACTCAAACAAGACTTCCACTTTCACTACTGCCATTTTTCACCACTCCCAGTAAACATAGTATCGGGAGTCTTAGACCCAGCAATCAGGCAAGAGAAAGAAATACAAGGCATTCAAATTGGAAAAGAGGAAATAAATTATCCCTGGAGAAAGGACACCCTACTCCAAAACTGGCTGAGAAAATTGGATAGCCATATGCAGAAGAACTAAAATGCTCCCATACCTCTCACCAGATACAAAAAATTAACTCAAGAGGGCTTAAAAAATTAAATATAATACCTGGAATTATAAAAATGCTGTAAAAAGTTTAAGATAGACTCCTGGATATTGGCCTAAGCAAAAAGTTCATGAGTAAGACCACAAGAGCAAATACAACAAAAACAAAAATTGATAAATGAGAATTACTAAAAGGCTTCTGCACAGCAAAATAAATGATCAGCAGGGGAAACAGATAACCTACAGAATGGGAGAAAATACTTGTGAACTATGCATCCAACAAAGGACTAGTATCCAGAATCTACAGGAAACTCAAAACAATTCAACAGGAATAAAAATCATCATTAAAAATGCACAAAAAACCACAAATAGACATGTTTCAAAAGAAGGCATAAATGGCCAAAATGCACATGAAAAAAGGTTCAATATCAATAAACATCAGAGAAATGCAACTAAAACCACATTGAGATACTGTCATACTCCAGTCAGAATGGCTATTATTAAGTCAAAAAATAACAGACATTGGTGAGGATGTGGACAAAAGAGACAATTCTCAAGAGAAGACATGGAAATTGCCAACAGGTTAATAAAAGAATGTTAAACATCAATTATGATCAGGGAAACACAAATTAAAATCACAATGAGGTATCACTTCACTCCAGTTAGAATGGCTATTTATCAAAAGACAAAAGAAAGCAAGTATTGGTGAGGATATGGAGAGACGAGAACACTTACGCACTGTTGGCGGGATTGTAAATTAGCACAGCACTATCGAAAAGAGTATAGAGATTCCTAAAAAGAAATTACAGAGAGAACTACTATATGATCCAGCAATCCCACTACTGGATATATAACCAAAAAAATAAAAAGAAAAGAAAATCAGCATGTCAAAGAGACCAACCCATGACCAAAAATTATAAACATATAAAGAAAACATAATATATTTAAGACAATGGAACACTATTCAGCCATGAAAAATTACAAAATTCTGCAATTTGCAACAACATGGTTGAAACTGTAGGACATCATGTTAAATGAAATAAGCCAGACACAGAAAGACAAATATCATATGATTTTACTCATGTGGAATTATATATTAAAAAAAAAAGTTTGCTATCATAGAAGCAGATATTAGTACACTGGACACTAGAGTCTGGGGTCGGGAGAAGGGAATGGATGGTAGGAAGAGGTTGGTCAATTGGTATCAAGTTACTTCAAAACAATTAGATTGGATGAGTAAAATCTGGTGTTTTTTCCACAGCAGGGTGATGATCATTAACAGTAAGCATTATATATTGCAAAATAGCTAGAAGAGAGAATTTTGAATATTTTTACCACAAAAAAGGAAACATGTATGAGGTGATATATATGATTAATACCCTAATTGATCATTATACAACATATATATCAAAGCATCAAATTGTACCACAGAGATATATCAATTTTTAAAAATAAAATGTTGCAAAGTCATAGTATTTTATATGGACAATGGTGGAATATTAATGGACTTCTTATGTTCATTAAAACACATTCGAACATCAAGCAGTACTTTTCATGCCTTGCTTTCACCTTATTAATAAAAACTTTTCTTCATCTATATATTGTCCTGCTCAGCTATTTTTGTTTTTGTCCATTGCATCTTGCTATTACTTTATCCAAGCAATAACCTAATTTTGCTCAAGTGCTTTCATTGGTACAATATTAAAATGTAAGGCTCATTCCAATTCCCACATCACTACACAAAACAAAAAAGCCATAATATTTTATTTTAAAACACTAACAAAATCAAATGAAATAATTAGCATTAGATGTTAACAGAGGAAATAATCACACTCAATAAAGTATATAATGTTTTTGGAACCAGTTAAGGTATTCACCATTGAAAACAAACAATTTGTTTGTCTCCAAGTCATGCAAAATACTAAGTAAATTGATGTAGGCTAGAAAAAAATCACATAATTTGACAGCTACCTTTGCTTGAACACTAAAGAGAACATATAATTCGCTACTTCATTGCAAGTGATTGTGCATTTATAATTAACAGAAAGTTTTATTTCCTTATAAGATTTGCCACCTAGTTACTCTAACTTGATTGATTGGTTGATTGATCTTTTTTGAATGCTTCTATTTTGCCAAACACAGTACTGAGCCCCTGTTTTGTGTCATGGTGTATTATATCTGAAATACAATAGTGATCATGACATAAATGTTGCATTACAGGAAATAAAGAAAACTGTATGCCAATAATGAGGTAAAGGCTATAAGAAAAATATATAATGACATAGGAACACTTAGTTACGAAAATGCACCAGGAAAACTAAACTATTCCAGGGGAAAGCAGACTTCAAATGAAGACTATGGCTTATCCAGGTGAAGATAAATGTAAAGAGAGCAAGATCCACAAAGGGCCAAAATAAAACAACTCATAGATTTAAGTGAGAAGTGAACAATTCAGGAGGCCAGAGTGTTTATCATTCATAAGAATATGAGGAGGCTTGTTGGTCACATAAGTGTCTTCTTTTGAGAAGTGTCTGTTCATATCTTTCGCCCCCTTATTGATGGGGCTCTTTTTCTCTTCTAAATTTGCTGAAGTTCCTTGTAGATTCTGGATGTTAGACTTTTGCCTGATGGGTAGATTGCAAAAATTTTCTCCCATTCTCTATGTTGCCTGTTCACTCTCATGATATTTTTTTGGCTGTGCAGAAACTCTTTAGTTTGATTAGATCCCATTTGTCTAGTTTGGCTTTTGTTGCCATTGCTTTTGCTGTTTTAGTCATGAAGTCTTTGCCTATTTCTATGCAGTCATAAAAAAGTTCATGTCCTTTGCAGGGATATGGATGAAGCTGCAAGTCATCATTCTCAGCAAACTAACACAGGAACAGAAAACCAAACACTGCATGTTCTTACTCATAAGTGGGAGTTGAACGATGAGAATACATGGACACAGGGAGGGGAACATCACACAACAGTGCCTGTCAGGGGGTGGGGAGCAAGGAGAGGGAGAGAATTAGAACAAATACCTAATGTATGCGGGGCTTAAAACCCTGATGACGGGTTGATAGTTGCAGCAAACCACCATGGCATATGTATACCTATGTAACAAACCTGCACGTTCTGCACGTGTACCCCAGAACTTAAAGTAAAATTTAAAAAAGAATAAAAATACAATAAAGTTAAAATTAAAAAAGAATATGAGGATGCATCATTCAGCAGCATTTGTGTTTGAAATGCTCTTGTGGACAATGTTAGACAATTTGGACTTTATTTTAAGAAAACTATCAGGACTTTAAAAGACACTGAGCAACATCCTGACATAATGAAAATCACTGTTTGGAACATCACTTTAGCTGCAGTGTGGAAAACCGACAGGAGAGAAACAGGATAGGACTTGTGTAAAATTTATAAATAGGATGACTGTGGTAGCTGAAATGAGTGTATTTGAAGAAAGGATAAACAGACATCCAGATTTTTAAGAACTATTTAGGAGAATGACAAAAAGCTTGATTAACTGGATGTGAGGGGGAATCATAGAAAATACCCAGCTTTTTTCTTGGGCAGCTTTAAGTTGGACTTACGTATAGTATTGTAAATATGCGGACTGCATCTTATTTCTCTTCCATATTTCTCTTCAACTAAATGTATGGGCACACTTGTATCTATACCTGATCTAATCAGGCTTAGTTGTCAACACTGATGTTCTTCAGCTTTATTATTTTATAATGTGGTTTCAAGACCTTTTATGTCTAGATACAGATTAGTGTGTTAATGATCTTTAGAAACTGCAATAACTTAAATTTAAAATATTACAGTAATGCAAAATCACTGACAGGAAACATAGTGGAAATATTAATTTTAGTATTTAGAAAAAATTGGAACTGTATGGTGGCTTAAATATTTTTAAGAGGCCAGGTATGGTGGCTCATGCCTGTAATCCCAGCACTTGTGGGGAGGCCAAGACAGCCCGATCACTTGAGGCCACGAGTTCGAGACCAGCCTGGCCAACATGGTGAAACCCCAACTCTACTAAGAATACAAATATTAGTCGGGTGTGGTGGCATGGGCCTGTAATCCACCTACTCTATCGGCTGAGGCATCAAAATTGCTTGAACCAGGGATGCGAAGGTTACAGTGAACACAGCTTGTGCCATTGCACTCCAGGCTGGGTTACAGAACAACATCTTGTCTCAAAAAGAAAAAAAACAGCTTTTTTTCTTCTTCTTCTTTTTTATTAAGAGGTGTATAAAAAAAAGAAGATAAATATATTTAAAGACTATATTATAAGCTTTCCTCAAATATTCCTACTAAAGATTTGGTACCAATCCTATATTAATAAATCCTCAAACAATCAATTGTTTTTTCTATATGTAATTTTAGTTAATAATTTGGTTATTTGTTACATTCACGCACTAATAATTAACAAATACATTTCACTTTTTAGAATAACAAAACATTACAATTAGGAATAAAATCTGCTTTTAACTACCAAATTTATCTTTTTTTAATGTATAAGCTCCAAGGATGTGTGTGTGTGACTGTGCACTTCTATAAACACATACAGTATATGAAATATGACATATTTAATGTTATATATGCTCATAAATACTTATGTATAGATTTGCATATGTCTATATATATATGTGTATATTTGTATATAATCTTCCAAAAAGATAAAACATTTGTGCATAATGACTTGAAACTAGTTTGAAAATTGCTCTATATTCACGAATATGTTTAATAATCTACACATGACCACACATAATTCTCAGTCATTTAAAATTATTAATATTTTATGCCATAAATATATTACCATACTGTACTTTTTACTGATTTATATTGAGGTTTACAATTTATTTTCAATACAAACATGGATTTTTTTGTTAGGCTTATTAACCAAGTTAATGATAAAAATGAATGGAAACAAGCTCAAATATAAGAAAAAAATGTTTTTAATATTGCTAGCCTCTATCATTTTACTCAGCACAATTGAAGAATACCCTTCCTTTCCCAAACCACCTTTAAATGTTTTGCCATTTACCCTTGCATTAAACACTAACAATAGATATCCAACAGGAGTGATGGAGGTTGCAAAAATTGTCTAGTTTCCCCGTACATATGAAAAGAAGGCATAAGAGAAAGGCTTCTTACAATTTAGTAATTAGATTTTGTTCTTCACTAATTTTGCTTTCTCAGTGCTGTAAGATAAGCTATGAAAACGAAAGTGGATATCACTAAGACATTTCTCTCCTCTTCAACCTTCTCCTCACCTCAACTCCAAAGTTTCAGAGTCCAAATCCTTTAGGAATTCATTTTTCCATCCGCTCTTTAAATCTGGATTAATAAAGTAATTCCTCAGGGTAAAAGACATGTTATACAAACTCCAGCAGAAACCGATTTTGGTATCCACCTATTTTGAATTTGACCTTAAATAACTGGTCAAACAGAAGTAGTTATGATGGATTCAGTGAACTACATTGTTGTAATTGATTTGTTAATGCAACAACTGTTTCTCTATAATTGCTGTAAATAGCATTCATTACTATTAATTGGAAGTCATTATTAGGATCATATGAATTATTGAAAAGAGACATTTGTGGTATAGAGTAGAGAACTCATGGAGGACTGCAAACACAGATATTATTGCTAATGTAATGTATGAAAAGTAACTGTGAACTTAGTGCATAACGTAAAAACTCAAATAATAAATAATCTAAAGATAATTTAAAATACCCCAGCAGACTTTTTTATTAAAAATAATGTGTTTGGATTATCAAATTGATAAGGACAGGAGATGGGAACACTTGATAGAAGAGGGCAGTTCCCAGGGAAAGGTCCCACCCTCAAGCCTGGATATCTGCGGTCCTAAATGAGAACAAGCATTCCTTTTTCATGCCCAAAAAGTTTCCTTTTGGCCCACAAGCCCCCTAAGCTTTACCCATATAAACCTCTTAACTCCAGGCTCCAGAGCAGACCAGCAGATGAGGAGATGAGACAAGCAGACGAATGGCAGAATGACATGGTAGAGAAAGAGAGAAGAGGAAGAATGTCTGAATAATGAGAAGAGTTTGGCTGGGGACAGTCTGAGAGGAGTTTGGTAGCTAGATAGCCCAACTCCAGGGGAAGATCATCTTCCCACTCCATCCACCTTCCAGCTCCCCATCCATCCTACTGAGAGTCACCTCCACCATGCAATAAAACCTCACATTCATCCTTCAAGCCCCTGTGTGACCTGATTCTTCCGGGATGCTGGGCAAGAGCTCAGGATACAGAAAGCTGTCACACTGGCCCTCTGCCCTTTCGAAAAGGCAGAGTCCATAAAGTTGATTAACACTTAAAGCCATCTACAGAGGGCAAAACTAAGAGAGCATTGTAATACTGGGTTAGCAGGCACCTCCCCACTCCAGACACTACCATGGGGCTGGAGCCCAAAGCGCTTGTCCCAGCCTCTGCACCTGTCTGTCTACATGCTCCCACTCCTGCGAGGGATTTGAGCAGTGGCAGTAACTGAACAAGCGAGCCACACCCCTGTCTCACATCCTGCAAGAATGATCAGGGAACTCTCCTGTTTCAAAATCACAATAAGCCAGTCAGTGCATTTCTCTCTCCACAAAATTCACGTCATGGAATAGTGGGTAGTGTCATTTCAGAAATATATTCAATGATTGTGACTTTGGGCAATGAAATTAATAGACACTGAAGATAATTTTGTGCATTCACAATTTGTTAAAGGGCTTGTACAGGGAGATTTTTGCAGAAAAGATTTTAGTAATACAAATACAAAGTATGCTTGTACAAGGACTTATATGTGTAAACTGGTGGAGAGATAAGAGTCAAAAGTTTTAATCAATCAATTTGAATACATAGAATAAGGAAGACTGTTGATTCAAAACATATTTCAAATTTCCTTGATTGGAAGAAACATAAGAGAAAATGTGTTATTGCCTACCAAGTTAAAAAAGCTGCATATGCAAATAAAATATCAAAGGCATTAAGATATTTACATCAAGAGCTAATTCAATAAAGTTTAATTCAGACTGAAATATAGTTTGTGAGGAAAAAAATCCAATAGATAAATAGACTATATTGAGACTATTTATCACATTTGTTCCGCTTTGTTTTATTTGATTAAAAATAACTTTTTATTATGAACTATAGTTAACCCTAATAATCCAGAACTCTTTGATCTTCATTAAGCCTGTCCTCTTACAAAATTATTTTGTACTGAATTGGCTATTGCTTCGGAAATTAAGGAAAAACAATTCTTTTTTTTCTTCAAATTCCCTTAGTGAGTAAACTAGATACCACACTTATGTTTCTGATTTAATGTAAACTTAGTGTGTCAGTTTTTAATGCTCTTATTTGGATAGAATTCATTTGGTTAAAGAGATAAACTTCATTATTATGATAAAAGCATGTCATTAATTTATAAACCTTATTTTTAAACTATCTTGCTGAGGACTGGACAGAGATTTGAATAAAATGTACATTCAAAATAAACAGTTCCCTCAGCTATATGAATGTGCCAAGATACCATGGTGATTTTTACAACACAATTGTTGCTAAGAGTGTTGAGATTATTCTCCCACCTTCCTTTCATCCTACTCAGAGAGTTCTGTTCAATTTATTCTGTCAGCAAGTTAACAAAAATCAAATGGACAAGAACCTGATGTTCTAAAGAAAGCATTTAGAAAGCGGCTAGAGGTTTTGCTGCCTCGGCTGGGAGGTGTGGCATTTACCCTTTTCCAGTGATCTCTGACTGCGTTTGGACTGTCAAGATAGCGGGTAGAAGCCAGGAACATCTTTACCATCTGTGGCTGGCATCGTTTTATAAAGTACCTGCCAAAGGAGAAACAGCTTCTTTTTAGTACATACCTCGGTGCCATTTTTCCTACCTTTTAACTCTCCATGAGGTTACATTACAGATGACTTGGCAACAGAGTCATAGACCAGCTAAAAATATGAGGAACACACAAAACTCCATAAATTATCATTTTAGAAGAAGTATTTGTTATCTCAATAGTTCTAGGCATAATCCATCTTGCTAAACATTATGCATTAACCTAAGTCCTGTACTGTAATTTGAAAAACAAACCTCTTCTGAAATGCCATGAATAAAATTTATGA
Organism: Macaca mulatta; assembly: GCF_049350105.2. Taxonomy (NCBI): domain Eukaryota; kingdom Metazoa; phylum Chordata; class Mammalia; order Primates; family Cercopithecidae; genus Macaca; species Macaca mulatta. The sequence goes on from NC_133422.1 coordinate 77,988,114, forward strand.
ATGAGAAGGAATAGGTGAAAAGCCTAACTCAGACAAGAAAATCCATAAATATTTTGAACTTAGCAATTTTCTTAAATATAGCTGCTAAATATGAGGGGTTAATTAATATTGTTACATGACTTTGCTGGATACTTTTCTTGAATTTACAATATAAATATTTCATATGGAAGTAAAAGATTTTTTAAAAGCTAAGTACACACTGAAGTAAGGCAGAAAATAAAATTATGGAAATGGAAAAATCTGCAATCAAGATTGTTTTTCAATCACAATGTATAAGTTAAAACAAAAAAATCAAAATAATACATGAATTAATGCTCACTGTGCCCATGACATTGTATATTATGTTACAATGGATTCATACATTCATTATAAGCTCCAAAAATGGTTGGTAAACTTTGTGATGAGAGGAGCCTTTTGTATGAAATTATTACTGAAATATGTTTTATAGTTATTTGTATATAATACAAATAAAATAATGTTTTATAGTTATTTGTATATAACGTAACTCCCATTGAGTTATGGACAAATATTTTGAATAAATGCACATTTGTTAATAACTTGTCCCAAGTAGCTTACAACCTATTAAATAAAATACATATGTAAATGAATCAGAAAACTTTTGATGGTTCTTATAAAAATTACAAAATCTTTGTTATGTTTTCAAAATGTACAGAATTCATATGTACTTGAGTTAACAAGGAAATGGTATTTTAGACGTAACTGAAGACTTTATAGAAAAAAACAGGAAATACTAGAGAGTATCATATGTGCTGAAAGAATTAGCAACCTATGTAATAGTAACTAGCTTGCTTTGATGTGTTACAGACAGAGGAATAGCAGGAAATAATTCTAGGATGTTAATGTATTATATATCATCCTGAGTATCTGGCTTAAAAGTGACACAAGTAGGTCAGAAAATAAAGGAAGCAATGAATCAATAGCTTAGGCAGGAGAATAAAGTATACTTTAACACTTAAAATTAAGCCAAATATATATCCATATATAAATGTATGTATACACACATGCATATCTATATTTATGTATTTATTTATGGTGAGTTGAAGAAAAGATACTGGTTGCCAGGAAACTGGAATTGCAACAGATGAAAGAGGTAGTGATAAATGATGGCTTGCATGAGGCAGTGACTCTGGATACAAGAGTGATTCAAAAGTAACTCCAGTGGTACTGGGCCCTTTTGAGGTCTGTTCTTTCCTAACAAAATCTCTAAACATTCATATAATACCAGAAATCTTGAATATTTTTTGAGTTAACAAAAGAGAGGTAATCACTCTATGGAAATAAACTACTTTTAAAGGTTGATTAAACATTGTGTTTATTTTTTCCTATGTCTCTCGGCACATGTTTCCCTCCTGATCCACTGTTTGTCTTTCTTCATTGCTGTTAGATCATCTTTAAAAGAAAATATTGTTCTGAAACATAAATCAGACTTTTTTTTATTATACTTTAAGTTCTAGGGTACATGTGCACAATATGCAGGTTTGTTACATCTATATACATGTGCCATGTTGGTGTGCTGCACCCATTAACTTGTCATTTACATTAGGTATATCTCCTAATGCTATCCCTTCTCCCTCCCCCCACCCCACAACAAGCCCCCAGTGTGTGATGTTCCCCACCCTGTGTCCAGGTGTTCTCATTGTTCAATTCCCATCTATGAGTGAGAACATGCAGTGTTTGGTTTTCTGTCCTTGCAATAGTTTGCTGTAGAATGGCGATCATTAAAAAGTCAGGAAACAACAGGTGCTGGAGTGGATGTGAAGAAATAGGAACACTTTTACACTGTTGGTGGGACTGTAAACTAGTTCAACCATTGTGGAAGACAGTGTGCCAATTCCTCAAGGATCTAGAACTAGAAATACCATTTGACCCAGCCATCCCATTACTGGGTATATACACAAAGGATTACAAATCATGCTGCTATAAAGACACATGCACACTTATGTTTATTATGGCACTATTCACAAATCAGGCTATTTTAAATACACATAACTTTTAGAAAATAAAGTATTTTTTATAATTCTCACTCTTTGTATCATGAAAAGAAGCATCCACTTCAGGCCCCTAATCATGAAATTTTGGTAGGTTAAATTCTATTTTGACAAATATATAGGAGGAAGTCAAGGTTGATGGATATATAGAGGGAAACTTATGGCAGGGATAATTTCATTGTCTGTATTACTCCACTTTGATACCTAATGAATGAGCTACCATGGTTTATTAGTTCTAATGCCAGAGTCTCTAATCAGTTGAATCCCGTGATTCATATAAAGTTACTGACAGAGTTCAGGGCATATACTACATAGCTAATCATCATTGGCAATTATACCCATTTAAATTCCATTTTTTATTGTTAGAGAAAATTCTTTTGACTAGATTTTCCAAATACAAAAGTAGTTAAGTCTATGCTCTGCCATCTTCAATTTATTTGTTCTAATAATCCTGGAGCTATTACACTAAAAATTTTGGAAAATGCAAGTAAGACATTCAAGTTGGAATTCCTAAAAATCAATTATATAAGAAAACTTAAAAGAATTTCATGAGGAAAACTCAAAAGATACATTGACTGTTAAATCATTTTTAAAGTGACAGTGGCCAGTGGTAGAAGTGGACAAGATTGCCACAAGAAGTACAGCTATTTACAAACAAACAAAAAAAAGAAACGTGGAGAGGGGAGAGTATCTTTAAAAACACCTTGATTTGAACAACAAGAACAACAACAACAACAAAAAACGTAGTGAGATGAAAAGTAGTGCTATGGGCAAAGGAAAATGAGCAAAGTACAATGATTGAAGGACTTGGAGTAAAAAGGCTTTATTATCATGACTTGTGCTGCAAGAGTGATGTGAAACATGAATATATTGTGAGAGGCTTCCTTTTTTTTTTTCTTTTTCTAGTATTTGGGGGAGGTCAGAAATCAGATCTCTAGGAGTAGATTGCTGCTATTCTTTAAAGAGATTTGTGAATAATCATAAAAGGAACACTTTGATAAAGTTGTGAGTTTCTAGTCACATGATTTAATCATGTAGAACCTGAATGACCACTAATGAATTAGTAATAGGATGGATCCAAACATATTTGGACTTTTCAACACATGATCTTAAAAACGTGTTTTTACCTTACTACTATATGATTCCTATGCATTAAACAGATAAGGTGGAAATGTGAATATGCACACGAGTGGTGATGTCTTTCTGAGGTCTATTCATTCCACAAATGTTTACTCTAGAACTTTTAGTCAGATTCTATTCAAGAAACTGTGGAGGATTCTATTCAAGAAATTGCGGATTCAGTGGCAAACAATGTGAAAAACACACGTAGTTTAATGGAATTTACATGAAAGTTAAGAGCTATCAGAAAATAAAGTAGTCAAATCACAAATTAACAGCATAGTTTGGATATTAATAGGTAATACAAAGCACATGAACAAGGTGCGAAACTTTGAGAAATGAAATTCTACTTTTATATGGGTGGTTAACATATATCTCTGTGGAACATTGTCTTCATTCGATTTATGCTGCCATAAGAGAATACAAGAGACACAGTAATGTATATGGAAATGAAATTTGTTCATCACAGTACTAAAGTCTCGGAAGCCTAAGACTGAACGGTCAGCATTTTGTAAGGGTCATTTTGCTGTGGCATTCCATGGATGAAAGTGAAAGGTCAAGAAAGGGAAAGAGAGAAAAGGGAACAAACTCACTGTTTTATAAGGAATCCTCTCCGAAGATAATGGCATTATTCCATTCACAGTAGAGCCCTTATGCTTCCAACACATGCTTTTGAAGAGACACACTCAAACCATAGAAAACAATGACACAGATGGAAATTTTAAAAGTAGAATAGAAGGCAACCATGGAATGAGCTGTAGGGAGAAAGTTTCCAGCTGTGGAATCTGTACATGCAATGATCCTGAGCTCAGTGTTTTAAGAAATGGAACGGGCCAGGCGTGGTGACTCACGCTTGTAATCCCACCACTTTGGGAGGCCGAGGTGGGTGGATCACCTGAGGCCAGGAGTTCAAGACTAGCCTAGCCAACAGGGTGAAACCCTGTCTCTACTAAAAATTAGCCGGGCATGGTAGTGGGCGCCTGTAACCCAGCTACTGAGGATGCTGAAGAAGCAGAACCGCTTGAACCTGGGAGGTGGAGGTTTCAGTGAGCCGAGATAGCACCACTGCACTCCAGCCTGGGTGACAAGAGCAAAACTCCATCTCAAAAAAAAAACAAAAAGAAAAGCAAAGAAAAAGAAAGAAAGAAATGGAATGAAGACCAATGTACTAAGTAGTCATAAGTAAAGGAGGGCACTGTAGAAGATTGGTGCAGCACTGATAGAACTATTAAAGAGTAGAGATAGGAGATATCTGCAAGGGTGAAAAATATGGGAGAAGTGAAGATCAGAGCAGGCTAAGCTTTTATTTTTAAAGATATGAGAGACACTTAATTGATGCAGGAGTGTTACTGAGGTACAAATTAGGGATTCAGATCAACGTTTATGTCATAGCTCTATGTCCAGTCATGTATAAAGCAATCATCTGAGATAGAAGGAAATAAAGATTGTTTAGGCAGAAAGGGAGAGTAATGTAAATTTGTATCATTTTCTCAGGAAGTGCCAAAGGATCTTTAAAATTACATATTTCCAGTGGCCAATTAGAATAAATGCATACATTAAACAAACATTTATTAAGCACTTACTATCTCTGAAATTAAGGACTAGGCACTGGGAATATAAAGAATAAAATATGTGATCCATGTTAGTTAATACTTGCATAAGAGATAGCACCACTAAAACTCCCATAACTTTGTAGTAGTTCCCATCAACATAAACTTAAAAATATATGCAATGAGTCCTAATCATATAAATTACAATAAATGTCTTTATGTTATTCTCTGCCATTAATAACAAAATCTGTAGTATGTGCACTGTGGAATTCTGCATTAATAATACTGTGGAAAGTAATGCATAACCATGAATTGGCCTCAGGCCTGTAATTTGCTCTGTTGACAAGCATAGAAACTGATAATGCAGAGTGAATCACAGACATTATCTTGAATTAATGCAGCTGCTTGCTGTTATAGGTAATTATTTGTATTCAGTTCCTTCACTCAGATCCACTAAAATATGTAAAAACATATGGAGTATTCTTTAATCTTCAAGGTCAATATGTGCAATGCCAATAAACACTAAAATAATGTATAGATAAGTATATATGACTAATTTTGAATTCTGATGCCTTGCAAATTAAGCATACTCTTTGTCAGCTAAAGTGATAATAAATTTGTAGAATGCTTTGTGTGAATATGTATCTCCATTTACCTTTTTCTGGGTCAATAATAAATGGTTAGCCAAAACATTCCAAGATCTAATTATATTGTTGAATTCATTAGTGTGCAATAAAGATGTTTATATTTCCATATAATCCATTGTTATATTTTGACTTACATTGTGCATATTAAGTTATTTAAGTATTTTTCCATCTTAGAAATGAGGCTACATATTTTTTCCTACTAATTATACCCCAAATAATCATTTCCCCACATCTTATTTTTTTGTATTGCCAGAGTCCTCCTCACCATCTGTTTATCCAAAACTGTAAAGGTATAAGAGACAAAATGACATTTTAGCTCACTTAACGGCAATCAATATTTTGCCAAACACTTAAATGTTTAACTCCAGAACTCTCTTCTGTGGTTCACTGGTTCTGATTTTCAAATAAACACTATGAGTTTTGTAACATTAGGCAATTCAAATTTTTCATGCACGTTGTCTAATTAAATTATACATTTACCTAATGGAATACAAAAAATAAAATAAAAAGCCTCAGTTATCTTCAACATATACTTCCTCTGTCAAAACCTTCACTAGCTATACAACAATTGCAATCACAAATCTAAAAGTCATTTCTGTTTCTCTTGATTACATTGTATGCAACCAATTAACCCAGGGCTGAATAAAAATTTAAAATGTTTGATCAAATGCATTTTATCTAAGTTATAATTGTCACTAATGCGAGCCTCAGGCCTTCTTGAACTGTGGTAATAGTGCCTTACCTTCTACCTTTTTCAGCTTTTAATCTATATCTACCTTTGATTGCTAGTTTGATATTACTCAAACAAGAACTAATTTTTGATTTAATAATCAATATTTGCATAAAAATATTCAAGATTCAATAGTTCTCTAAACTATTCAAATTTGTCTATATGACTTTGTTGCTGCATTGGAAACCCAGTATTTAGCATGCTCACTATTGTTTTTAATGGGACCTGTCTCTAGGAATTGATTTTCTGAATCTATGAGAAATTTTTATTCTTTTCTAGTGATTCTTAGAATGGTCTTTAGACCACATATATCAGGATCATATGCGGTGGGACTTATTAAAATTAATAATTATATTAGCTTCTGATTGTTGCTGAAATAAAATATAACAAGCTCAGTGGCTTAAAATAACACAAATATATAATTTTATAATTATGAAGGTCATATTTCTAAAATCAAGGTATTGGCGGGATTACGCATTCTTTTATTGGAGACTTCAGAGGAGACTCTTGGTTTTTCCACTTTCTAAAGGCCACCTATTTTCCTTGTAACATGTTCTTTCATCTTCAAAGCCAGCAGTATAGCATTTCCAAATGTATTCCACTTTCATAATTAATTTTTTTTTCTAACTCTGCCCATCCTGTTTATCTTTTATAATGACCCTTTTGATTACATTGGGTCTTTCCAGATATCCCAGGACCACTCTCTTATCTAAAGGTACTAAACCATGTATGCAAAGTCATTTGGCTATGTAAGGTAACACAAACACAGGTTGCAGAGTACAGGACATGATAATCATTGGTGGGACATTATTTTGTCTACCAAAATGATCCTGATAACCTCACTTCACACTATAGAATCAGACTTTCTGTAGTTTAAATCACAAATATTCATATTTGAAGACAATGATGAAAACTTGGAACAAACAGAAAGAAGAAAAGAAGGGAGAAAGGAAATCCTGGTGACATTCTAAAACATAATTTCAACTTATTATAACAAGTTTCTAGAATCTGGATCCTTCTTCAAGCTGAGTTTTACAAACAAAATATGCAAAACTAATGAAAGATGTATATAGTTTCTCTTAAAACAAAATTTTCTACATAAATTACACTTTCTTCTCATTCAATCTATATTTAATGTATTGTGATATCTTACCATACTCCAAAACTGTGGTTCATTTTAATACATTAATTCCTTTGCTCTTGATGAAATGCTATTCTTTCAACCTGAAAGTTTGTTAAAATATATCAATGCAATTTTCAATGTTACTATGTTTCTGAATTTTTTCCCAAATTTTTAGAAAAAAATTAATCAGACACTGTTGCATACCCTCATATTTAGCAATTGCCTTTAATACGCTGACAATGTTCATTTTTTAGCTTTCTAATAGTTACTTTAACTTGAAGGACTCTTAAATATCTAGAATTTTTTCTAGCATCCCTGGTGCCACACAAGACATATTACAAGCACTCAAAGTCATTAGACACACCTGCAAATAGCTTGAAACCAATCATCTTTAAAAATGAGAAACAAGCCAACAAGATGACAGATAAGGACAAGTCAGGTTATTGCCCACCTATAAGAACAACAATTTGGCTGCTATTCACAGGCAAAAGTAGAAATCTTTTGGAAGTTTTTTGACCTAAGTAAGAGGTAGTCAAAATCCAATGAGGTTCACTACCAAGGAAAGTTTCTTGAAAAGGCAAGTTCATGCCCCAGTAGCACATCTACCACCAGAGACTTGGCTTCAAACCTGGAAGCATCCCCATTCTGCTTGTGGATTTGCCTCCAGTTCCAAATGTCCATGGTCCCAGAGGAAGTACTGTGCATCCTGGAACATGGCAGAAGCCTCATCTATTTATACCCCTTTTAACAGGCTCACCAACTGCAAACCTACTAGAGCTCCATGACCAGATCCAGTCCTGCTTCACTGCAGAAGATCCTTTCCTGCCAAAACCAGTCTGTAAGAACCACAAGAGAAGTTTTCTCCTTTAAATTTACAGAAACAATGCAAGAATCATTAAGAGTCAATACAACATAACACCCAAATGGAAACTAACAAAGCTTCAATAACTGATCCTTAAAGAAATGGATACCCATGAAGTGCTTGACAAATAACGTGAAGTCATCACCTTAAAGAAGTTTAATGAGCTGCAAGAGAACACAGACAAACGAAAGTATTATAAAAAAAAAAAATGAACAAAATGAAACATTCAGGAAGAAATAGAAATCAGAAAAAATAAACAAACAGAAATTCTGGAATGAAAGAACATAATGACTAAACTAGAAAATTCAAAAGAAAGTTTCAATAGTTGACCTTATTAAGCAAAAGAAAAAAGTGACAAAATCAAACAGTTCTTTTCAAATTACTCAAATAGAAAAACAGAGACAAAGGAATTCAAAAAAGTGAAGATTGCTACAGAACTGATGTGACATCATAAAGCAGACAAATAATACAGAAGTCTCAAAAGTAAATCAGAGAAGGGGGAAAAGGGTATGGAGAGAAATAATGACTGAAAATGAAAGCAAATGAATGGATATCAAAATCTTAGGAAGCCCAAATATCTACAAATAAGTTCAACTCAAAAAAAGCCTACATTGAAACATGTTATTATTAAATTTCTAAAATCAAAGACAGAGAATTTTGAAAGTAGTGAGAGAAAAATAACTTGCCATATAGAAAGTAATGTCTATTAGACTAATGTCTATTAGACTCTCAGTAATTTATCAGCAGAGATCTTGCAGGCCAGGAGAGAGTGGGATAATATATTCAAATACAAACATTTTTTAAAAAGTCCTGCCAACTAAGACTATTTTGCACAGCAAAATTGTCCTTTAAGAACATAGAAGTAGATTGTACCAGGCTTTATGGCTCATGCCTGCAATCCCTGCACTTTAGGAGGCCAAGATGGGTGGATCAGTTGAGGTCAGAAATTCAAGACCAGCATGGGAAACATGGTGAAACTCCATCTCTACTGAAAATAATAAAAATTAGCTGAGTGTGATGGTGCAAGCCTGTAATTCCAGCTACTCAGGAGGCTGAGGCATAAGAATCACTTGAACCCAGGAGGCAGAGGTTGCAGTGAGCTGACATCTCATCACTGTACTCTAGCCTCATATATATTAGATATATAATATATATTAGATATTAATATATATTAGATATTAATATATATTAGATGATAGATTATATTAGATTAATATCAATATATATTTGATATTAATGTATATTATATATATATATATTAGATTGAACCAGGAAATAAATTGAAATCCTGAACAGACCAATAATGAATTCCAAAACTGAATCAGTAATTTAAAAACATACCAACCAGAAAAAGCTCTGGACCACAGGGATTCACAGCCGAATTCAACCAGATGTATAAAGAAGAACTGGTACCTATTCTACTGAAACTATTCCAAAAAATTGAGGAGTGGGTATTCCTAATCATCTGAGGCCAGCATCTTTCAAATACCAAAACCTGCCTGAGACACAGTGAAAAAAAAAAAAAACTTCGGGCCAATATCCTTGATGAATATAGATGCAAAAATTCTCAAAGAAAGTCTAGCACACCAAATCCAGCAGCCTGTCAAAAATGTAATCCATTACAATCAAGTAGTCTTTATTCCTGGGATGCAAGGTAGGTGCAACATACACAAATCAAGAAATGTGATTTATCACATAAAGAGAACTAAAAACACAACCAACACGATTATCTCAATGGACACAAAAAAATACTTTAAATATAATTTAATACCCTTTTATGTTAAAAATCCATAACAAATGAAGCATTAAAGGAATGTACCTAAAAATAATAAGAGCCATCTATGACACACCCACAACCAACATCATACTGAATGACCAAAAGCTGGAAGCATTCCTTTGAGAGCTGAAACAAGAGAAGTATGCTCACTCTCATCATTCCTATTCAACATAGTACTGGAAATCCTAGCCAGAGCAATCTGTAAAGAGAAAGAAATAGAAGGCATCCAAATAAAAAGAAGGTCTAACTACCTCTATTTGCAGACAATATGATTTTACACCTGAAAACCACATAGTCTCTTCACAAAGACTCCCAGATCTAATAAAAAAAGGAAAAGAAAAGAAAAAAAAAACTTCGGCAAAGCTTCACTCTACAAAATCAACATACAAAAATCAATACCATGTATATACGTTAACAACATCCAAGTTGAGAGCCAAATAAAAAAACACAATTCCATTCCCTATAGTCACAAAAAGAATAAAAGAGCTAGGAACATGCCTGGCCAGGGAAGTGACATAGATCCACAATAAGAGTTAGAAAACACTAATAACAATAAAAAACAATCAGAGACAACACAAGCAAATGAAAAAGTATTCCATGCTCATGAGGAGGAAGGATCAATATTGTTAAAATGGTTATACTGCCCAAGGCAGTTTACAGATTTAATGTTATTGCCATCAAACTACCAATGATATTTTCACAAAATTAGGAAAAGACGATTCCAAAATTCATTTGGAATAACAAAAGATCCCAAAGAGTCAATACAATCGTAAGTAGAAAACAAAAAACTAGTCATCACACAACTCTACTTCAAACTATAATACAAAGCTATAATAACCAAAACAGCATGGTACTGGTACAAAAACATACATGTAGACCAATGAAACTGGTTAGACAATCCAGAAATAAAGTCACACACCTACAACCATCTAATCATTTACAGAGGTGACAGTACCAAGCAATGGGTAACAGGCTTTCTATTCAATAAATGGTGCTGGGATAATGGGTTAGATGTATACAGAAGATTGAACCTGGACTACTACTTTTTACAACATACAAAAATCAATTTACAATGCATTAAAAACTTAACTGTAAAACCTAAAAGTATAAAAACCATGTAAGGAAACCTAGGAAATGCCATTTTGGACGTAGGCCCAAGCAATGATTTTATGATGTATTAAGACTCCAAAGCAATTGTAAAATAAACAAACAAAACTTGACAAGTGCTATCTCATTAGAGAGTTTCTGCACAGCAAGAGCAACTGGCAGCATAATAAACAGACAACTTACAGAATGGGAGAAAATATTCGCAAACTATGCTTTAACAAAGGTCTAATATTCAAAATCTCTTAGAAACCTAAACAAATAACAAGCAAAGTCAAACAACTCTATTAAATGGGAAAGAACATGAGAAACACATCACAATAAAAGACATTTATGCAGCCAAGAAATACATGAAAAAAATGCTCAAAATACTTAATCATTAGAGAAATGCAGATCAAAACAACAATAAAGTACCACCTCATACCAGATTTCTCAAATAACTTAAAATAGAGACAATTTACCTCAATTTCTCTCTCTCTTCTCACATTTTACAATTAGCAGTCGGAAGACACCAAGCTGTTTCTGAAACATTTATTTTAGAATTTCCTGAGCTAAACATCTTATTTAATTCCTCACATGTTCTACCATCTACAAAATGCTACAACATAAACACAATTCAGTCAAGTTATTTGTCACTTCATAACAAAGGTCACTGTTTCTCTAGTTTCCAATAATATGTTTTTCATTGTCATTTGCAATCTCCTTGGAATAGCTTTTAATGTTCATATTTCTACCAACATTCCAATCCATTTTTTTTATTCTCAGTGTACCCTGAAATTTCTCTCACAATATGTTAAGTGGGTTTTGAAGGCAAACATTTAATAAAATAAAGGTAAGTTAAAGACAGAACTATTAAATATAAGGGAGCCAAAAATTGCTAGGATGGAAAAGTTAATTCTTATTCTTGCCTGTGAAAAGGCAAATGATGTTATCATTAAAAATACTTTTATACAGAATGAAATCCAAGGCACTGTTTCCTCCCCTTGATTTGGTGGTACAAATATGAAGCCAAAGTTATTACTGTACGATCTTTAGCCAAGAGCTCAGAAACATTTCTTTAAGGCAGTGCCTCATAGACCACATCACATAGAGAAAGGAGAACTGCTACAAACAGACAAAAAAGCTTCTAAAAATCTTAAGCCTGTGCTTCGCAAATTATCTCTTTTAAATAATAGACATCCTTTGGATTTAAGGACATTGCCCTGCAACATCTTGACAGGGATGCAAACAAGAAGTGCCTCATTTCAAAGAGATCAGTGGAAGTGACTTTTGTCTAATAACATGTTCTTCATTTCCCTCATTTATATCACCAGAATGGGCTTAAATGTCTACATTTCTATACAGTCTGTTCATGATTACTTAAATATTATCTAAGAAGATGAAAGTATTCTCTGTAGTTCTCCTCTTTTCTGTTTCAGCCATGACTGTCAGCCAAAACATTTTCACATGGCTTTTCCATGTATGCTGTCAAATACATAATTTTATGATACATAAAAATTATTGTTAATATTTTCTTATTTAACCAACATTGAATAAAACAGTAGCATGACAAAATGTGTAGCTCACTTAATGATCATCTGACTAATGAAATATGCAGACAGCTAGAAGATTTTTATGACATTGTTTATAACTCATTAAATAGCAAACACGTGGTGCTCCCTCTTTCTCAAAATCAAGTGAAATCAAGACAAAGTGTCATAAAGATGAGTTTTGACAATAAATGTCAAAGGCATTTTGTGATTCATCAAGACTTTTGTGATAAAGAGAACCTTTTCTCTTTTAAAAGCTCATGAACTGCAGTGTGCATGTGCAAGTAAGTGACGTTAGTATAAAGTTTGTTTTGTAAGAAGGAAAGTAATGCTTAACAATAATCTGCATAAAGAAATAATAACATGATAATCTCAGATCTGAGAATTTGTTAAAAGAAGACATGACACGGCTAAACCAGAAACTGGTTTGACAAGCGAGATTCACCATTCAATGCTGTGAAAGCTTCACTGTGAGCCTCAATTTCCATATTATACTGCAGACAAGATATTGGAATTCCCATTTATAAAGAAAAAGGTTAATGGATTCACACTTACATGTGGCTAGGGAGGACTCATGATCATGGCGAAATGGGAAGGGCACATCTTACATGGCAGCAGACAAGAGAGAATTTGTGCAAGGAAACTCCTCTTTATAAAACCAACAGATCTCATGAGACTTTATCACTATCACAAGAACAGCATAGGAAAGACCTGCCCCCATGATTCAATTACCTACTCTTGGGTCTCTCCCATGACACCTGGGAATTGTGGGCGCTACAATTCAAGATGAGATTTGGATGGGGACCCAGTCAAACCATATCACATGCAGGTACAAGGATTATTACTGAAGCAGGCTTAGGTGGTAAGATCATGGACCCACAAATCAGTGAAAATTTGGTCTGAATTTTGGCTCTGCCACTTCCTAGTCAAATGACCTCTTTTGTGTTTCTTTATAGATCTATACCTCAGTTTCCTCATCAGTCAGATAGGGATCATGAGTGAACCTATCTCATAAGCAACTGCTGAGGATTAAATACTCTAAATGGATATAAAGGACTCAGAACAATTCCCAGGAAACGATAAGAGCTTTATAATTGTCTTCAATAATCACTATTTGTGACTCACTCCTGGTTCTGTTAAGTTTCTAAATTGAATTGAGTAATGGAAGTAAATTCTACTTTGTACAATATCTTGAAAGTCAGAGGGAAAATAAGAACCACCATTGAAATATAAAAAAAAATTCAGTGGAGATCGTCTTGATATAATTTGGCAAAGGTTAGAGGATCATTTTACTCTAACATATTCTTTCTGTGAGTAACAACATTTCCTTGGAGAGGACATAGGTTTATTTCAGTTTCAGAAATAACTAGCCTACAGAGTAACAATTTACAGATTTACAAGTTTAAACAGTAAAAAATAATAAGCTAGCTGAATTACCCATTGGAGGAAACTCTTTCAAAATTTAGGAACATATTATCTATAAAGCACAAAGTTAACTTTAAAATATTTAGGGCCCATGATAGTGCTCAATATATTACAATCAAGAAACTATTAAAATCTCTCAGTCAGTTGATACTACATTGCTGAGTGAATGAATCATGCACAATTTCCTGCAAGCTAATAAAAGAATACTCCCATTTCCACATGGAAGCAAATTTTCTTAGAAGATGTAACTTTTTGCGTTTTAAGGATTAATTGCCTGAAGAATTTGTGTTTTAGGAAACTCCATTTTCTTTTTACAGTTTGTCAATATTAATTCATTTGAGGAAATTGATGAGGAGATCTTTACCAATATTTTAAGTTAGATATTGGTCTACTTATCTATTGCAGCTTAAAAAGTTAATACCAAAATTTAATGACCAAAAGAAACATTTATTTTACTAATGAATGTGCAATTTGGGAAGAACTCAGTAGGGATGGCTTATCATTGCTCTATTCCGCAAAAGCTGGAGGACTCAAAGGCCAGAGACTGGAATTATCTAATCGCTTGGCCAAGGATTTGGTGTTGTCAGGGACATTAGCTGAGACTGTCATTGAAATCACCTTTATGTAGCTTCTCAATGTAGCCTCAAAACTTTTACAATATGTTGACTGGCTTTCAAAGCAAACTATATGAAGAAATAAAAGAATGAAGAAGATAAAACTATTAAATATAAAGGAAATCAAAATTGCTAGGATAGAAAAGTAAACTCTTACACAAGTCCTGCCTTTCAAAAAGGCGAATGATGCTACAGTTAAGAAATTACTTTAATACAAAACCAAATCCAAGGCCTTGCTCCCTACCCTTGATTTGGGTGGTACAGAAAAATGAAACCAAGGTTATTATTTAAAATCCTTTAGCCAGGAACTCAGAAATATTGAAGGCAGTGGTTTATAGACTGTTTTACACATACAAAAGACTTCCAAACAGACAAAAGGCCCTCTGAGAATCATAGGGTTGTTCTTTGCAAATCTTCTCTTTTAAATAATAAAGTTCCTTTGGATTTAAGGACATTGCCTTACAGTAGTTTAACAGGGATGTAAACAAGAAGGGACTCATTTCAAAGAGATCAGCGGAAACAACTTACGTCTAATATAATTGCTAGGGGTGGAGGAAGGCATCAGCATACTATAAACAAAAGGCCAGATCAAGCTCACCGAATTATTTCTGCAGGTAAAAATTCATTCCCACACTGCCACATACCTTCATTTACATACTGTTTATGGATGTTTTCCTGCTACAACCACAGAGCTGAATAATTGTGTCAGAGACCATATGGCTGCAAAAAGAGAAATATTTATTTTCTGACCTTTACAGAAAAAAAATGCTAACTCCTTCTACAGATTATTTACTCATTCATAAACAACTCAAATAGCTTTCAAATGAATGAACTGTAGTAGCTGGGCTTAACAGGACCAGGACGGCACAAAATGGGGAGAAGCTTTTGGACTTTCATATTTCTGTGGGCAACAAGAAGGATGATGAAAATACTGCACTACAAATTGGGGGTAACTTTTATATAAAAATAAAGAATACCTGAAATGGTTAAAAAGAGGTCCAGAAGGTTGAGTCAAGAATTTGGAGAATATTTCCAAACTTGTAATTCTCCATAGCACTATACTGTAATCAAGTAACTGACAGCATATGTCTGACTGGATTTTAGAATTGTCATGGCAAAGTCTCTGACTATAGTATTCCTGCTGTATTTCTCCTTTATGTTGGGAAGTACCTATGGCAGATATCCTATACCTCATCCAACAGCATATGTTGGGAGGCATGTGGAAAAATACATGTCTTGTTATATTGCATGTTTTCTGAATGAGAAGGTTGGTAACTGAAAGAGTAACACTGAGATATCATAATATTAGACTGAAAAGAATCATCTACACCTGGACCTGATTTAGATAAAAAAAATCCTCAAGCCTCTAGGCTAATCCAATGATATCACAGGATAAGACTTTGATGGGTTTGGGAACAATGATGGTTGCATTTTGCAAATAAGAGAAATATGATTTTTTTTCTTTTTTTTGGTGTGGTCAGAAGACAACGTGACTGATATAGTGTGACTGTGTTCTCCAAAGTTTGTGCATTGGGAACTTAATCTCCAATGCAACAGTGATGGGAAGGTGGGTCTAATAAAAGGTAATTAATTTATGAGGGATCTGCTGTCATTAGTGGTTTCATGTCATTACTGCAGAGGTTGGTTTGTTATCATGAGAGTGGGCTTGTTATAAAAGTGAGTTCGGCCACCTGTCGCTTGCTTGTGTTCTCTTGCCCTTCCTTCTGTTTTCCACCATTGGATGATGTAGCAAGATGGTCCTTACCAGATGGACCTTGGACTTACAGCCCTCCAGAAGTATAAGAAATAAACCTTTCTTTTAAATGAATTACCTAGTCTCAGGTATTCTGGTATGGTAGGACAAAATTGACCAAGACATTGGCAAATTTAATTTTCAAAAATATTTTCAATTGCACATGCTTTTCCAGCCCCTGCCATAGTTTACTGAGAAAACGGAATCTATGTCATCTATTTTTGAATATGGATGAGCCTTTGTAACTACTTCTATAAACAGAATGCATTGGAAATAACGCTACATGATTTTCCATGCTAGGTCATAAAAAACGATACAGGCCTTCACCACTTGCTCTGACTCCAGACTTGAAGAGCCCTCACAATAGCTTACACTATTTTCATGGATATAAAGTGCTAGTTGTCACCAGCATCTCTTCCACTGACTGAGGAGAGATCACTTTGCTCATAGTCTCACCAGACTGAACCCATGGAAGTTCTGGCTTATCCAGGGACTGTCAGACAGAAGACCAAAAAGGGGGCTCTGGCTAATGGGATACTGGAAAATTACTTTATATCCTCTTTTCTCAAGATAGATTATTCCTGCACAAAATGATTTCATGCATTTTCTAAGGAGATGTTTCAACTGATTAGGCTAACGGATCTGAATTATTGCAAAGCAATGTCTAGCTCAGTAGCATTATTTTCTTATTTGCACTCCCCGGTTCCTTCTTTAGTTACCTGTTTCCTTTCCCTCTTATTCTCTGTTTTGCAACACCTGAAAAAAGTGTTAGCACATAAGCTTTTCATTTAGAATCTGTTTCTTAGAGAATGCAGGGAATGAATAATTCTGGCTAAGAAAATATCCTTGCCTTTAGAAGGCTAAAATTAGATTGATTAGCTATATGTATGTATGTGTGTATGTGTATGCATACACTCACATAGCTAAAATTATATTAATTTTCTACATATGTGTGGGGAGAGAGAATAGTCAAGAAATATTGACCTGGAATAAAACTACTTAAGTCCAAATCTCTACACTGTCTTTTAGACTCTGTGTAATCTCCTGACCCAGTTTCCCTTTTGTTAAAAAATGATAATCATGATTTTTCATTTGGGACTCACAGAACACTGGCTGCAATAGAAGAAGCTCTTAGAAATTTTTATACTCATTTATTGTTACTATTATATCATCATTATTTTTATGGAAAAATTATATTCTACATGCAGGTTTCACATATAGCAATAAAATTTATAAGGTTATTTTTAGAATATAACACTTTAAAAACGTAATGGCATTGCATTGGTTATAGATATGTTAACTGTTACATTAAAGTAATCATGAGCTAAATACATTCACATATACATTAACCTACTTGAAATCACATAATATGCAAATTGAATTAACTAACATTTTTTAACAATGTGCTTGTCTGTTTTATATATTTCATGGGTTTATTAAACTGCATGAATCAGCTTTAAGAATAAACATATATTTAGTTATACAATTAGGCAATGCTACTAATTTTAGCTGCAAAAAATGGATTTTATTTCTAATAATCTCAATTCAATACTTTCTATATATAACGAACAAACCCAAAACTAAATTATCTTTCATTTACTAATAAGAATTTTATTGAAGTATTTGTCTTCTGTGGCCATGTTATAAAAATAAGTTAGCAGTTTTTACACTATTTTTAAATATTTGGTAATCTTATTACTAATCTTTCATTCTTCTTTCATTCAGCTTAAGTTATGTGGCAACAAATGACCCTACTGCAGCAGTGGCTTGTGAAATAAAAGTTTATTTCTCACTCAAGTTACATGTCTATTGAGGGTCAAGAATGTCTCTGTTTTGTGTGTTTATTCTGAATATTAGTTTAACAGAAAAGCCCCAATTTTGTCCAGACTGATCTTGTGGTAGAGAGAAAATAACTTGGCAAAAGTAAACTTGGCTTATAAAAAGCACACATCATGTGTGCTCACATTTAATTGACCAAAGCAAGTCATGTGACCACTTCTTAGTTCAACAGGAAACATACCTGCAATCCTCAATTCACATGACCATATTTAATTTCAATAGACTGGAATACAGTGTGGGGCAAAACATATTTTCACTATCCTACCATTTATATATTATTTCTTTTCTCCACATAAAATTCATGCAATCTCTTTTCAAGGGATACAAGATAAAAGCCACATAAAAATTCAGTATAGTCTTAAAAGTCCAGAATCTCATGGTTAGATATCGATGTGTCTCTATGGAACTACCTCTACAATGAGAGAAAGAATATATCAAGCAGGAATCATGAAAGTATGAATTACCTACCACTCCCTTCCTTTCAGGCCTCAGTTTCAAATACCTTTGTGAAGTTTCTCTTTCTGTATATGCGAATGCAGCAATGATAACAGGCTGTACATACACTTGCGCCACTCCGTGATCTAGCTGTGCTGAGTCACATTCAGTGGCTTATTTTAGGACAGTTTTCTAAATAGAATCTTACAGAAATAAGATCCACTGTCCTAGCCCCCAGCTCTTTTCATCCCATTGGTTCAAAGTTTTCAGTTGATGCCAGAGATGGTATCAGAGACAAATGGTTTAATATTAAAATACCCCCATTTGCATCATGTCTAGAAATATAAATGGTGCCCATTTTATATCTTAAATATTTTCACACTGTAAAACACACACTAAATACCACTAAATACACACTTCTACTTTAGTTTTTCACAAAAGAGGCAACAGTATCTTATTTGAAGAATATTCCAGAATGCATCCTCTTGTCAAATTGGCCTTAGAGTCTCACAGAGTTTTGCAATGTCTGGAAGTATGTAAGTGTCAAAATTATAGGTTTTAGGCATGGGAGTACATTAGCATGACAATATGTCAGAAAAAAAAAATATATATATATATACATAGAAAGGGCATAAAGTTTTGAGCCAGACAGCCCTAAGTGTAAACCCTGATTCTGGTGTTTGTCAACTATAGGACCGTCCCTCTGAACTTCCCTGCTGCAGTTCATGCCCCTTAAGAGTAGGTATTTCTCTATACCAGGTCATATTTGCTTGAGTAAACAAAAGTAACCATTTCAACCATGTGCAACCTATAGAAATTGAGCAGAATTAGATACAATTAAACAAGAACCACTCTTTCTTAACTGTGAAAAAGCACTCCAGCTGTCTGAAGGTAATAATACCCCCTTCTCTTAATATTCATATATCTCTCAGAGCAGTGCAGTTGTTCAGAACACAGATATTTCTATCTTCCTAGAAGTTTCAGAAGTTGGATCTCTATTATTAAATAGTTTATTCACCTCAGTGTCCTAATCAGTTGATTCGAATGAAGTTTTCTAAATCTCAACATGCAGCTCCTATATAATTGCTACTACTTCTCAAGATAACCATAAGCTCCTCCTTCTTTGGCTGGAAGCCAGGTCTCACAGCTACACTTCAGCTGCTAACAAGTGGGGAAGAGATGGAGATCTCTGCCTAGCTACCCACTGAATGAATATTGGGACTTAAAAACAGTGTACGGAGTCTGGGATTTCAGCTGCTGAAGTTTTGGAGGCAACAGATTTGAGGAAATTAAGACATATGGCACACAGGCTTCACCTAATGACCAGTTTCAGGTGCTAATTTCTGAACTCATCCAGGTTGCACAACTAATCTAAGGAACACAATCATTGAACTCAAGTCACAGAAGGGTTCAGTGAATACTATCAAATTCATGTTTTATGTAGATTCCTTTAAAAAAATATCTGGCTGTCTCTGAAGCTTCTGACCCAAGGTTATGTTGCCTTATTAACAGGCTTTTCTACCAGGCCAACAGGGCAAACAAATACGTGCTTGTGATCATTTGGTGGTTAAAACTGTAGGTTGCATCTCATGTCAGGGTCTAATGAAATGTTGTGGTAAGGTGATCAATGATGCATTAACAAATGGGCCCTATGTAAGCCATCATCCATTTAATCATTTCGTTTATACTTTAAGACCCTTTCCTGGCAACTTTTTCAATGGTAAAGAATAGGAAGTTGCTTTTGCCAAAGGAAAATAATCACAGAAGAATGAGAAAGCAAATTACTCATCATTTTGGCAAAATTTTTGAACAGCCAAAAATACGTCTTAGTTCAGGTCCAAGAATACAGATGTCTGCATTAGATGACTAAGCAGGTTTATCATCTGCAAATTCATCTAGAGTTCTTCTATTCCAGGAAGTGAAAAACTGGCAAGGTAAATGGTTTCTTCATGTATTAAATACTGAGAAAGGACCCTGAAAATGTCTTACATTTGTGACAAAAGAAGAAGCTGGGATTCTAAACCTAGAAGAAGAAAGAAACAGGAAGTATTCTTATGTATGCCAATATAAAGTATAACGACTTGAAAGAACGTATTAATACTATACTGTACACTTTATAGTTAAGAGTTTTAGACAGAACATTGTGGCCAAGGAAACCACTCCTACTCTCACCTTCACATAAATAACTTGGCCTCTAAAGTGATCTACACTGGCATAGAAAGAGACATACAATTAAAAAATAATCATAATAACCAGAACTGCAGTTATGGGTTAAAAGACTATATGACTAAAAAAGAAAAATAAAGATCTTGAAAAAAGCATTCACAGCCCACATTAATTTATAATTCTTAGTGTTGAGGTGATATTTACATGTTAACTCGCTGGTTGTGAAAGCAAACAAGAAATATATTCAGTGATAAAATGTGTAATATTTATGTATAAACTAACCCAGAAAAAAATTCTTAATCATCTTATAAAGAATGATAACTTTTCTCAGAAGCCACAAAATACTGCTTTTATTTTCTTCTTTATACACACATATGCACACACATGCACACAAGTATGTTCTATGTAACTCAAATGATTTTATCCTAAACCCATAATTCATGTAGTTTATTAAATTAGTGTTTATTATTAAAGTTTATTTTTAAAAGTGTTTAAAAATTGATTTAAAACACCAAGTTTGTTTAAGTGGGCTGACAAAGGTCAATATATTTGGCTTTTCATTTTCTTTTTTTAAAATAGTTTTTTAGAGCAGTTTTACCTTCACAGCAAAATTAAGAAGGTGGTACAGAGTTTTCCCATATATGAATACTTCCTATAACAATAGTTACATAGCTTTCCACATTACCAACCCTCCCTCGCCCCCAGAAGAGTGGTACATTCATGAGCCTACGCTGACATACCATAACCAAAGTTTCATAGTTTACATTAGAATTCACTCTTAATGTTGTGAATTCCATGTGATTAGACAGACCTATATTCACGGTTACACTAGTATATAGAGTACAGCAGCCTCCCTTATCCAAAGGGGATATGCTGCAAGACCCTCAATGGATGCCTAAAAGGGGATAGTACTGAACTTTATGTATCACGTTTTCTTTTATACCTTTTAGGATACATACATATCTATGACAAAATTTAGTTAATAAAGGTACAATAAAAGATTAGGTACAATAAAAGATTAACAACAATAACTAACATAAAAATAGAACAATTATAACTGTACTATAATAAAAGTTATATGAACGTGGTTTTTCTTTCCCTCTCAACTTACCTTATACCATGCTCACTCTTCATTCCCTTGAGATGAAGAAGGAAAAGAGTGAAACAGTGTGAGATTTCATCACACTACTCAGAGCAATGCACAATTTAAAACTTATCAATTGTTTATTTCTGAAATTTTCCATTTAGCATTTTCACTGTACTAACATCCTCTGTGTTCTGCCTTGTCACTGTTCCCTCCTCCATCACAAATGCAACAACCACTGATCTTTTTTTTTTTTTTTTTTCTCCCCAGTGGAGTGTTTTATGTTTTATTTTTCCAGCTTAGGGGAAATGTTAAGATGATTTAGGGGGTTGCTGAAATGTCTAAAACTCAAAGATACAATAGTAAAGAAAGAAGCCCATTGAAGGGGCTGTGTTTGTGGTGAAGCCAGTTGTTTTATTTCATTATAAGGTTTCCATGTTTCCAGGAAGCAAGAGCAAAACGGAAGGGAGAAGTGGACAATTCCAGAAAGTGATGGATGTCAGGCTCTCATAGAGATCGGGAGCACCCATTTCAGGCTCATAGGGCAGTCCATATGCCCAAATGATCGACTTAGAGACTATTTTCTTTTTCTTTTCTTTTTCTAGATGGAGTCTCGGTCTGTCGCCCAGGCTGGAGTGCAGTGGAATGATCTCAGCTCACTGCAAGCTCCGCCTCCCCAGTTCACACCATTCTGGGACTACAGGCACCGGCCACCACGCCTGGCTAATTATTTATTGATTTATTTATTATTGCATTTTTAGTACAGACGGGGTTTCATCATGTTAGTCAGGATGGTCTCAATCTCCTGACATTGTAATCCACCTGCCTTGGCCTCCCAAAGTGCTGGGATTACATGCGTGAACCACCGCACCTGACCAATTTTTTTTTCTTTTATTTATTTATTTATTTTTAATTATTACACTTTAAGTTCTAGGGTACATATGCACAACGTGCAGGTTTGTTACATATGTATACTTATGCCATGTTGGTGTACTGCACCCATCAACTCATCAGCACCCATCAACTCGTCATTTACATCAGGTAAAACTCCTAATGCTATCCCTCCTCTCTCTCCCCTCACCCTAATAGGCCGCTGTGTGTGATGTTCACCTTCCCGAGTCCAAGTGATCTCATTGTTCAGTTCCCACCTATGAGAGAACATGCGGTGTTTGGTTTTCTGTTCTTGTGATAGTTTGCTGAGAATGATGGTTTCCAGCTGCATCCATGTCCCTACAAAGGACACAAACTCATCATTTTTTATGGTTGCACAGTATTCCATGGTGTATATGTGCCACATTTTCTTAATCCAGTCTGTCACTGATGGACATTTGGGTTGATTCCAAGTCTTCGCTATTATGAATAGTGTCGCAACGAACATACGTGTGCATGTGTCTTTATAGCAGCATGATTTATAATCCTTTGGGTATATACCCAGTAATGGGATGGCTGGGTCATATGGTACTTTTAGTTCTAGATCCTTGAGGAATTGCCATACTGTTTTTCATAATGGTTGAACTAGTTTACAATCCCACCAACAGTGTAAAAGTGTTCCTATTTCTCCACATCCTCTCCAGCACCTGTTGTTTCCTGACTTTTTAATGATTGCCATTCTAACTGGTGTGAGATGGTATCTCATTGTGGTTTTGATTTACATTTCTCTGATGGCCAGTGATGACGAGCATTTTTTCATGTGTCTGTTGGCTGTATGCATGTCCTCTTTTGAGAAATGTCTGTTCATATCCTTTGCCCACTTTTTGATGGGGTTGTTTTTTTGTAAATTTGTTTGAGTTCTTTGTAGGTTCTGGATATTAGCCCTTTGTCAGATGAGTAGATTGCAAAAATTTTCTCCCATTCTGTAGGTTGCTTGTTCACTCTGATGGTAGTTTCTTTTGCCATGCAGAAGCTCTTTAGTTTAATTAGATCCCATTTGTCAATTTTGGCTTTTGTTGCCATTGCTTTTGGTGTTCTAGACATGAAGTCCTTGCCCACACCTATGTCCTGAATGGTATTACCTAGGTTTTCTTCTAGGGTTTTTATGGTATTAGGTCTAACATTTAAGTCTCTAATCCATCTTGAATTAATTTTCGTATAAGGAGTAAGGAAAGGATCCAGTTTCAGCTTTCTGCTTATGGCTAGCCAATTTTCCCAGCACCATTTATTAAATAGGGAATCCTTTCCCCATTTCTTGTTTCTCTCAGGTTTGTCAAAGATCAGATGGCTGTAGATGTGTGGTATTATTTCTGAGGACTCTGTTCTATATCTCTATTTTGGTACCAGAAACATGCTGTTTTGGTTACTGTAGCCTTGTAGTATTGTTTGAAGTCAGGTAGCGTGATGCCTCCAGCTTTGTTCTTTTGACTCAGGATTGTCTTGGAGATGCGAGCTCTTTTTTGGTTCCATATGAACTTTAAAGCAGTTTTTTCCAATTCTGTGAAGAAACTCATTGGTAGCTTGATGGGGATGGCATTGAATCTATAAATTACCTTAGGCAATATGGCCATTTTCATGATATTGATTCTTCCTATCCATGAGCATGGTATGTTCTTCCATTTGTTTGTGTCCTCTTTTATTTCACTGAGCAGTGGTTTGTAGTTCTCCTTGAAGAGGTCCTTTACATCACTTGTAAGTTGGATTCCTAGGTATTTTATTCTCTTTGAAGCAATTGTGAATGGAAGTTCATTCATGATTTGGTTCTCTGTTTATCTGTTACTGGTGTATAAGAATGCTTGTGATTTTTGCACATTAATTTTGTATCCTGAGACTTTGCTGAAGTTGCTTATCAGCTTAAGGAGATTTTGGGCTGAGATGATGGGGTTTTCTAAATATACAATCATGTCTTCTGCAAACAGGGACAATTTGATTTCTTCTTTTCCTAACTGAATACGCTTGATTTCTTTCTCTTGCCTGATTGCCCTCGCCAGATCTTCCAACACTATGTTAAATAGGAGTGGTGAGAGAGGGCATCCCTGTCTTGTGCCAGTTTTCAAAGGGAATGCTTCCAGTTTTTGCCCATTAAGTATGATATTGGCTGTGGGTTTGTCATAAATAGCTCTTATTATTTTGAGTTATGTTCCATCCATACCTAGTTTATTGAGAGATTTTAGCATGAAGCGCTGTTGAATTTTGTCAAAGGCCTTTTCTGCATCTATTGAGATAATCATGTGGTTTTTGTCCTTGGTTCTGTTTATATGCTGGATTACGTTTATTGATTTGTGTATGTTGAGCCAGCCTTACATCCCAGGGATGAAGCCCACTTGATCATGGTGGATAAGCTTTTCGATGTGCTACTGGATTCGGTTTGCCAGTATTTTATTGAGGATTTTTGCATCGGTGTTCATCACGGATATTGCTCTAAAATTCTCTTTTTTTATTGTGTCTGTGCCAGGCTTTGGTATCAGGATGACACTGGCCTCATAAAATGAGTTAGGGAGGATTCCCTCTTTTTCTATTGATTGGAATAGTTTCAGAAGGAATGGTACCAGCTCCTCCTTGAACCTCTGGTACAACTCAGCTGTGAATCAATCTGGACCTGGACTTTTTTTGGTTGGTAGGTTATTAATTGTTGCCTCAATTTCAGACCCTGCTATTGGTCTATTCAGGGATTCAACTTCTTCCTGGTTTAGTCGTGGGAGAGTGTAAGTGTCCAGGAAATTATCCATTTCTTCTAGATTTTACAGTTTATTTGCGTAAAGGTGTTTATAGTATTCTCTGATGGTAGTTTGTATTTCTGTGGGTTTGGTGGTGATATCCCCTTTATCATTTTTTATTGCGTCGATTTGATTCTTCTCTCTTTTCTTCTTTATTAGTCTTGCTAGCGGTCTGTCAATTTTGTTGATCTTTTCAAAAAACCAACTCCTGGATTCATTGATTTTTTTGGAGGGTTTTTTGTGTTCCGCTCTGATCTTAGTTATTTCTTGCCTTCTGTTAGCTTTTGAATGTGTTTGCTCTTGCTTCTCTAGTTCTTTTAATTGTGATGTTAGAGTGTCAATTTTAGATCTTTCCTGCTTTCTCTTGTGGGCATTTAGTGTTATAAATTTCCGTCTACACGCGGCTTTAAATGTGT
The DNA here is from genome assembly GCF_049350105.2 of Macaca mulatta. Lineage (NCBI taxonomy): Eukaryota > Metazoa > Chordata > Mammalia > Primates > Cercopithecidae > Macaca > Macaca mulatta. Next base: position 78,013,943 of record NC_133422.1, read on the forward strand.
CCCAGAGATTCTGGTATGTTGTATCTTTGTTCTCATTGGTTTCAAAGAACATCTTTATTTCTGCCTTCATTTTGTTATGTACCCAGTAGTCATTCAGGAGCAGGTTGTTCAATTTCCATGCAGTTGAGCGGTTTTGATTGAGTTTCTTAGTCCTGAGTTCTAGTTTGATTGCACTGTGGTCTGAGAGACAGTTTGTTACAATTTCTCTTTTTGTACATTTGCTGACCAGTGCTTTACTTCCAATTAGGTGGTCAATTTTGGAATAAGTGCAATGTGGTGCTGAGAAGAATGTATATTCTGTTGATTTCGGGTGGAGAATTCTGTAGATGTCTATTAGGTCCGCTTGGTGCAGCGTTGAGTTCAATTCCTGGATATCCTTGTTAACTCTCTGTCTCGTTGATCTGTCTAATGTTGACAGTGGGGTGCTGAAGTCTCCCATTATTATTGTATGGGAGTCTAAGTCTCTTTGTAAGTCTCTAAGGACTTGCTTTATGAATCTGGGTACTCCTGTATTGGGTGCATATATATTTAGGATACTTAGCTCTTCCTGTTGAACTGATCCCTTTACCATTATGTAATGGCCTTCTTTGTCTCTTTTGATCTTTGATGGTTTAAAGTCTGTTTTATCAGAGACTAGGATTGCAACCCCTGCTTTTTTTTGTTCTCCATTTGCTTGGTAGATCTTCCTCCATCCCTGTATTTTGAGCCTATGTGTGTCTCTGCATGTGAGATGGGTCTCCTGAATACAGGAAACTGATGGGTCTTGACTCTTTATCCAATTTTCCAGTCTCTGTCTTTTAATTGGTCCATTTAGTCCATTTACATTTAAGGTTAATATTGTTATGTGTGATCTCGATCCTGTCATTATAATATAAGCTGGTTATTTTGTTTGTTAGTTGATGCAGTTTCTTCCTAGCATCGATGGTCTTTACATTTTGGCATGTTTTTGCCATGGCCAGTACCGAATGTTCCTTTCCATGTTTAGTGCTTCCTTCAGGGTCTCTTGTAAGGCAGGCCTGGTAGTGACAAAATCTCTCAGCATTTGCTTGTCTGTAAAGGATTTTATTTCTCCTTCACTTATGAAACTTAGTTTGGCTGGATAGGAAATCTGGGTTGAAAATTCTTTTCTTTAAGAAGTTGAATATTGGCCTCCGCTCTCTTCTGGCTTGTAGAGTTTCTGCCGAGAGATCTGCTGTTAGTCTGATGCGCTTCCCTTTGTGGGTAACCCGACCTTTCTCTCTGGCTGCCCTTAACAGTTTTTCCTTCATTTCAACTTTGGTAAATCTGACAATTATGTGTCTTGGAGTTGCTCTTCTCGAGGAGTATCTTTGTGGCGTCCTCTGTATTTCCTGAATTTGAATGTTGGCCTGCCTTACTGGGTTGTGGAAGTTGTCCTGGATGATATCCTGAAGAATGTTTTCCAACTTGGTTCCATTTTTCCCCTCACTTTCAGGCACCCCAATTAGACATAGATTTGGTCTTTTCACATAATCCCATACTTCTTGAAGGCTTTGTTCATTTCTTTTTCCTCTTTTTTCTTTAGACTTCTCTTCTCACTTCGTTTCATTCATTTGATCGTCAATCATTGGTACTCTTTCTTCCAGTTGATCGAGTCGGTTACTGAAGCTTGTGCATTTGTCACGTATTTCTCGTGTCATGGTTTTTATCTCTGTCAGTTCGTTTATGGCCTTCTCTGCATTGATTATTCTAGTTATCCATTCTTCCATTCTTTATTCAAGATGTTTAGTTTCTTTGCTCTGGGTACGTAATTCCTCCTTTAGCTCTGTAAAGTTTGATGGACTGAAGCCTTCTTCTCTCAACTCTTCAAAGTCATTCTCCGTCCAGCTTCGATCTGTTGCTGGCGATGAGCTGCGTTCCTTTTGACGGGGAGATGTGCTCTTATTTTTTGAATTTCCAGCTTTTCTGCCCTGTTTTTTCCTCATCTTTGTGTTTTTATCTGCCTTTGGTCTTTGGTGATGGTGACGTACTGATGGGGTTTTGACACACTGAAGGGGTGTCCTTCCTGTTTGTTAGTTTTCCTTCTAACAGTCAGGACCCTCAGCTGTAGGTCTGTTGGAGATTGCTTGAGGTCCACTCCAGATCCTGTTTGCCTGGGTATCAGCAGCAGAGGCTGCAGAAGATAGAATATTGCTGAACAGCAAGTGTACCTGTCTGATTCTTCCTTTGGAAGCTTTGTCTCAGGGGTGTACCACGCCGTGAGAGGTGTGGGGTATCGGTCTGCCCCTAGTGGGGGATATCTCCCAGTTAGGCTACTCAGGGGTCAGGGACCCACTTGAGCAGGCAGTCTGTCAGTTCTCAGATCTCAACCTCCGTGTTGGGAGATCCACTGCTCTCTTCAAAGCTGTCAGACAGGGTCGTTTGCATCTGCCGAGGTTTCTGCTGCTTTTTATTTAACTGTGCCCTGTCCCCAGAGGTGGAGTCTACAGAGACAGGCAGGACTCCTTGGGCTGCTGTGGGCTCCACCCAGTTTGAGTTTCCCAGCGGCTTTGTTTACCTACTTAAGCCTCAGCAATGGCAGGCACCCCACCCCCAGCCTCGCTGCTGCCTTGCAGTTAGATCGCAGACTGCTGCGCTAGCAATGAGGGAGGCTCCGTTGGCTTGGGACCCTCATGGCCAGGTGTGAGATATAATCTCCTAGTGTGCCGTTTGCTAAGACCCTTGGTAAAGCACAGCATTGGGGTGGGAGTTACCTGATTTTCCAGGTGTTTTGTGTCTCAGTTCCCCTGGCTAGGAAAAGGGACTCCCTTCCTCCTTGCGCTTTCCAGGTGAGGCGATGCCTCGCCCTGCTTCAGCTCTAGCTGGTCGGGCTGCAGGAGTTGACCAGCCCCGATTGTCTGGCACTCCCTGATGACATGAACCTGGTACCTCAGTTGAAAATGCAGAAATCGCCCATCTTCTGTGTTGCTCGCGCTGGGAGCTGGAGACTGGAGCTGCTCCTATTCGGCCATCTTGCTCCGCCCTCCTGATCGTTTTATTTCAAAATTTTCCCCTTACCAAAATATCACATATTTGAAACTCTATAGTGCATAGCCTTTCCACATTGCCTTCTTTCACTTAGTTATATGCATTTAAAATTTCTCCATGTCTTTATAGGGCTTGATAACTCTTTTATTTTTTAGTACTGAATAAAATGGCATTGTCTGAATGTACAGCAGTCAATTTATCTATTCACAGACTGAAGGACATCCTAGATGATTTCAAATTTGGGCAGTTAGAAATAAAGCTGCTATAAACATCTATATGCAGGTTTATATGGACATAACTTTTTAAATCCTTTGCATAAATACCAAAGAACATGTTTGTTAGATCATATGGTAAAGATATGTTTAGTTTTGCAAGAATCCACCAGATTGTCCTCCAAAATGACTCTGCCATTTTGTATTCCCACCAGCAGCAGAGTTCCTCTTGCTCCTACATTCTCATCAGTCTTTGGTGTTGTCTCCTCAGTCTTTGTCAGTCTGGATTTTGAGTTCTCAACTTTTTAAATAGGAATTCTCATAAGAAACTCTACAGTTTTATGTCTGTGCAAGTAATCATTACTTAGCAATAAAGGGTAAACGTGTATTAATTTATTATTTCATTCACTTAGCATTAAGTGTGGGTATGAAATAAGTAGAGCTGTGCTAGAAATAAAAATATAAAACCATAAGTTTGAAGAGTCCCACCTTTTTAAGACTTTATCTCCAAATGCAGAAGAAAAGAAAAATTACAATATTTTGTTATATGTGTTAGGATGAAATTATTTTTAAAGAGTCATAGAGTCTGAGACCAGGTGCTCAGTCTGGGAATGCAGAAAAGGTATTTGAAAGAACTATCACTTATATTGTATTATTGTACTGTGTGTTTAACTTAGGATATTTGTAGTTCAGATCATCGAACTGCATTATTATATAAGGCACTTATGCTTTTATTAGATGTTTGAGGTTTTCTTATATTCAATGTTTTTCTTATTATATTAATAAAGTAGAATTTGCTTTTTAGTTTATTCCCTTCATTGAAGATCTTATGTATAATAACAAGGTACTCTTAAACTAAACAAATGCCATTCCATTTACCTCTTTTATTAACTCATATTTGCTTTCATTCAGCAAATGTTTTAGATAAAAGGTGAATGTGACAGAGATTGGATGACAAAGCAGGAATAGAAAGATCAACTTGATACAATCAGGAAAAGTGTTGCAATGTTTGTTAGTAATGTATGAATTGAATCTTAAAAATAGGAAGGAATTTGCCAATGACAAATGTACACACTGTGTTCCAGAAAAGTAAAGCTGTATAATAATATGAGAAATTACATTTTCAACATAATCCCATTTGTCTTATTTATGAAAATATTCGACAAAGCTTTTTATTTAAATATCTTATGATACTCTGGGACACAGACACATCCTGTTAGAAAAACTATCACTCTAACCTGTCTACATTGAGGTAATGCTAATACTACGTTTTAATGATTTAATTAACTTTAATCAATCTCAAAAACAAAGAGTTTTTAAAAGATTATAACATTTCAAAATAATATATTATTAAATAATATATTAATCTTTCTTCCTGCAAGGTGGATTGGTGATATCCAGCAATGATAACAAAACAAAGCAAACCTAATGTCATGTTGAATACATAACATTAAAGGAATTTGTATTTAAAAATTTGTCAGCTGGTATTATTTGTAGGAGTAATCTAGATGTCGGCAAAACAGCACTCCTCTGTTTCATTTTTTAAAATAAATTATGAATTAGAAAATTACACACAATTGAAACTAATGGAATAATATGTTTTTTAAAACCCTAAAATATAATAACGTAAAATACCAAGGTAAAGGTGCAGGGTGGGGTCACTAGAGTACATGCTCCTTAGCAAAAGCATCTGTTTAAAAAAGAGCAAATTATAAAAGTCCTGCCTTAGCTCTCCTTCTGCTTCATTTTGGGAGAGACTATTTCATTTCCACTTATTAAAAATAGTGGAGATGTTTTCCTCATATGAATATACTCAGCTTAAATAAGTATTACTGAAAAATTTGGGTGAGATGTTTTCAAACTTAGAAGGAAATATTGCTCATCCAGCATAAATAATAGCCTAGTATTATTAATGTATTTTCTAATACTCTCTATTATGAAAACTAATTTTGATCTGATTCATTACTCAAAACCAGTATTTTTTTTATTCAATAGCCCATTTTTTCCCAGGCAAATCTTATGCTGTTTAAAAAAAATTAATTTGGGGGAAGAAGAAAAAATTTTGGTTGTGTTTCTAGATCAATTTTGTCATGGGGTAAGTACCTTTAGTTACCCCTTTTTCCTCTGTAACTGACCATTTTGCACACTCAGGTATACTTGAAGAAGTCATTTACCACAAGTCATTACCACCATGAAATTTTAATGAAAATTTCAATAAAGTTTTCATTAAATAATTTAAAATAAAAGATATATGTCTTTATCATTTATAAATTATACCAATTGATTCAACACTTTCTCACTCCCAGTAATTCCTAACATACTACAACTCTTTTACATTTTTATCCTGTTTTTAAGTCAACTACTATTTTATATATCATCCAATTATTATCAGAAAAAGAAGAGAAAAATCAATTCTACTGAAGCAACAGCCAAACCAAATTTGCTCATTTTTCTAAGGATAGACTAACTTAGTTGTATAAAAATATCTCTAGGAATACCATATCTTTTTTCAGTTTATCATTTGGGTAACAGGCACGTTCAAGGCAACTTAAATTTTTCAGTGATTGAGATGGACAGTGATGGTTCCTCTTCTCTTTTTGGTTTGTTTTTCTATCTCTATGCTAGTTAAGTCCTCTGTGCTGCACTCAGGGTACTTTCCACTCAATTCAGCCTTCTTCTGGTAGAATATATTTTCTGAACATTTTCATACTTTTTCTAAATTGTAAAATCTTACTGCCTTGTGTCTACTTGTTACTCATTTTACTATGCAGCTAATTACTGCCCCATGGCCAATCAATCACTGTTTAGATAATAATGGTGATACAGATTTTAAATCTCCATCTATGAATCTTTTCCTTAATATTTGAATTCTCCTACAAGCCATCTGAAAACTTAAATGCTTTATTCCTGATTAACATTTTAGTAATTAAGTAAATCTTGAGGGTGGGAAAAATGTCTGTCTTGGTGAACAATCATTTGTGATTAAATGAATGAATGGATGTTAAGATCTTTGTATGAGTATTTTTATAATACACATTCAGCACTCATGATTCTCAGCATTTAGCAACAAACCTTAAAATATGTGAAACTTTGTGTTTTTGCTAGATAAAAATGTTTTTGCTAGATAAAAATGTTACAAATATCTGAGCAGTTAGCTGTTAAATTACCCAACCCATCTCATGATTTCCATGTGATATCCTACCTTTTATAATTATCTATTTTATTTTCATACCCATTAAATATCATGTTACCTTTTAAAGAAAATAAAGTCTTAAAGAAAGTCATGTGCAAATTACTTCATTAATATTTAAGCGAAGATGTCTAATAAAATATACTGAGTCATGAATCATGAATTTTAACCAGTTTTTTGTTTTGTTTTTTTGAGACAGGGTCTTGCTCTGTCACCCAGACTGGATCAGACCAGTGGTGTGATCATGGTTCACTGCAGCCTCAGCCTTCCAGGTTCAAGTGATCATCCCACCTCAGTATCACAAGCAGGTTGGTCTAGAGGTGTGTGCCATTATGCCCGGCTAATTTTTAAGGTTTTTTTTTTTTTGTAGAGATGAAATCTCACTCTGTTGCCCAAATTGTTCTCAAACTCCTGACCTCAAGCAGTCTTCCCACCTTGGCTTCCCAAAGTGCTGGGAGTCACCTTGGTTAGCCAGAGATTTAATCAGTTTTAATCAGAAAAAAAGTAAGACTAGGCTTAATATTTGCTAATACAATCTACATGTCTTACATGACCTATATATTCTATATGTTACCCTGCTTGGTTACTCTAAAAATTTGCCATTATGTGGAAAAAAGGTTGACTAGAAACTAAAAAGATAACATGAATAAACTTGATTAGACTCTGAGAAAAAAATAAAATTAAAACAGCTATATAGATAACTTAAGTGAAAATTGGTCTAGATATCTGACAGGATTTTATAATATATTGTATTAAGAAATATCTCAGCCAGGCACACTGACTCACACTTGTAATCCCAAAACTTTGGGAACCCCATGCAGGAAGGCTGCCTGAGACTAAGAGTTTGAAACCAGCCTGGGCAACATAGAGAGACCCCAGCTCTACAAAAAAAAAAAAAAAAAAAAAAATTCCTGGACATGGTGGAGTATTCCTGTGTTCCCAGTTTCTCCCAGGGCTGCAGTTGGAGGATTGTTTGAGCCCAGGAGATCGAGGCTGCATTGAGCCATAATCACGTCACTGCACTCTGGACTGGACAACAGAGTGAGACCCTCTCTATAAATAAATAAATAAATACAATTTCTCTTTACTTTCTTATGGGCACATGCACATGAAAGTTGGTCTTCAGTTGCCCTGTTGAAATTAGAGTGTGGTAAAATAATGCAAGATATACTGTGGAGATTTTTGTTTTCCTGTGAGTTATAAACAGTTCATTCTCTGATCCAGAGGTGTGGTGTTTCCCTCAAAATATGTTGTACTAAACTGGCAGGCTAACTTGTTAGCTTGTAAGTAGGGTAAATCTCAGATCTTTCACAATTTAACTCAAAATTTTTGAAAGCAAGGATGATACAACATTGGAGACCTTTGTAGAGGAAGTCAAGAACCACACAAGTCAACATGAATCAGCAGCAGACAGGTTGACCAACTGTAGGTTCAATTAGGCAAAACTGGTCTTTCTCTTTGCTGTACATTAATAAGGAAAGGTTATTGAAGGCCTATGTCTAGGACATAGGGTTGAAATAAGTGAATGGGAAGCCCTAATGGTCGGGGGAAGAAAAGGTCAAGGAATTTCCAAAGCTTGTATAAGGTTTTATCAAGAAGCAAACATTAGAAATTATTTTGTTTGCTGCTGTCATTACCAGGCAGGAACAGAAAGGGATAATTAGCTTCCAGAGCTCTTGTAAGGCTGAAGACCATCCAAGAACATGGGTAGTTGAACTGTAAAAAGTCATTGCACTGCTCTAACCTAGCTTACTTATTAGCATGAAGACTCTTTTATACATTTACCTATTCCTTTCTCCCCCCTCTATTCAAACCTCAGTTATCTGAAGGATTCGTGGTGATTTCCTCATCTTACTATAGCAATGGGAAACTGGAAGTTTTTCTACCCATCTGAATATACTGTGGAACTCAGGGAGAGGAGGGACTTCCAACTTTTATAACTGTATTGCAAACAAGTGCCCATATCACCAACAGGTCAAATTCTGTTGGGGAGGAGTGCTGAGCATATGGGTGAATGAAGATGTGGAAGAATGTCACTGTTGGCAGGTAAAAGGACAGAAAGGAAGAGCCTCTGACTCTGAGAGGCCCCCACCAACCATACAACCCCTGATGCCTGCAGTGCATGGAGAATAAAATAGAGAACAAAATACAGAAAAAAAGTTCATCGTCTTCCTCTCACACACCCATCCCATAGCCTTAACATTATGAGTCTGTTTTTGCCTCAAAGACCCAGATGAGAGATAACATTGGGATTTCCTGACAGTTGTAATGATAGCCCTTGAAATGCCAAATTCAGCTACTAGGGCTTGAGCAAAACTTGCAGTGAATGAAAACAAAATGGTTAAAGTTATTTTGTGATCAGAGTCCTTTAGGCTGATTTAATGTATTGAGTCCTTATTTGCTTCTACATTTAAATCTATGACAGAAATGGGTGACGAGCTATATTAATTCCTCTTCTCATAAGTTTCTCAGGGAATTATCCCAGTGAAAAAAAAGTTACAGGTAGAGAACTCTGTTCCTGGGACAAATTTCCCTGCCATTTCCCACTGTTGACACAATTTATATTTACAGCAGTTGACTCAAGTCACTGATAGTCTGGCGAGTCAAGAAATATGCTGTGCCTTTGTTCCTTTATCATAAAGGAGGCTTAAGACCTTATTGAATTCTTAGAGTATTGGAGATCCAGCAACTTTCTTTTAACTGATGATAATTTTTGCTGATTTGTATCTCTGACCAAAGGGGATAAAAATTTCTTGGGCTTTTGGAACTTAGGCTTTTGACATGGCTACTGGATATGCTACTTTAAAAGCAGCTCCCTTTTTTTCCACAGTGCCCTTGTTGAAAAGCAATGCTTGACTTATAGAGGCCTGAAATGTTGGTTTAGTTAGGACTTTATAACTAGTAAAATAGGAAGGGCCCAAAAAACCTCATGTGTCAAATGGGCATGGATAATTGAGGAATGTGGCCAACCTAATCCCCAGGAAACTAATGACTTTGCAAGAAAAATGATAACTATTTCTGTGGGTAAAACATGACTCTCAATTCACTGGCTAAAACAAAACTACTTGCTCAATAAAATAGTCAATTCACAGAAGGGTGCCTTTCATACCTGTGTTTTGTTTAAGGATGTTAACCTAAACCAAAGCCCAATGGTGTCTGCTGTAACTGTTTCAGCCTCATCACCAGTTATGCTGGGATATAAGAGGGCAGTGGTTGTTATTCCCAGTGGGAAGAACACAGGCAGTAGGATTACTGCAAATTATAGACACCCCTTCCTTAGACTATGAAACATGAAACATCATGATTGCTGATCGAACCAGTTGGGTTACTCTTAAATGCCCTTGGGAAGGGCCCATTCTCTGATGAGACTGACTGGAATCGACAGCTTTCAGCCTGTGCTGTCCCGATTGCCATGATAATTCCATGGCAACCTCTCTACTGTCATAGACTAGATACAGAAGAAAGGATTCTAGGTTTCTGATGCAGAGGCTACCACTTCATGGCAGACTTGTGTCTCCTGCCAACAATTTGCCTGGTTATCCCAAGGTTGGGGAGGCCACATTCCAGATACTGTGACTACCCCCCAACACACATGCTCATTTTGAGCAAATGCTTACATCAAAGTGTTCCCTTCTCAAGGCTATTGGTGGTGCCTTGCTGCTGTTAACACCTTTTTAGGTTATGAAATCCCTGGCATACTCCAGACATGAGACTATAGCTGCTCTGGAAACAAATATGTGTTATGAGTTTAGCTTTCTAGACTCTTGGAACTGTGTCAACAATGTTCATTTTATAATAAAAGCCACTCAAGACCTTAGACTGAAAGTCAAGATATTCAGTAGATATTCAATGTTCCTTACTATCTACAGGAGTAAGATATTATTGAGCATTGGAATCCTGCTTCAAAATTTTACCCCAAATTATTTCTGTCTCTACTTACCATGCATTTTCCTGGTAAACACAGACTAAATTAAGGCAGCTTAGTCATTAAATGAAACCGCCCCGGAAAAGGGATGATCTTTTCTAAGCTGTTTACTGAATAATGATCAGGATCATAAAAGTCCGATTTACAATCACCCATGTGAAAATTCAGAATTTAGTCCAAACCATTCCCAAGCATCATTTGCCATTCTGTATCTTAGAAGCAAATCTAAACCCAGCTAATTGGTAGCCTGACTAAAAAGGGCTTAGGGGATTTAAACTTAATTCCAGTTAAATCGTCTAAAAATATTTTTGGTCCTCTTTATTCAGCCACTCCGGATGAAAGGTCTGGGTAAAAGTTTGGGATGATTTTAAAAGAGGGGCAGGTGTAGTTACTAAAATGATACCAACAGAATTTGTGCAGATGGAAGAACAGAAAAATCCTCTGCACCTTGGGAAGGATTATCATAGATTTTTGGAATATAAGGAAGGGGAGAAATTAATTTTTAAAAATCTTTTAAAACCCCCTCTGGTGCCTTCTTCTCGAAGGAAAACAGTGTGGTGCCACTCTTGCAAACCGTTGTGGCGACCTGTGGAATAAACTCTCCACTGAGTTTCTCATCCATAACCAGATGCCACTGACAACAAAACAGCCTGTCCCGCACCAAAAATATCTCTACGTTGTTTATGCTTAGTTATTCTGTGGGGATCAGTAAGTTGGTGTACTGGACAAGTAGGACACATTGAACTGGCTGCTTTTACATGATACCTGCTAGAAAACCCCACTGGAAGCATGAGAATGGCACTGTCAAGCTGTGCATACTGACTGAAGTATATTCCATTTGGGTGGAAGGCGGAGACAATTATAAACAATCATTATTTCTAGGGGCACCACACATATCCTTGGGATTGCCCTTCTTGGGTGAGAGCCAGGTATTGACTTGCCTCCCTCACAAGAGACACAGTGATTTTTATGTTAAGGCATGTTAGTGACATTTGATTGTATAAAGAAAATGCACAAACAGATCATGTAGTCTTCAGATAACTGCAGAGGTCTCTCAGAAATGAAGCTACCTTCAGATATTCGGGGAAATCCCAGAAGAGTACCAGACTCATGACTTGTGGGCAGTTTTAACTACAATGGGAGTCATTCAAACATAAAGGATAATATAAAATGCGTCTGTGACTTAGGTAAAATGATCAATGACACCCTCCTAGCCATAGAAGACATTCAAACCATCTTCGTTAGATAGAAATGTTCTGAATGATACCAGTATTCTTACCTTCCAACAAAAAGATTAAGGGGGAAGTGGCTATCATGCTAGCACTCTGGTAATGCCTCAAACAAGTTTGTATGAAATGTATATAGAAAACTACCTGGCTTTCTGAAGTTGACCTGAAGGTTTATGGTATTTGTTCATCTGGCTGTATCAAGGTCACTTGACGTGGTTGAGTTCAATAGTATAAGTTTGACACTAGTCTTAAATTTAAGTGTTACACAAGACAAGCTGATGAACAGATTTGGTATCAGCCAGGGTGAATTATATTAGAGTAACAGAGGGAATGGGAAATAATTAGAAAAACTGGCCAACAGCCAGGGCATTGTAAAACCAGGAAGTGGATATTTCAAGAGAAAATTCTCCTTGGGGTTCTCATATTCCATGCATTCTGGGCAAAGGGCATTGACAAACTATAATAAAAATAGAAAACATCTACCCACACACTCCTTGGAATTGCTTTTCAGGATTGTAAGAAACTAGGGACCTCCCCCTACACTCACCAAAGATAATCTGTTTACTTTGCAAAAGTAAAAATAAGGTTTTCATACATTTCCAGAGAAAACGGTAACAGATGTGCCAGCAGCCCCTATGTTAGCTCTGAATCTCATGATGTGGGAGTTCCCTCTTTAGGTACAAACCCAATACATATGCTGAAAAACCACTCACCCTCACTTTACTCTGTTATCCTGCCTTCTTTTTATGCTCTGTGTAATAAAATGTTTGTTTTCTATAGAAACATCAGACCACTATATAAGATAAAAGACTATTACAACCAAAAAGTAGCTGGAGTGTGTACGTAGGCATATATGTAAGCGTGTTTATGTGTGTATGTATGTGCATTCACACACATAGTTTTAGTTAGCAGAATAAAACTGCTTTCATTTATAAAAATTTACATGTAAACATATGCATATGTATTCGTAAAAGCTGATAGAATTTATCTAATTTTAGTGTGTACCCTTAGCTTTGCATTCCTTGAAATTATATTTTCAAACCAACTATAACATAAAACACGTAGTATTTTTTCAACTAGGTATTATTACATTATATTTTTTGCAGATATATTTAAGCTTTTTACAAGATATATTATCATATAATTTGACCATTACTTATTTGTAGGCACCCATTTAAATTCAAATAATATAACTACATTGATTGTCTATTGTGACTGGAAAAACATACAGTAAACATTGGAAACACAAATAATTCACAAATAAAATCAAACTGGTAATTATTCCAGATTAAGTCTGATTTCTTGATTACATTTTATTTACTAAGAATAATGCTTCTATACCTAAATTTGTATTTTTAAAAATTCTACTTAATATGCCTTTACCTGTACAGAACCTGTAAGCTTTATGAAAGAATTGAGTGTGTCATTATTTATTTTTTTAATCAACTCTATAATTAAGGTCTTAATAAGTAATTTGCTATACAATTACCTTTTGTATCTTTCTGAATAATATGACTCCTATTTACTGTTCAAGGTCAGCCTAATTATTACAGGAGTTACTTTTTTTTCTAAGTCATTTTATATAAAAAATTATGATAAATGTTATTGAGCTTCAAGAATCCGTTTTGATTACTGTACAAAAACATTTTTGGATAACGTAATTATTTAAAATTTCTTAGCAAAATATTCTATGCCATAAATTAATGCAATGACAAATATATTAAATAAATTCAAATGTCTTAAGAACTCTCATTACAATTATCTACGAACTCAATTATTATCACACCAAAACAAATCAGTTGTCACATTCAACATTTTAAAAAATACTTTAATTCAAAAACCTATTGCAGAAAACACTTTATCAGTTTCTTAAAAGGTAAACCTGCAACTGCCATGTGACACAGCAATTGCACTCTTGCATGTCTATCCCAAAGAAATAAAAACTCATGTTCATGCAAAAACCTGTACACAAATGTCCATAGCAGCTTTATTCATAAAAGCCAAAAACTTAAATCAGCCCTAATGTTTTTCAACAGGTGACTGACTAAACAAACTGTTGAAGTTCTATAACATGAAATACTTCTCAGCAATAATAAAGGAACTGGCTATAAATTTATACTCATCATGAATGACTTATCAGAGAATTATGCTGAGTTAAAAAATTTAATAGCAGAACATTAGTGTATAATTCCATTTATATGAATTTTTTAAATTATAGAATAAATGAGAACCTAAGAAGTTAAATTGAGAGTTTTAGAAAAGCGTAATATATTTTTAGAATTTTTAAAACCAGTTAATGCTTATGTAAACCTGAAGTAGTACAGGTGTAGCAGTGGTATTGTAAGTAGTTCTGAGGTTTGTAGCAGTAAAAGCTTCCTCAATGTTAAAAATTCCAGTGATCTATACACCAACATGCCTCACTAACTTTTTTTTTTTTTCTGCAGAGATGGAGTCTTGCTTTGTTGCCTATAGGTCTGGAACTCCTGGCCTCAAGCAATCCTCCTGCCTCTGCCTCCCAAAGCACTGGGATTACAGGTGTGAACATTTGCACTCAGCCCATTTTCAAGAGATTTATATCTTACAATGTCTATATTAATTTTCACTCATAATTTCTAAAATTAATTTATATTTTACAAAATATAAAATTTTATCATTTTAAGAAATCAATACCAGAAATAGCCTTAATTATTATTTTTAAATTGCATTGTCATTCTTCTTTTCTGCTTTGGTCCTTCCAATGATTTGGACTTTATAAAAGAGAGCTTTCCTGAATGTTTTCAAAAGACAGATGGGAAACATGTTGGCTTTTCTTGCTTATACAATTTCCTATTGAGTGTGAAATTAGTAGGAACATTCTAAATGACTCTGCCTGATTATCAGTGGAACTTCATCACAGACAACTTTTAATAATGATTGGATATTATTAGTTTTAGGAAGTCCCAGGATAACTATATCTCTTCTATTAAATTTTAGTTGTGTCAACTATCTTATCCCAAAAGTGTAATTCTAATTTTAATTATTTTTTCCGACTGGATAATATGTTTGAAGAATAAACAGACATGTTATATGACTCCTAAATCTTGATACAAATATAGTGAACTAAAAAGTTATAGCTTCTCAAAAAAATAGATTCAAACCACAAACTTGTTGCTGAGTGTTGACCGTGAGATTAGATTTGGGGATGGTCCAGGCTGATTCAGCAGTCTTTGCAGGTAGGTTTTACTGGGGGCAGTGTGGCCGGGGCGGAGTGGGAATTAAAGATGAAAACAAATTATTTGCCCCTTCTCTCATCAAGAGATGGAAAATATTTTTCCTTCCCTTAAGCCTGGGCTGGAATTGTGACATGCTTTGAGTAACCGAACACAGCAAAAGTAATGCTATTTAACTTCTGAATCATTAAGAAAAATGCAGCTTCCACTTTCGCATGCTTGGAACCCACCTTTAAAGCTAAGAAAAGCATAAAAGACATGGATAGGCCACAAGAAAAACAACAAGCATCTCTGATCAACAGTCCTAGCTCAATTCCAAGCCTAGGGTTAGCATCACCTGACAGTGATATGGAAAGTTATCTTGAACATTCCAGCACAGTTGAGCCTCCAGATGATTGCAGCCTCATTAAATAACACTTGGAGCAGAAGAATTGCTCATCTGGGCCATATTAACCTACAGAATCATCCATAATAGTTCTTGTCTTAGCCTACTTAATTTGAGGGTAAACTGTTATACAGCAGCAGATAACTACAACTGGACAAATTGATTTTCTAAATTTCAACAACTCCTTTTATATTACTGGACACACTTGGACAACTTGGATAATAGAGTGTTATAATAGGCAAAAGGTAGAAAAAATACGAGAGTATGAAATAAACAGTGCACCCTCTCATAAGAAACCAACATACCAGTCCTTCTGATGAGAATATGAGTGCAAAGGAAAAACAGGGGAAGAATCACAGGGGGAGGCAAGGCAAAGGGCACTTTTTGAAACACTAGATCAGTTTAGCTCTCTGTGCTCCATTTACTCAAACATCCTGCATAAAGGCAATAGTATGGCACTAATCAAGAGAGATTTCCACTAAACAGGAAAATAATGACGTTATTGTGCATGAGACCAACATTTTCCTGCATGCCCACAAGGGGTTATCAGAGAGCTAAGAGACAAAAAAGCCTGGGGTCAGAAAATGGTGGATCCAGAAAGTGGAATCTCACCAAGAAATTAGGTTGAGAGAGCAGGAGATACTGGTACATATACAGATGTTGAATGGAACCTTTCATGATCACCAGCAGATTCAATTAAGACATAGGTTAAAGCTCAGGGAAGCAAGGATGACAAGGCAGCACAACCAAAGACCAGAAAACACCAGGAGAAATGAACATAAACGAGAAGGGTCCTTCCCCTCAAAATTGCTATCACGAAGACATATAGCATCCTTCATACACAGATTATATCAAGGCACAGTTTCTGTTCATTAGTTTCTGTAACACTTTTAACTTACCTTAAAGAGATTCTATTGATTTGACAGAGACGGGGATGTATTATGTTAACTCTTGTCCACAACTGTTGTACATTTGATAATGCATAAGAAATCAAATCTAGAATCATGTAACTGGTGCAGCATTGGATATGCATAAACACACGTGGATTCTTGAGGGCTTATATACTCCCACCTCAACCTAACAGCAGAATAAGCAGAAGACTCTGGTATCAGCCTTTCTCATCCTGGGTTTTCTCACTCCCTATAGACTGCACTGGTCATTAAAGTAGAAAATACTTAGGAAAAAAAGCAAAAACTTAGTCCACTTAATTGTTTATATACCTTTGTGATACCTTTCTGAAGTGCTTGTCACCTCATGTGTAGTAAGTTAGAGCAAAAACAAATTAATCCAGGTATGGGTCATCATTCTCTCCAATCATTGAAGGGGACAAAATCTTTATGGTTCAGCCAAGCCTGTACTTTTACTGGTTAAGATTAAATACTTCTTGTAACTAAGTATACGGGGAATGATTTAGGAAGTTAAAGAAAATGATAAATGCTGTATTTTTTGTTTGTACATCTGTGATCTTACAGCTTTATTATAAAATGAAAATCCATCACATTCTTTCTACATATACCTTTTAAGTTTTGCAAACTGTGTGATGCATGCATTAAAATTTAGATGGCCTTAGATTATATAGTATAGAAGGCTAAATGTCATAAGGCTAATGTTCACGAAGCCAAAATTTAATTTCAGGTTACTATATTCTAGGATTATAAGTGTATTTTTTCTTCTGTAAATAGAGGACAAAAATGCCTGTTTTGTCTCTTAAAGAGTGATGATAACATTTGAATAAGATAATTGATAACAACAGTTTTTGGAGAATTTCTTAATGGGAAGTATACAGCAGGAAATTCAGGTAGCAGAAGGTCAGAAGCCAGGAGACAGGAAGCGGGATGGTAGTGAGAGAGAAATTATAGTCAGAATCCTCAGCAATCAGACATTCCTAGGTAAAACGGAGAATAGGGAAGGAATCAGTAGTTGAATCTCGGAGAAGAGGCCTGAGTAAACTACATCTCAATTATGATATATTATTGATGGGGCATTGTAAAGAGAAATCCAATTACCCAGGATATCTGAAGTTTGCACTGGAGAAAGATTTCTTCACTGCATTATTTCCCTAAGTAGCCTCAACATATATGCCCTTTCACATTATGTGAATGTAGAAAAATATCACATGTACACCAAAAAAAAAGTGTGTATCTATTACATAGCAATTCAAATATCCATCAAGAAGAAAACCGAAGTGTGTCTTTTGCTTGCAACTTTAAAGAACCAAATTACAAAAAGGTAATATCTTGAGGGCAAGAAATGTATAAATTATATATGTCTTAATAAGTTATCACCATGGTTCACGCCTGTAATCTCAGCAATTTGGGAGGCCGAGGCAGGTGGATCACCTGAGGTCAGGAGTTCCAGACAATCCTAGCCAAACTGGTGAAACCCCATCTCTACTAAAAATACAAAAATTAGCTGGGCGTGGTGGCGGGCACCTGTAATTGCAGCTGCTGGGGAGGCTGAGGCAGGAGAATCACTTGAACCCAAGAAGCGGAAATTGCAGTGAGCCGAGCTCGCGCCATTGCACTCCAGCCTCGGCGACAGAGATTGATTCTGTATCCAAAAAATAGATAAATAAATAAATACAAAGAAAATTTTAAAAAGTTATATTGCCTTTGACTTCAAAACTCATTCAAACTTTTATTAAAATTTTAGTTCTGTGCTTTGAATTAGCTGGGTTAATGTTTAGAAAAATTCTTGAAGCCATAAAAGTGGTTGTTAACAGGATTGCTGATTTGAATGCAATCTTTCAGTCACCACCTTATAAAGTTGCAAAAGCAACAAGGGAAATGACAAAAGAAAGTTTTCAGATTCTATTAGCATTAAAACTAGAACACAGATAAATCAAATACTCCAAATTTTGGTAAAGATTATTGAAAGAGCTAAGATCAGGTAGAACATCAGGGAGAAGAAGTGAAGAAAATATAATAAAGTGTTTAAAAAACCCAAAGGTGGCTGGGCGCAGTTGCTCACGCCTGTAATCCCAGCACTTTGGGAGGCTGAGGCGGGCAGATCACGAAGTCAGGAGATGGAGACCATCCTGGCGAACCGGGTGAAACCCCATCTCTACTAAAAACACAAAAAAAATTAGCCGGGCTTGGTGGCGGGCGCCTGTAGTCCCAGCTTCCAGGGAGGCTGAGGCAAGAGAATGGCTGGACCCGGGAGGTGGCAGAGCTTGCAGTGAGCGGAGATTGCGCCACTGCACTCCAGCCTGGGCGACAGAGCTAGACTCCGTCCCAAAAAAAAAAAAAAAAAACCCAAAAGTAATGAATTTAGAATAAAACCGAAAAGAAATACTTTATGAAGGTAAAATCGTGCCATGAAATGATCTTTTAACCCCTTTTTTTGGAAACAAGATAAAAAGTGATGTGAATTTGAACTCTGTCAGAATTTCCCTGGGACTTTCTTTGGTCAGATAACAGATAGTATAGCTTTATACTAATAATGACTACAAGATAGCTCAAAGAAAGTAGTCTCTGATGGCCAGTGATGATGAGCATTTTTTCATGTGTCTGTTGGCTGTATGAATGTCTTCTTTTGAGAAATGTCTGTTCATATCCTTTGCCCACTTTTTGATGGGGTTGTTTTTTTCTTGTAAATTTGTTTGAGTTCTTTGTAGGTTCTGGATATTAGCCCTTTGTCAGATGAGTAGATTGCAAAAATTTTCTCCCATTCTGTAAGTTGCCTGTTCACTCTGATGGTAGTTTCTTTTGCTGTGCAGAAGCTCTTTAATTTAATGAGATCCCATTTGTCAATTTTGGCTTTTGCTGCCGTTGCTTTTGGTGTTTTAGACATGAAGTCTTTGCCCATGCCTATGTCCTGAATGGTACTACCTAGGTTTTCCTCTAGGATTTTTATGGTATTAGGTCTAACATTTAAGTCTCTAATCCATCTTGAATTAATTTTCGTATAAGGAGTAAGGAAAGGATCCAGTTTCAGCTTTCTACTTATGGCTAGCCAATTTTCCCAGCACCATTTATTAAATAGGGAATCCTTTCCCCATTTCTTGTTTCTCTCAGGTTTGTCAAAGATCAGATGGCTGTAGATGTGTATGCAAATCAAAACCACAATGAGATACCATCTCACACCAGTTAGAATGGCGATCATTAAAAAGTCTGGAAACAACAGGTGCTGGAGAGGATGTGGAGAAATAGGAACACTTTTACACTGTTGGTGGGATTGTAAACTAGTTCAACCATTATGGAAAACAGTATGGCGATTCCTCAAGGATCTAGAACTAGATGTACCATATGACCCAGCCATCCCATTACTGGGTATATACCCAAAGGATTATAAATTATGCTGCTATAAAGACACATGCACACATATGTTTATTGCAGCACTATTCACAATAGCAAAGACTTGGAATCAACCCAAATGTCCATCAGTGACAGATTGGATTAAGAAAATGTGGCACATATACACCATGGAATACTATGCAGCCATCAAAAAGGATGAGTTTGAGTCCTTTGTAGGGACATGGATGCAGCTGGAAACCATCATTCTTAGCAAACTGTCACAAGAACAGAAAACCAAACACCGCATGTTCTCACTCATAGGTGGGAACTGAACAATAAGATCACTTGGACTCAGGAAGGGGAACATCACACACAGGGGCCTATCATGGGGAGGGGGGAGGGGGGAGGGATTGCATTGGGAGTTATACCCGATGTAAATGATGAGTTGATGGGTGCAGCACACCAACATGGCACAAGTATACATATGTAACAAACCTGCACGTTATGCACATGTACCCTACAACTTAAAGTATAATAATAATAAATAAATTTAAAAAAAAAAAAAAAGAATGGAGAAATTTAAAAAAAAAAAAAAAAAAAAAAAAAAGAAAGTAGTCTGTCTGACTCTGTAATTTGGAAAACCTTTGCCTTTGGATTATTAATACTGAACAGCTACTCTGCCTCTTCCTCTTCCTGATTGTCCTAAATTACCTTCAAATGTCTACTTTGAAAAGAATCTATTTTATTTATGTATTATTTTAAAATAAGATAAATTAGTACACATAGATACAATAACACCATAAGGAAAAACAAATTTTAAGTCATACTCATAAATCATAAGCCCACAGTAGAAAAATGCTCTAATATTTCCACAAAATACTAGTTTTGCTGAAATAGGTTGCCATTAATTTTTAAAATAAAGTTAATGATGTAACTTTCTATCTGAAAAATTACAAAGCAGAATCACAAGGATATGGAGAAGAATTAGTGAGACAAAGGGGATTAGAAGTGAATACACAGAATTAAGTGGGATTAGAAAAAAAATTCTTAACCATAAGAAGGGCAGGAAAAAAATGCAGATAGAGAAAGATACTGTGAGAAATGAAAATATAAAAGAGAAGAACAATTTAACTAAATGGACTAAGTGAAATTGTTAAATAAAATTAAAGATAAGCTTTACTTCAAGCAGTGGAGTGGTTTGTAAAGGAAAAATGTTCTTGTTGGAAACATAAAAATAAACAAAAATGCATGACAAGAAAAAAAAAAAAACAGAAGAAGAAGAGAGGAAAAGAGGGAGGGGAAAAGGAAAGGTGTTCTTAAGGAAGATGAGGAAGAAGAGGGCAGAGCAAGGAGGGGATGAAGGACAAGGACAATCCAAACAGCACCACCACATACACGCACACACACGCAAAAACACACGTGCGCGCGCACACACACACACATTCATATTATGCATTAGATTATCTCTACAAATGTTCGCATCAAATATATGCCACTCAAAAAAAAGAAGGTAAGCATAAAAGAAGAAGCAATTAATAAAAACTTCCAGAGAATATCATAAAACTAAAAACCATAGAAGATGTAGATATAGGGGTGTCCAGACATGCACATTAAAATAACTGTGAATGAAATATATTTTTAACAAAATACAAGTTAGGTAATATAAACAAAGAACTGAAGATTCTTTTAAAATTAAATTAGATTTTTTAAAACCTGAAATTAAGCATTATTTGAATGGAATTAGCAAAATTTAGAAAATAAAGTGCATTTGTGACATGGACATTGCTCAGGAAAAAATCCAGACTTAAGTATAGGGTAGTATTATAATGGGAAAACATGTAAAAATTACATGAAACACAATAAAAGGTGATTAATCTATTTCTAATGAATGTTACAGAGAAAAAAAAAAGAATAGGGAAGCAACAAGTAGCCAAAGAGATGATGGGTGTAAATTTTCAATACTAGTGAAAATCATCTGTCTACAGATACTATACACCTGTGCCTTAGTAAGGCTAAATACAAAGAGAATAACCCCTAGACATATGACAGAAAATGGTTAATTTTTTTTTTATATTTACAATGAAAAAAAATCTCACAAGGAGTCAGAAAAAAAATCTTTAAAGGAATGTAGAATAGGAAGCTGAACTTTTAAAAAACATATATTAGTTTTTTCCTTGAAATATTGGTATGTAACCATTTCATAATCTCAGTGGTTTCTTGCAACCATTTTTTATTTTTTTCATTTCATGAGTCTTGTAGATCAACTGGAGTTCACCTAATCCCAGCAGGGACCTGTTGGACCAGTGTGGATTGAAGACCTGCAGTCAGTTAGGATCTATTCCATGCACTCTTTCTAGAGCCCTGTAAGAAGCAACAGCAGCTACAGGGAGCAGACTCTTCCTCAGATGGACCACAGAGGCAAGCCAAACCACACAAGTACATTTAAAGCTTAACTTTTAGTCTTATTGGCTAACATTCGATTGGCCAAAGTACACCTGCATTAAATAGTTAGGAAAGTATACTTTGCCTACTGTAGTTGGAGGAAATTGGAAAGTCACATGCAGAAACCCGTGGATGTATAATTCTACACAGAAGGCATGTAAATTACTGGGAATACTTTCTCCTAACTACTACATAATGGTAGCTATTTAACAATGAAATGAAATCTTTAATATGCTAAAATAATATGGCTTACAAATTATATTTCTTTTTTATAGAAAACTTCAAGAATATTTTACTTATTAACTGTTTTTGAAGAAATTATTCCAGACATAGTTTAGGCAACCAAATAATTATTAGGATACCATGACAGAAATATTGGCTTTGAACACCGTATATGTTTAATCAAGTATATTTGAGTAAAATAATATGGGAGTTAAAGTTACTGAGCAAAAATGTAAATATTTAAGCTCTAATTTTTTAAAAAAACTCAATAAAACCCTGTGTCGAAGAAGAGAAAATAACTTGGAAGCTATAATAAGTCTTGTAATTGCCTGCTTTGTAATAACTGAGTGTCAAAAGTATTAAAGCTGACAAGTAAAATAACAGTATTACCATATGGAACCATGGAAAGAAAAACAAGTATATTTTTATTGACAAAACATAGGTGATGGAAAAGGATATAATGATCTTCAGTGATAATTAGAGATTATGCCTAAATAAATATAATATTAAAGGTATCATATAACCTTATAATAAAACAAAAATATAAGCCATAGTAAATAGAGAAATAAATGACTATATTGCAGGAAAAAAAAAAAAACAGGTATCAAAGCACAGGCTTAGAGAAAATCAATACAAGAGAAATAAAAGGCATAATGTGATATGATATGCCCTAGTGCAATCATTATGCCATATACATAGATACAAATGAGTTAACCTAATCTTTATAAAAAGAAGTTTACATCTTGTGACAGAGACAGCTAGTTCTTCTCCAGTATTTTTTTTATTATTATACTTTAAGTTCTAGGGTACATGTGCACGATGTGCAGGTTTGTTACATATGTATACATGTGCCACATTGGTGTGCTGCACCCATTAACTCATCATTCACATTAGGTTTTTCTCCTAATGCTATCCCTCCCCCTACCAACCCCATGACAGGCCCCCACCCACTGTCCAACTGTTCTCATTGTTCAGCTCTCACCTATGAGTGAGAACATGTGATGTTTGGTTTTCTGTCCTTGTGACAGTTTGCTCAGAATAATGGTATCCAGCTTCATCCATGTCCCTACAAAGGACATGAACTCATCCTTTTTTATGACTGCATAGTATTCCGTGGTGTATATGTGCCACATCTTCTTAATCCAGTCTATCACTGATGGACATTTTGGTTGGTTCCAAGTCTTTGCTGTTGTGAACAGTGCCGCAATAAACATATGTGTGCATGTGTCTTTATAGTAACATGATTTATAATCCTTTGGGTATATACCCAGTAATGGGATGGCTGGGTCAAATGGTATTTCTAGTTCTAGATCCTTGAGGAATTGGCACACTGTCTTCCACAATGGTTGAACTAGTTTACAGTCCCACCAACAGTGTAAAAGTGTTCCTATTTCTCCACATCCTCTCCAGCACCTGTTGTTTCCTGACTTTTTACTGATCACCATTCTAACTGGTGTGAGATGGTATCTCATTGTGGTTTTGATTTGCATTTCTCTGATGGCCAGTGATGATGAGCATTTTTTCATGTGTCTGTTGGCTGTATGCATGTCTTCTTTTGAGAAGTGTCTGTTCATATCCTCGCCCAGTTTTTGATGGGGTTGATTTTTTCTTGTAAATTTGTAGAAGTTCTTTGTAGATTCTGGATATTAGCCCTTTGTCAGATGGGTAGATTGCAAACATGTTCTCTCATTCTGTAGGTTGCCTGTTGACTCTGATGGTAGCTTATTTTGCTGTGCAGAATCTCTTCAGTTAAACTGGATCCCATTTGTCTATTTTGGCTTTTGCTGCTATTGCTTTTGGTGTTTCAGTCATGAATTTTAGTCATGAAGTCCTTGCCCATGCCTATGTCCTGAATGGTATTGCCTAGATTTTCTTCTATGGTTTTTATGGTTTTAGGTCTAACATTTAAGTCTTTAATCCATCTTGAATTAATTTTTGTACAAGGTGTAAGGACATTCTTATCTGTTCTATAAGTCTTACAGGTATGGCTAATATTATGACCAATTGATGGGCAATTGAATGTGGGGCAGAAATGATGTATTTCACTTTCCAGACATGTTATCAAAAAGTTTCCATCCAACTATTTGTTCTCTCATTCACAGAGCAACTTTGGAGGTCACATATTCAAGATGTCAGAGCACTGTTAAGCCAATAAATGAATATAGATAATATATCTTCTTCATACATAGTCCTGAAGCAATCATGAAACCTGAAAAATTATTCCTATTAATGATAAGCTTTATTAACTACATGGGAACTACTTTTAAATGTCCAAAATGTTTAAAAATACAGTTTTACTCAACAACTTCATGAAAATAATTTACATGTAGGTCCATGAAAGATGTTTCAATTGCTTGAGTGTGGACCTTCCACAAATGCAGTAACAAAACAGGTATTTTAATGTTTTGAAAACAGGAGAAAATGCTTTTATGAACAAAATATAGGAAATTTTTAGTTGGTCAGTCATTAGAGCACATAAAGCATATTTCTAAGCTTAGAGATTAATATATTCAGTACTGTTTTGTCATATGCAAAGATATAAATAATGCTGTAATGACAAATTACTAAAAAATAGACAGTAAACTAGGCTCAGTACCTCTAACTCAATTGCCTTCACACTATCAGATGTCAATGGACACAAATTCATGGATTTTTACTGTTACACGTTGAAAGTATAATTTTAATTATGCCACTTGATTCTAACCAGTGTTATCAAGTCTAATCCCTCAGTCATTCGACTTTTAGGAAGAATGTAAATAGCATGCAGATGAAATTGCATGCTAGTCATGCAAGGCAGGAAAATATAAGGATGTTTATATGAATAAAACGAATGGAAAGCCAATTGATTTACTTCACAGTGAACATGAAAGCAACAGCAGCTACGGATGGAGGTAGAGAATACATCATAAATGGTTGAAAGTGCATGACTCTGAGGAGGAAATTTAGATGAGGAAAAATTGAGTTTAGGGGTGATCTTTTCTTTGTAAATCTTATAGAACTAGGGGGCTATTTCAAATAGCTTTTTTCAAATAGTGCAACATTAACAATGTTTTTTTTAATTAACTTAAAAGAAAGGCAAAAGTTTACGATGTTTTATCTTTGATGATGCAGTCTCTGGCACACACTTCAGTTACAATTCTGGCTTCTTACCTCTTAGCTTTGTGAATATGGGCACATAATTAATCTCCTCTGTGGCTCAATTATCTTAACTATACAATTACAATAATAATAGTACCTACCTCATGGAATCTCATGCTCAAGTTAATATGCTTAAGTAATTCAGGCTGTACTTTGCAGGTAATTAAGTTCTCAATAATTGTTAAACCTGTAATTGGCAATGATATTGATAGTTATATATAATGTCTTTCTCTTACAGTTATGGTTTTCTGGGAGAAAAATCAAAATTTGAAGACCCCATCTGTATGTCACATCTTTCTGTAAGAGCTTCTTTGATCTTCACATAAACATGAATCCATCTGTATCTCTAGAACAGTAGGCACAATTAAGAGTTTTGCAAGCGGAAGAGGAGACTGAAGGATCAACAGACTTGGCTCTGGTGGCAAAAAAGATTATGGTACATGTACAGTTTGGAAAAAGATACATCTATTTTTCTTATTGTTTTGGTGACACTACACAATGAAAAGTGTAGTTTCACACGAAGAGTGAAAAATCATGAGGGAAAAGTAGCACTGGTTTAGAAAGAAGTGTGTTAAAATCAGAATTGTTTCAGTATGATCCTTATGCTTCTAGAAAGTTGGTAAAAATCACTTCTCTAAAGTTAATAACATAAAGATCGCTAGATAAATATGTATAAAAATTCCAAAATAAGTTAATATAGAGCTAATTAAGCTATCATGCTATACATGCTGTTGTTACATAGTAATCAGATGGATGATACATGCACCACAAAAACCTGAACGCATTACCTGATGTGACATTTAGCTTTTGCACAACCTTTGGAAGCAGTAATTATACTTAGTAAAAAGTTGTAACTAAAGGAAGCAGTATGAATGTGAACCATATGTAAGATATGGGGCATGAGTTTAGAAAATAAAAAAGATTTATTCACTACAGTGCCAAAAGACTAATTATACACCATGAAATAATTACTATAATAAAAGCAGATATATATATATCTGTATATATAAATACAGACATATATACACAACGTATAATTTTCTGCTAGAAATGACAAAGGATACTATAATTTATGATATTGGGGACATTAAATGTGGTTTAAGCTTATTTGAAACTGTCTTGTTTTTAAAAGTATTGTTTTAAGCAACCCTTTCTTTCCTCGCTGAAATTCTAAAAATTACAAGATTCATTATTTTAAATTTCAGAATTTTTCTTGATCTATGGGTTATCTAAACTATACTTCTATAGTAAGAATATTTAAGAATTACCATTAGTATTGCTATTCTAATTTCTAATAATATTTATTTTACAAAATTTTTACTGTTGTTATTTCCTGCTGTGGTAATGGATCAAAATGGTAAATTAAATTGTAATTAACTCTCAGAAATATTTATCTAAAAACCAGAACTATGACATATGTGATGAATGAAAGCTTACCTTTTCAGTAAAAATGGAAATGTGAGAACTCCAATAGGAGTAAAAATCTTACCAAAGTGTAGTTAGAAATTCCTCGTAACTTTAAGAGACTGAACTCTCCATATACAGCAAACAATAAATGGAAATATCTAAAACACTCAGCTTCATAACTAACAAAAGATCAGGCGTTAATACAAGATTTGTTTAAAAAATGTGATTAAACCTTGCTTTAAGCAAGTCTGCAAAATAATATAATTACAATTTGCTGAGTACAATAACAAAATGACCAGAAGAGCCATTATAAAGGCAATAATTAAGTAATTATATAAAAACAAATGGCATTTTACAGACTTCTAGGAAAAAAGAGCCCGTGAGTTCTGTTATTGGAAACTTTAATCCATGCATCTTAGTTTCTTTAGCAATTAAAACCGTGAAAGGTGTTACTCTTAGAAGCTTAATCTTCCAGGTACTCTCTAGAAGACTTCTTCCATGTTTTGTGCTATGAAATTGAATATATATGTAGTCACTTCATTCTGTATTGTAAAGTGTAAATATGATCATGTATTGTAAAGTGTAAATATGATCACTTCTTTTATGTTAATTCTGAATACCTCTTAATCATTCAATTATTACATTATATCCAATATGAAAACAACTATTTTATATACATTTTATATATATATATATTTATCCAAAGAAAGAATTCAATTTTATAGTTAAATTTATCTTTTAGTGATACATTGATTTAGTGTAAACATGTCTTTCAAAAGCTTCCTAGAAGGAAAAAAATCACAGAAATCATGAGTATATTAGTCTAAAAAAGGTTAGACCATCTAGAATGAAGTTAACTTCCTTCCCTTGGAGTATTAGTAATGTGTTAGAATACGTGGATGTGATAGGCTCACAAAGAAGGATATTTGTCATGCTATATTATTATAAAGTCTAATAACACCAAGGAACAGAGTCTGATCTTTGAAATTGTGTTACTACTATGAAAATCGAAATGACCTTGACTAAACCTTCTAAAATTGCCACACTTTGTTAATGTGATTATAAGTTGCAAGATACCTTTGTCTCCTTTCCTCATGAATATAGCTATAGACATATAACAGAGAAGCTGTTTTGAATGGATTAGCAACTGCTAGCTTTGATTATCTTTGCCAAATAATCAACCAATTGTAAAACTTACTTTAATAAAGCTGACATTAAACGACTGAATTTTAATTGGTGTTTTGAGTTTAAAATAAATGGAAAATAAATAGTAGGTTTCAAATATAAATACCTCAGTAACAAGAAAAGAAATACAATAAAATATTTAGACAACACATCTGACTAAATTAGCAAACTGCTAATACATCCAGAAACTTTGCTATCTTGAAAGTGACAGAATGGATTAAGAAAACGTGGCACATATACACCATGGAATACTATGCAGCCATAAAAAAGGATGAGTTTGTGTCCTTTGTAGGGACATGGATGCAGCTGGAAACCATCATTCTCAGCAAACTATGACAAGAACGGAAAACCAAACACCACATGTTCTCATTCATAGGTGGGAACTGAACAATGAGATCACTTGGACTTGGGAAGGGGAACATCACACACCGGGGCCTATTATGGGAAGGGGGGGAGTGGGGGAATTGCATTGGGAGTTATACCTGATGTAAATGACGAGTTGATGGGTGCAGCACACCAACATGGCACAAGTATACATATGTAACAAACCTGCACGTTATGCACATGTACCCTAGAACTTAAAGTATAATAACTAAAAAAAAAAAAAAAAAAAACTTCAAGTAGTCTGTTGAAATATGGTGACTCCTGTGAACTTTAGTTAACTATGGGATGGTCCTTAATGTACATATATTATTCTTATTCCATATATCCATTTGTTTCAAACAAGATTAGTGAGCAAACCAAGATTTTGATTATAGGCAAATAGAATCCTATAAATAGAAAAAAAAATGTATAAAAAATGTTGGCTTAATAATTCAATCAATTGAAAACAACAAATTCAAAACAAAATAAACCAAATCATAACTAAGAAAACAAAAAGGAGAAACAGTTTCCATCTCTTGTCTCTGAAATTTTCTTTGCCTTGCGTTCATTTTCCCTTATTGCTCTTTTTCCACATGGTGATTTATACACCCCTGTTAGTCACTGATTCCTGTATGTACAGTCTCCAGGGAGAGGCATACCTGTAGACTAATTACATTGACTACAATATTAAACTAATATGTTCAATTGTGTGTGAATTACAGAAGTGAATCTGAGACAAATAGGGATATTATAATTATCAAACATACCCAAAAATGGCAAAAATTGAAGTGTGCTGGAAAAAGAAAAACAATGAAAACAATTACTAAGCGAGAAAATAGTCTTACAAAAGGAGATACATCAGCTATTATACTTTACTTTATCTTAAAAATACTAGAGAAGCAAATAAGATCTTATTAAAGTTGGACTTTAATGGAGAGAAATCATTCTCTTTCCATTTACATATCTGTTTCATCTAAATTAGTGAGATGATAGGGCATTTTAACATAATAGTAGATCTACACAATAATATTTTTAGCTATTTTATGATGTTAATATATATACTTTCTCAGTAAACATAAATAGTAATTCATAAAGCTGAAAACAATGAGATATTAACAATATCACAAGTAAATTATAATACCTCATTAGAAAAATTTTTTATTTCAAATTGTTTTTAATTTTCCTTCTTAAATGTACAATGAGATTAAATATTATAAATACACAATTTCTTCATTTGAGAATGAAGTAGCTAAAGGAGTATTTTTGTAACTATATTTGTACATCAGGATTAAAACATAGAGAAGACTATTAAAAATCACTTTGGGAAATAAGGGTAAAAGATCACTTAAGGCCTATGACATAAAATACTTAATACTAACTCTCACACAAAAAAGTATAGGTAATCCAACAAAGCACATTTCAGAAAGAAAGGGAGCCACAACTAAACTTAATAAGAAAAGTAAAAACAAACAAAAAACTCTTCTTTTCTGTTTTCATATATGAAATAGACTGGCTTCTTGCAAAGGTCATCTCTATTTTATGAAGCTAGATCTCCTCCTTTATTCTCCTTTAGGAATCACCCCAATGATATTCCATTGTATACTCCCATCATCAAATTTCTCAAACAACACATTGACCAGGTACTCATAGCTGCTCATTTCTTACCAATTACATTGTCTTAACCAAACTTTACTCAGCCTCTGTCTTTTCTACCAAGATTGAGCAGATTCACAAAACAGTGAAACATAGCTCCCTTATCAGCTTCTTCTAAGAATCAGCTGACCACAAACAGCCCCTATGACTGTTGACTCCACTGTCATTTTCCTCTTGTTTGTTCAGATTCTTCTTCATCAATTCTGATTATTTTTGCTTGCCATCTTATTGATCACATAAAAGAAAATCCATTTTTTTCTTTTTTTCTGTACCCCAAATTAATGGATTCTCTCTCTTCATGCTGAACTGCCTGGGGTTGTGCAAGGGGTGAGACAAGAACCTTGTGGCCGCCAACACAAGGACCACATTGGGTAAGACTCAACGCCAACACAGCACTAGGCCTTGCCCAACGTCTGTGGTGATCACTGCCTGGCTACCACCAGTAGTCACTCAAGACCAAGTGCTCTTCAGTAAACAGGTAACAAATCCAGCCAGGCTTGTGTCCTTCTCTTCAGGGAAGCAAGCTTCCCCACAGCCCAGGATGGATCTAGAAACGCTCTTCAGGAGCAGGGCCCACAGTAAGGAATCCAGGAGTTCGGAATCTACTTGGCGCTCTGTCTTACTGTGGCTGAGCGGGCACAAAACCTGCAAGACAAAGTCATTCTCACTCTTTTCTCTCCTTTACTTAAGTATATGGAGTCTTTCCTTTTGGTCACCACTGCTCCAGATCACCCACGGTGAGTACTACCTGGCTACTTTCAATGTTCACTCAATGCCTAGGTGCTCTTCAGTCAGCCTGTGGTAAATGCTGCCAGGCCTGTGACTCTCTCTTCAGGGAACTGGGCTCCTCTCTGGCCTAGGTAAGTTCCAGGAATGCCACTAGGGAACCAAGGCCCGGTAATGAGGACTCCAAGAGCCCACTTTGTGCTCTACCTCACTGTGACCGAGCTGGTACCCAAGCTACAAGACAAAGACTCCTTCATTATTTTCTCTCTTTTCCTCAAGTAGAAAGAGCCTCTCCTCTTGGCCACCAAAGCTGGGAATGTACTAGATCACCCATGAAGCCAGCATGGCACTGGATCTCAGCCAAGTTCTGCAGCAAGTACTGCTGGCTACAGCAGATATTTATGCAAGACTCAATGGATATTTGGTCATTAGGGGATGAATTCTGCCAAAATAAGTTTATTCTCCTTAAGGCAGTGGGTTCCCTTCTGGCCCAGGGTGTGTCTAATAATGTTGTTCAGGAGCTAGGACCTGGTATAGGGCCTCAAGACCCTGCCTGGTTCCCTATTCTACTGGCTGAGCTAGTATTCAAATTGCAAGACAAATTATCTCTACTCTTCCTTCTCCTCTCCTCTAAGAGAAGGAAAGAGTCTGTTCTGGGGCACAAACTTGCTGCCTGGGATTGGAGGAAGGGTGACACAAGCACTAAGTTGGCTACCCCAGTTGGTGTCTCATTAGGTTGCATGCACCCCAAGTCCACTGGCTCTCAGCCCAGCCCAGCACCAGTATTTGCACAGGAATTGCAATCTATGTGGCCTAAATGCCTTCTAAGTTCGTTTAGGACCCCAGAGTGCTTTAACCGGTGTTGACAGAGTGCTTTAGCTGGTTTAGTCAGAACTCAGGTTCTGACCACTGGAATGGCCAATTCTGGCTAGGGCTGGTGTAAATAATTCCTCTGTGTGTGCTGCCTGAATACTTCCATGTGTTGCTTTTCACTGTGACAACCAGCACTGCATTCCAGGGCAAAGTTCCACAATCACTGCACTCCCCCAACTCCTTCACTCAAACACACAGATTCTCTCTCCGTGCCACACTGTGATGCTGAGAGTTGAAGGAGGGGTGATGCTGGCAATTCAAGACTGTCTTTCCTATACTCTTCAGTGTCTCTTTCTTTCATAAAATGTTAAAACCAGGTACTGCAGCTGCTCATCTGAATTTTGATTCTTATATAGGTGCTTTCTTGTGTGGATACTTGTTCAATAATTTGGTGCTCCTGCAAAGGGAACAGTTCCTGGAAGGTTGTGTTTAGCTATCTTGCTCCACATCCAATTGCAAAATCCATTTTCTTTTTAATTTAAAAATACTTGTAGATTTCTGAGACAGAAGCATTCTCCCTAATGCAATAGTTTTTCATTCAAATTTAAGATTCTCTCTTCCCAGAGTCCAGGTTTATTTTCATTGAAGAACACATTTTGATATTCAAGGATGTGGAGAAATAAGAACCCTTTTGCACTGTTTGTGGGAGTGTAAATTAGTTCAACCATTGTGGAAGAGAGTGTGGAAATTCCTCAAGGATCTAGAACCAGAAGTACCATTTGATCCAGCAATCTCATTACTGGGTATATACCCAAAGGATTATAAATCATTTTACTTTAAAGACACATGCACATGTATATTTACTGCAGCACTATTCACAATAGCAAAGACTTGGAACCAACTCAAATGCCCATCAATGATAGCCTGGATAAAGAAAGTGTGGCACATATACACCGGAATACTCTGCAACCATAAAAAAGGACGGGTTCATGTCCTTTGCAGGGACATGGATGAAGCTGGAAACCATCATTCTCAACAAAATAACACAAGAACAGAAAACCAACACCACATGTTCTCACTCATAAGTGGGAGTTGAAAAATGAGCACACATGGACACAGGGAGGGGAACATCACACATTGGGGCCTGTCATGGGGTCGGGGGCTAGGGGAGGGATAGCATTGAAATACCTAATGTAGATGATGGGTTGACGGGTGCAGCAAACCACCATGGCACATGTATACCTATGTAACAAACCTGCACATTCTGCACATGTATCCCAGAACTTAAAGTATAATAATAAAAAAAAGTATAAAAAACCTTCATTCTTGACACTATAAATTACTGTAGCTACTGCACCTGTTCTCTTTCTACTTTAAAATAAAACTTTCACAACGACATATTCCTCTTCTACTTAAAATACTTTTTATTCTTAATATCTCCAGTATCTCCCTTTCCATGGTCTGCACCACTTTACAAAAAGTCAGAAGCAGCAGTCATTGCAACACCCATATACACATTCAAACTTTGAGTAGTTGTCAGAGTAATGTGCCACATATAGTACCATATATATTTGTTAACCACTTAACATGTGCAAAATGGCAGTACTCCTTTATATTTTTTATCTTTGTTTGTCACTGATGAAGTTTTTTTTAAAATCCTTTGCCTCTCACATAATATTTTCCTATAAGCTTTGTGATTTTATTTGCACAAGTTTGCATAAAAATTTTTCAGGAATGCCTATGTCTGTAACTGAAGAACTGCACTTACAACTCTCTCATTATGCAAACTCATGGGTCTTTTCAATTTTTGAACATAATTATTAGTTTTTTATTTAAATAATAGACTTTTTATGTTGTTTTGTTAATTTTCTTCAGAGATGTCTGTTAAACATGTTCAGGAAATGAAAATTAAATGACTCTTAAGTTAAATCACCTTTAAAATACATAGGAACATCAAATACGAACAGAAGAACATAATTTGTACAACCATCATATAGTAAGTAATATTGACAATTTTTATAATATATTTGAAAAAAATGGTAAGTGTACTCAAAGAAAATTAAATACATTATTAATATTTGAATACAATATCTATTATTAGGAAATTACCCTATGATATTATAATGCATATGACTTGATTATATATTCATTACAAAATGTTTAGATATTTTAAATATACTACTGAGGACCAGAAAAGTTCTTCAAGTTTAAATTTGCTTTATATTTCCAAAACATAAAGGATCTCCCTCTCACAGAGGTAAAAGTTTCCCAAAATAATGCAGGTAGTTGAGAAATTAGCAAGAATTTATGCTTACATTTGTCAAATTTCAATATTTATTATTTTCCTCATTTTGTGACATCATGTTTTATTTAAAGCAATAATTCAATAAATCAAGTAGCCTATATTATTACAATCATTTTGGATATAAAAAATTAAAAAAACTAAATATTTAATATGTGAATGCTGCATAAAAATTAAAACAGTAAAATACCTGTTAAAATTATACCTTGTGCACACATTACAGAAATATTCAAATTGTTTATGCCATAGTAAATGTAAAGAAAAAATATTTCTAGCTTCAGCCTACAGACTACACTAAAGCAGACAAATAATAAATTTACATGTATATAAACTTACAAATAGATGGCATTATATAAAAGTCATAAACTGGTAATGCAAGGTACAAAAACAATTTTTCAAGCTGAATAATCTAGAAGTTGGCATTGTGCAAAACTTTATGCAAATCAGCTACAGCTGATATAAATTAAAGCAATGAAACCTAATAGAAATTTAAGATAGTCAAGAGGTTCTTTGAAACTAATGAGATCAAAGATGCAACATACCACAGTATCCAGGACAGAGCTAAGGCAGTTTTAAGAGGGAAATTCATAGCACTAAATGTCCACATCAAAAAAGTTAGAAAGATTTCAAATTAAC
The DNA here is from genome assembly GCF_049350105.2 of Macaca mulatta. NCBI lineage: Eukaryota > Metazoa > Chordata > Mammalia > Primates > Cercopithecidae > Macaca > Macaca mulatta. The sequence goes on from NC_133422.1 coordinate 78,048,200, forward strand.
AACCTAACTTCAGAACTGAAAGAATTAGAGAAACAAGAACAAATCAACCCCAAAGCTAGCAGAAGATAAGGAAAAGACAAAATCAGAACTGAACTGAAAGAAACTGAGTCCCAAAAAAACATTCAGAGGATCAATGAATCCAGGAGTTGGTTTTCAGAAATAATTAATAAAATAGATAGGCTACTAACTAGACTAATAAAGAAGAAAAGAGAGAAAATTCAAATAAACACAGTTAGAAATGGTGAAGGAAATGTTACTACTGATGCCACAGAAATAAAAACCACCATGAAAAACTACTATGAACACCTCTATGCACAAAACTAGAAAACCTAGATGAGATGGATACATTCTTCCCAAGTCAGAACCAGAAATAAATTGATTCCCTGAACACACCACCACCAACTTCCAAAATTGAATCAGTAATAAATACCACACCAAGCAATGTAAGCTAAGGACCTGATGAATTCACAGTCAAATTCTGCCTAATGTACAAAATAAAAAAAGGTGGTACCATTTTTACAGAAATTATTTCAAAAATTAAGGAGGAGGGACTCCTCCCCAACTCATTCTATGAATCCAGCATCATCTTAATACCAAAACCTGGCAGAAACACAACAAATAATGAAAATTTTAGGCCAATAATCTTGATGAACATTAATGCAAAAATTCTCAACAAAATATGCAAACTGAATCCAGCAGCACATCAAAAAGCTAATTCACCATAATCAAGTAGGCTTTATCCACAGGATGTAAAGTTGGTTGGACATAAGCAAATTAATAAATGTGGTTTATAACATAAACAGAAGTAAACACAAACCCACATAGTTATCTCAACAGATGCAAAAAATAAAATTTAACATTTCTTCATGTTAAAAACTCTCAGTAAACTAGGTACTAAAGGAACATACCTCAAAATGATAAGAACCATCTATAGTAAATCCACAGACAACATTATACTGAATGGGCAGGCACTGGAAGAATTCCCCTTGGAAACCAGCACAAGAATGCTCTCTCTCACCACTTCTATCCAACACAGTATTGGAAGTCCTAGCCAGAGCAATAAGGCAAGAGGAAGAAATAAAGGGCATGGAAATGGGCAAAGAGGAAGTCAAACTATCTCTGTTTGCAGATGACATGATTCTATATCTAGAAAACCCAACAGTCTCGGCCTAAAAGCTCCTCCAGCTGATAAACAACTTCAACAAAGTTGCAGGATACAAAATCAACGTATAAAATTCACTAGCGTTCCTATACACTGAAAAGAGCCAAACTGAGAACCAAATCATAAAGGCAATCCCATTCACCATTTCCACAAAAAGAATAAAATGCCTTGGAATACAGCTAACCAGGGAGGTGAAAGAGCTCTACAATGAGAATTGCAAAATATCACTCAAAGAAGTCAGAGAAGACACCAACAAATGGAGTAACGTCGCATGCTCATGGATAGGAAAAATCAACATCATTAAAATGGCTCTATTGCCGATTGGGGGAACCCCACTTCCATTAGTCAACGTGGGTTCTTTTCTATTTCCCTAAGTGTCAGCTGGTCTGAGAAATAAAGGGAAAGAGTATAAAAGAGAGAAATTTTACAGCTGGGTGGCCGGGGGAGAAATCACATGTCAGCAGGTTCCATGATGCTCCCTGAGCCGTAAAACCAGCAAGTTTTTATTAGCGATTTTTGAAAGGGGAGGGAGTGTACGAATAGGGTGTGAATCACAGTGATCACATGCTTCACAAGGTAATAAAATATCACAAAGCAAATGGAGGCAGGACGAGATCACAGGACAACAGGATGGGGCAAAATTATAATTCCTAATGAAGTTTCCGGCACGCATTGTCATTGATAACATCTTATTAGGTGACAGGGTTTGACAGCAGATAACCAGTCAGACCAAAATTTATTAGGCAGGAATTTCCTCATCCTAATAAGCCTGGGAGCACTACAGGAAACCGGGGCTTATTTCATCCCTTTGTCTAGGACCGTAAAAGACGGCCAACCCCAAAGTGGCCATTTTAGAGGCCTCCCCTCAGGGATGCATTCTTGTTCTCAGGTATATTCCTTGCTGAGAAAAAGAATTCAATGACAGTTCTCCTATTTGCTTTTGAAAGAAGAGAAATATGGCTCTGTTCCACCCTTATCACAGGCAGTCAGAGTTTAAAGTTATCTCCCTTGTTCCCTGAACATTTCTGTCTTTTTTCAAGGTGCCCAGATTTCATATTGTTCAAACACACATGCTCTACAAACAATTTGTGCAGTTAACGCAATCATCACGGTGTCCCGAGGCAACATACATCCTCCTCAGCTTACGAAGATGACGGGATTAAGAGACTAAAGTAAAGACAGGCATAGGAAATCACAAGGGTATTGATTGGGGAAGTGGTAAGTGTCCATGAAATCTTCACAATTTATGTTCAGAGATTGCAGTAAAGACAGGCTTAAGAAGTTATAAAAGTATTAATTTGTGGAACTAATAAATGTCCATGAAATCTTTACAATTCATGTTCTTCTGCCATGGCTTCAGCCGGTCCCTCCGTTCAGGGTCCCTGACTTCCCACAACAATTGCCCAAAGCAATTTAAGGATTTAATACTGTTTCTATCAAACTACCGATGACATTCTTCACAAAACTAGAAAAAAATACTTTAAAATTCATATGGAACGAGAAAAGAGCCTGAATAGCCAGGGCAATCCTAAGCAAAAATAACAAAGCTGGAGGCATTGTGTTACCTGACTTCAAACTGTATTATGAGTACCACAGCATGGTACTAGTATAAAAACAGGCACATAGGCCAATGAAACAGAAATAATGAGAGCACAGAAATAATGCTGCATATCTACAACCATGTGATCTTCCACAAAGCTGACAAAAACAAGCAATGGGGTAAAAAAAACACCTTAATACATAATGCTGAGATGACTGGCAAGCCTATTGCAGGATATTGAAACTGGGCCACTTCCTTACATCATACACAAAAATCAACTCAAGATGGATTAAAGACTTAAATATAAAACCAAAAACTATAAAAACCCTGGAAGACAACCTAGGAAATATCATTATGGATGTAAGAATGGGCAAAGATTTCATGCCAAAGATACCAAAAGTAATCACAAAAAAAAGGAAAAATTGACACGTGGGATCTCATTAAATTTAAGAGCTTCTGCACAGCAAAAGAAACTATCAACAGAGTAAACCAACAACCTATAGAATGGGGGAAAACATTTGCAAAGTACGCATCAATGAAGGTCTAATATCCAGCATCTATAAGAAACTTAAACAAATTTACAAGAGAAAAAAAAAGCCCATTAAAAAGTGGGCAAACGACCTGAACAGACACTTCTCTGTTGTCTCAGAAGACATATATGCAGCCAACAAGAATATGAAAAAAGCTCAATAACACTGATTATTACAGAAACATAAACCAAAACCACAATGAGATACCATCTCAGACCAGTTATAATGGCTATTATTAAAAAGTAAAAAAGTAACAGATGATGGCAAGTTTGCAGAAAAAGGTAACACTTATACACTGTTGGGGGCAGTGTAAATTAGTTCATCCATTGTGGAAAGCAGTACGGCAACTCCTCAAAGAGATAAAAACAGAACTCCCATTCAACCCAGCAATCTCAAAACTGGGTATATACCTGAAAGAATATAAATTATTCTACCATAAAGACATACATACTCATATGTTTATTGCAGTACTATTCACAACAGCAAAGCCATGGAATCAACCTAAATGTGCATCATTGACAGATTGGATAAAGAAAATGTGATACATAAACTCCATGGAATACTATGCAGCCATAAAAACAACAAGATCGTGTCCTTTGTGGGAACATGTATGGAGCCAAAGGCTATAATCCTTAGCAAATTAACACAGAAACAAAAAAAGCAGATACCGTGTCTTCTCACTTACAAGTTGGAGCTAAATGATAAAAACTTATGAACACAAAGAAGAAAACAACAGACCTGGGGTCTATTTGAGGGTGAAGGGTGTGAGGAGGGAGAGGAGTAGAAAAGCTAACTTTTGGGTACTAGGTTTAATACGTGAGTTATGAAATAATACGTGCAGCAAAGACCTGTGATAAGAGTTTACCTATGTGACAAACCTTCACATGTACCCTGAAACCTAAAAATAAGTTAATAAAAAGAAAAAAAAAGAAATCAGTTCACCCACTTAGCATGTCACATAAGACATAATCACAGTCTTAGACTTTCTTCCCAGAATCATATTGCAAGAGGAGCTAGGGCTCCCTCAACTGTGACTGTTGATTGCAGATTATGCCACTGACATGGAGTAACAGCGATCACAAAATTGGAACCACTGACCTCCAACCATGTCATGCAAGGAGCTATGCTACCCTGTTCATGAAGGAGAAGATGGAACCAGTCACAATCTACTGTCCTCTGTACTGCTTTTAGATTCCAGCCTCTGATGAAGCCAGGAGATAGAGTGGTAGCCCTCTAGTCATGCATCATAAACGTCACTTGGTCCAAAAGTCAGAGTCCTCTCTAGATATTTGATCCTCTCTAGAATCTGATCTAGAAATCTACTTATGGATTTCTGTGCAGTCCTTAGAATGTAGTGGGGAATAGGAAAAACATACCTGTTCTCATGACTCTATTTACATTTCAGATATATATTTAAAGTAACTATAGTACTGTACTTTAAATTTTTTAAAGTCAAAAAAGGATTAATTTTATTAAATAATTGTAACATCTAGGTGATCAATTGAATATAGTCATAGTTGCCTTGAATTATGGCTAAAATTCTATTTCACTGTGGACATTTATATGAATGCATAAAATTAGATTTGTATATATTCTAGTTAAAATTATAATTAGCCTAAACTTGCAAGTACAATTATTTTACAACTAGAAATTATTGTTCATTAAGTAATATTTTAGAGACTTTAGAGTTTATATGTTAAAATATTAAAAGTAGCTTAAAATCGATAGATTTGTCATGCTAAGCTTTGTTATTATTGAAGGTTTATACTAAAATAATTCTGAGAAAATATGCATCCTCGTAGAAGGAAATGCAGATGGATTTGTTTGAAAATCAGTGTCATTGGAGAAATGTTCCAGACTGACAGTAAAATATGTTGATAGAATAATAACCAGTTGAATAACTTTACTGAGCAAATTAAAAATAAGGATAGAGAACTAAGAACTCTCATTACTTACTTTTTTTTTGACCAGGACTTTAATGAGTGAAGTACTTCATGCATATGATTGTGCATGTGTAACACATAAGCATGTATGCTTTATCACAATTGAAATAAAAATCACATATGACTCCTCACTTTATTATGAGTGCTTTATTTAACTTCTTTATGCTTTTTGTGCTTGGACATTTTTTCAATCTTGAAAAGGTATGTGCTATCCTATGAGCTGCTGCTTATCATGTTGAAAAATATAATAATAGCTCTACATATATGTGAAGATTAAAAGCTGTATAACAACTGTTTGTACAACATAAAGACTCAATACATAAAATAACTTCAGGGATAGACTGAGAAATTAGAGTTTCCTCTAATAAATTTTACATTTGTCACTATTTTGACTTGAGGGTGAGTCCTTTTTATACTTTTATATAAACATGTCTTGAAAAATTTATAAGAATCTTTAGACAACAAATTTTGGGTATGGAAAACACTTTTGGTTCCAGCCATTATAGAATAATGAAGTCTAGACTGTCCTCCCACCATATGCAACAACAACAACAACAACAACAAAAATCCTGGAGAATATATATGAAACAATATTTTACACACATTAGGGAGAAAAGGTCAGTTATGAGATCCATAAAAAGAAGAATTGAACAAGGTTAGTTATAGAGTCACTCTGGTTTTCTTTCCGAGGACACTCTTTAGTTTTCAGTGCACAGATGGGGAATGGAGCAGAGCAGCATAGTTTTGATGAGGAGATGCAGAGGTCAGAATTCAAGGGATATAAGGTGGCTGGAAATCGAAGGCAGAATGCCAGACAGGGCTACTCTGAAAAAGAACTTCAGACATCTGCATAGAGGACAGCTTGGGTCTCTGGCTAACAGTAAACTGAACTGTGTAAGGTGATATTTTATGAGGCCAGTTAAAAGCAGCAATGGGGGAAGAATAAATACCAGTGAGGAAAGGCTAAAAAAATCCCAGATACCATGCGTAGGACAGGGAGACAAGCAAGTTCTGACTAGGCATCATGGAAAGATTTTGTTAAAGCCTGGAGGTTTTAGTAGATAACTGAAAAAGGTCAAATTTATAGTAGTAGTGAATTAGCCTTAAATTTAAGGCTATTTTATGGAGTGCTTCGAGTTTTCTAAATATGTGATAGTGTCATCCAAACGCATCCATAATTTTACTACTTCTTTTCCAATTTGTATGTCTTCTATTTGTTAGAAGTAATAAACAAATTCAGTAAAACTACAGAGTACAAAATCAGCATACAAGAATTAGTTTAGTTTATATACCTCAACAATGAACTATCCAGAAAGGAAACTCAGGAAACAATTTCATTATACAACAGCATCAAAATAACAAAATATTTATGATTAAACTTAAATAAAAAGGTGAAATACTTGTACTCTCAAAAATCTAAAACATTGATGAAAGATGAAAGACACATAAATGGAAAGACATTGTGTGTTTATAGATTAGGAGATTAAATATTTTTTAAATGTCCAAACATCCTAAGTTGATCTAGTGATTCAATGAAATCTGGATCAAAATTCCAATGCCACTTTTTACAGAAAGAGAAAAAAATTCTAAAGCTTATATAGAACCAAAAATGACCCTAGATAGCAAAAAAAAAAAAAAAAAAGAAAAAGAAAAAAAGAAAAAAGAACAAAGCCAGAGACATTATACTCCATGATTTTGAAATATAAACCCACACAAATACAGTCAGCTGACCTTTGCCAACGGTGCCAAGGATACACAATGAATGGAGAAAGGATAGTTTCTACAATGAATGATGTTGGAAAACTTTGATGTCTACATGCAAAAGAATGAAAGTAGACACTTAGCTTTACTATACTCAAAAATCAATTCAAAAAGGATTAATTACATGCATGACCTTAAAATATAAAACTCATAAAAATACATAGGAAAGAAGCTTCTTCATGTTGGTCTTGGCCATGATTTTTTCAATACAATAACAAAACAACAGGCAACAAGAGCAAAAATAAGAGTACATCAAAATAGAAAGCTTCCGCACAGCAAATGAAACAATCAAAACAATGAAAAGGGACCATATGGAATGGTAGAAAATATTTGTAAACTATATATCTGATAAATAGTTGTTATCTAAAATAAAGAACTCTTCTAAATCAACAGTAAAGTAAATAAATCATCCATTTTTTTAAAATGGACAAAGGACTTAAATAGAAGTTACTCCAAACAAGACACACAAATGGGCAGCATAGGATGAAAACATGCTCAGTCTCACTAATCATCAGGGTAATGCAAATCAAAACCACAATGAGATATCACCTCCCACTTGTTAGGATAGCTATTATTTTAAAATAAGAGAGAGAGAGATAAAAAGTGTTTATGAGGATATATTGAAATGGGGACTCCCCTGTATGGTTTTCAAAAATGTGAATGGTGCAGCCCCTAAAGAAAATAGTTTGGAGGTTCCTAAAATACCTATAAGTAAACCTACTTTACAATCCAGCAATCTCACTTATGGGCAATAATCCAAAGTAATTAAAATTAGGATCTCAAAGAGATATCTGTACTCCCATGCTTATTGCAGGATTATTACCAACAACAAAGATATAGAAACCATCTAAATGTCCATTGCTGGGTGAATGGATAAAGAAAAGTAGTATACACATAAAATGAAATATTATTAAGCCTTCAAATGAAAAAATTGTGCCATATGCTACAACATGGATGAAATGTGAGGATAGTATGCTCAGTGAAACAAGTCAACCACAGAAGAATAAATGGGTGATTTATGTGAATGGTTCCATTTATATAAAACAGTCAACAAAATGATCTGTAGTTTTAATCTTATCCCTATGAAAGTACCAGTGATACTCTTCACAGAAATAGAAAATGAAAACTAAAAACATATTGAACCACAAAAACCCCAAATAGCCAAAGCAATCTTCAGCAATAATAACAAAATTGGTGCCATCACACTACCTGATTTTAAAGCATACTACAAAGCTATCACAACCAAAGCACCATGGTACTAGCATAGAAACAGATACATAGACCAATAGAAAATCCCTAAATATATCCATGCATCTACAGAAAACTGAGTTTAGGTAAAAGTGTTAAGTATGCAGAATGGATAGAGAAAAGCCACTTTAATAAATGATGCTGAGAAAACTGGATATCCACATAAAGAAAAGTAAAATTAGGCCTTTTTTTCTTACCACATACGAAAGTCAACAAAAATTGACTAAAGACTTAACTGTATGATCAAAAACTACACAACTGTTAGAAGAAAACATAGTAGAAAAGCTCCATGAAATTGGTCTAGGAAAACTTTTTTTGGATAAAATTCCAAAGCAGATGTAATAAAAGCAAATACAGACAAATGGGATTACATCAGCAAATGAAACAATCAACAGAGCAAAGAGACAACTTGTAGAATGGGAGAATATATTTGCCAACTATATATCTGATAAGCAGTTAATATTCAAAATATGTAAGCAACAAAACAACTAAACAACAACAAAACAATCCAATCAAAAATTGGCAAAAGACTAACATATATCTAAGAGAAGACATACAAATGGCCAATGGATATATGAAAAGAAAAATGCTCAATGTCACTAATCATCAGAGAAATGCAAATCAAAATTATAATGAGCTATCACCTCATTTTAGTTAGAATGGCTACTACTGAAAAATCAAAAGGAACATGTATTGGAGAGGAAATACTAACAAAGGAAGCTCTTACTCACTGCCTGCTTGTAGGAATGTAAATTAATATAACCATGATGGAAAACACTATGTAGCTTCTTCAAAAAATTAAATATAGAACTACTATGTGATCTAGCAGTCATACTACTTGGTATCTATCCAAAGGAAAGAAAATCACTATGTGGAAAATATATTTTCACTCCTATATTTATTGCAGCACTTTTTACATTGGCCAAAATATGGAATCCACCTAAGAGTCCATCAACAGGTGAATAGATAAAGAAAACATGGTATATTTACACAATTGAATACTATTCAGCCACAAAAATAAATGAAATCCTGGCATTTGTGGCAACATAAATGAACCTGAAGGACATTATGTTAAGTGAATTAAGCTAGGCACAGAGGAAGAAATACCACATGATCTTATTTATATGTGAAATCTAAGTAAGTTGAATTCAAGAAGTAAAGAGTAGAATAGTGGTTAACAGAGGATGGGGAGGAGAAGGGAAGGGGAGAAACAGGTCATCAGGAAAAAGCTACAGTTACATATGAAAAATAAGCCCTGACATTCTATTCCATAGTAAGATAACTAGAGTGAATAATATTATATATTGTATATTGGTATTGCATAATCATACAATACTAAATAGCTTTTTGTATATTTCAAAATAGCTTTAAGAGAGGTTTTTGAATGTTCTCATTACAAATAAATGATAAATGTTTAAGATGATGGATAATGCTAATTACCCTTATTTGATTTTTACACAACAAATGCATATATTGAAATATGGCAAATACCTCATAGTTACATACAATTATTATATGTCAATCATAAAACAGAACAACAGAGGGAGAACTGTACTGTGAACTTAGATTTTCTAAAGATAGTATATCTCATGTTAAATGTTATTTCCACAATAAAAAAGTAGTCTATTGTAACTACACCTGAAGAAACTTAAAAGTCAGATCCTAAAGGATCCAATAAGAAATTTCCCCAATTTGATTAAAAATACAGTGTTCAGAGGTTTATCACTTTTCCACTAAAATTCAGAAATGGACAACTTGCCTGCTTTCTATATTCTATTCAGTTTTGTACTGAACGTCCTTGAAAGTGAAATGAGTTAATGAAAATAAAGGCACTATATACACATCTACAATTATTTTTTTAACTTTGTCTACATATAATAATACATTATGTAGAAAAAAACAAGTAATAAGCAAAAAAGCTACTGAAAGGTGAATTTAGCACATATTCAGTGTAAAAGGTGAATACTAAAAAGTCAATTGCATTTCCATATGCTGGCAATTAATAATTGGAAATTGGAACAAAATCTGCTGTTGAAATAATATTAAGAATAGAAACACACACACAAATCGTGTGCAAGTCCTGTACATTGAAAACTACAGGACACTGCTGAAAGAAAATGAAGATTATAAATGAAGAGATATGCAATGTTGATGAATTAGAAAGCTCTTTTTTAACAACTTTATTGAGGTATATTCCCATACCATAGAACTGACACATCTACAAAGTACAATCCAATGGTTTTCCAAATGTTCATAGACTTGTACATATAACACCATGATTAATTTTAGATCATTTTATCATCCCACATTAACTAGCAATCACTCCACACTTTTTGTAACCCCTAACTGTCCCTTACCACCTTTTCTAGTTTCAGTAATAGGCAGTAATCGCTCTTTATCTCTATAAATTTGCCTATTCTAGACATTTCACATAAATGAAATCATACAATATTTGATTTTTTTGTGACTGGATATTTTTGTTAACCAATGTTTTCAAGGTTCATCCATGTTATTTCTTATATCAGTACTTCATTTTTTAATTTTTTTAAATATTCAGTTGTATAGGTACACCAAATTTTATGCATTTATTCACTTAACTATTAGGAATGTTGTTGCCATGATGATTCATGTACAAATGTCATGGGTAACTTTTTCCAATTGTCTTGGGTATATACCTAGGAGTACAATTGCTGGATGGTATATTAAGTTTAGCCTTTTGAGTTGTTGCCAGACTTATTTTTCCAAAACAACTACCAACAGTGCATAGTGTTTCAATTTATCCACTTCCTCAGCAACAGTTATCTCTTCTTTTGATAATAGCCATCTTAGTGAGTGTGAGGTGGTATCTCATTGTGGCTTTGATTTGCATTGCCTTGATAGCCAGTATCTTTTTAATTTATTTCCGCAATGTTTTGTATTTTCCAGAGTACATGCTTTGCACTTCTTTGGTTAAATGTATCCATAGTTACTTTATTCTTTGTACTGCTATTATAAATGAAATTGTTTTCCTAAGTTGTTTTCAGGTTGTTCATTGTATGTAGAAATGTAGTTGGCTTATATATATTGACATGTACCTTGTGACCTTTCCTAAACTCATGTATTAATTCCAATAGAATTTTAGTGGATATTTAACATTCTCTATATCCAAGATTATGTTATCTGCAAACAGCTATTTTATGTCTTATCAATCTTGATGACTTTTATTTCATGTTTTTACTGAATTGCCCTGGCTAGAACCTCCAACAAAATTTTGGCTATTACCTGTGAAAGCAGAGATAACCTTGCCTTGTTATTAAACTTATGGGCATGGTTTGAGGCTCCCCAAAACAACTACAGTAGCAACATTAAGGATCACTGATCATAGATCATAACAGATAAAATTATTTAAAAGTTCGAACTTTGCAAGAATTACAACTTGTGTCACACTGCTAGTAATATTGTTTGGCTGTATCACCACCCAAATCTCATCTTGAACTGTAGTGCCCATAATCCCCACATGTTGTGGGAAGAGCACAGTAGGGGGTTTAATCATGGGAGCAGTTTCCCTTGTGCTGCTTTCATGATAGTGAGTGAATTCTCACAAGATCTGATGGTTGTATAAGGGCTTTTCCCCCTTTTGGCTAGGCAATTCTCCTTCCTGTTGCCATGTAAAAAAGGACATGATTGCTTCCCCTTCTGCCATGATTGTCAGTTTTCTGAGGCCTCTGCAGCCATGCTGAACTGTAAGACAAATAAACCCCTTTCCTTTATCAATCACCCAGTCTCAGGTATGTCTTTATTAGCAGCATGAGATCAGACTAAAGCAATAAATTAGTACTGATAGAGTAGGGAGCTTCTGTAATACCTGAAAATGTGGAAGCAACTTTGGAACTTGGTAACAGGCAGAGGTTGGAACAGTTTACAGGACTCAGAAGAAGACAGAAAAATGTGGGAATGTTTGGAACTTCTTAGAGACTTGGAGGGCTCAGAAGAAAGGAATATGCAGGAAAGCTGGATCTTCCTAGAGACTTGTTCAATGGCTTTGACCAAAATGATGATAGTGATATGGACAATGAAGTACTGTCTGTGGTGGTCTCAGATGGAGAGGAGGAAATTGTTGGAAACTGGAATAAAGGTCACTCTTGTTATGCAAATAGAATGGTGGCATTTTGCCTCTACCCTACAGATCTGTGGAACTTTGAACTTGAGAGAGATGATTTAGGGTATGTGGTGGAAGAAATTTCTAAGTGGCAAAGTGTTCAAAAGGAAGCAGAGCAAAAAAGTCTGGAAATTTTGCAGCCTGATGATGCAACAGGAAAAACAAAAAACAAAAAACAAGCAAACAAACAAGCAAGCAAACACTTTCAGGGGGAAATTTAAGCTGACTGCAGAAATTTCTATAAGTAACAAGGAGGCAAATGTTAATCACCAAGACAATGGGGAAAATGTCTCCAGAGCATATCAGGGACCTTTATGGCAGCCCCTCCCATCACAGGCCTAGAGGCCTAGGAGAAAAAAAATGGTTTAGCGAGCCAGGTCCAGAGCCTCCCCACCATGCTCTGTGCAGCCTCAACACATGGCACCGTGCATCCCAGCTGCTTCAGCTACAGTTATGGCTAAAAGGGCCCAAGGTACAGCTAATGCCATTACTTCAGAGGGTAGAGGCCCCACGCCTTGGAAGCTTCCATAAGGTGTTGGGTTTGCATATGCACAGAAGAATTGAGGTTTGGGAACCTCTGCCTAGACCAAAGAATGTATGGAAACACCTGGATGTCCAGGCAGAAGTTTGGTTCAAGGGTGGGGCCCTCATGGCAAACATCTGCTAAGGCAGTGTGGAAGGGAAATGTGGGGTTGGAGTCCCCACACAGAGACCCCACTGGGGTACTGCTTAGTGGAGTTGTGAGAAGAAGGCCACTATCCTCCAGACCCCAGAATGGTATACCCATCAAAAGCTTGCACCATGCGCATGGAAAAGCTGTAGATACTCAACACCAGCCATGAAAGCAGCCAGGAGGGGTCTGTACCCTGCAAAACCACAGCCCAAGGCTGTGGGAGTACACCACTTGCATCAGCATGATCTGGATATGAGATACGGAGTCAAAGGAGATCATTTTGTAATTTTAAGATTTAATAACTGCCCTATTGGATTTTGGACACGTCTTGTCTCAGATAAGAATTTGTGCTTGAACTTTTGAGTTAATGCTGGAATGAGTTAAGATTTCTGGGGACTGTTGGAAGAGCATAATTGTATTTTTAAATGTGAGAACATATGATTTGAAAGGGGGCCAGGCATGGTGGCTCATGCCTGTAATCCCAGCACTTTGGGAGGCCAAAGTGGGCGGATCACGAGGTCAGGAGTTCAAGACCATCGTGGTTAACACGATGAAACCCCGTCTCTACTAAAAATACAAAAAATTAGCTGGGCCTGGTGATGGGCACCTGTAGTCCCAGCTACTTGGGAGGCTGAAGTAGGAGAATGACGTGAATCCAGGAGGCAGAGCTTGCAGTGAGCCGAGATTGCATCACTGCACTCCAGCCTGGGTGACAGTGCAAGTCTCCATCTCAAAAAAGACAGAAAGAAAAGAAAGAAAGGGGCCAGAGGCAGAATGATACGGTTTGGCTTTGTTCCCACTGAAATGTCTTCTTGAATTTTAGAGCCCATAATCTCCATATGTTGCAGGAGGAGCCTGATAGGAGGTAATCTAATCATGGGAGCAGGTACCCTCATACTGTTCTCATGATAGTGAGTGAATTCTCGTAAGAGCTGATGGTTTTATAAGGGTCTTTTCCCTCTTTGGGCTTGGCACTTCTTCTTCCATTCACAACATGAGGAAGGAAATGTTTGCATCCCCTTCCACCATGAGTAGAAGTTTTCTGAGGTCTCCTCAACCCTGTGGAGCTGTGAGTCAAGTAAACCCCTTTCCTTTACAAATTATCCAGTCTCAGGTATGGCTTTATTACCAGTGTGAGAACAGACTATTACATGTAGAAAATGAGTACGTGCTGTTGGAAAATTGACTCTGATAGGCTTGTTTGATGCAGGGGTTGCTACAAAACAATTTTTGATAAATGTAGTATCTGTGATGCACAATTAATCAAATTCTATAAAAGGAGGTATGCCTGTATTATTACTGAAGTCTGTAATTACCATTGTTGCCTTGTCGTTTTCACCCTTTATTTATGTCAGTTTTGCCTTATGTATTATGGAGTTCTATTGCTAGGTATGTGTAGATTTGTTGATAAATATATCTTTTTTCATTGTAAGATGTTTTTCTTTGCTCAAGTAATAATCTTCATTGTTAAGGCTCTTATGTAAGTACAGCTATTCCAGATTACTTCGAGTTTCTTTTTTTTTTTTTTTTTTAGAATTAGTCTGGCTCTGTTACTCAGACTGAAGTGCAGTGGTGCAATCTCAGCTCCCTGCAACCTCCATCTCCCAAGCTCCAGCAATCCCTGCACCTCAGCCTCCCAAGCAGCTGTAACTACAGGCACACACCACCATACCTGGCTAATATTTGTATTTCTGGTAGAGACGGGGTGTTGCCATGTTTCCCAGACTGGTCTAGAACTGGTGAGCTCACGTGATCCATCCACCTTGGCTCCCCAAAGTGCATGGATTATATGCATGAGCCATTGTGCCCAGCCTTGGTTTCTTTTGGCTCCATGTTGCATATTATGCATTTTCCTACCCTTTTACCTAGAACGTATTTGTATCACTAAATCTGAAGTGTGACTCCTACAGCATATGGTTGAAACATATTGTTTTTTACTTGTTGTTTAAAACAATTTCAGAATCTTTCCTTTTTATTGTATTTCTTAAACCATTTGCATTTAATGTTATTGATACATGTGAGTTTAGTTTGCTATTTTTATTTTTAATTGCTATATACCTCATGTTATTTTAAAAAGACTTTATTTTTTATACTGGTTGTAGGTTTCAGTGCAAAACCAAGAGGAAGGTACAGAGATGCTCATGTACCTGATACTCCCACCCAAACATACCTCTGACATTATAAATATCTTTCACCAGAGTGGTACAATTGTTAAAATTGATGAACCTACATAAACACATTATCATCACTCAAAGCCCACAGTTTACATCAGGGTTGACTCTTGGTGGTACCTTTATACCATTTTTGTTCCTCTATTATTTTACTGCTTTATTATTTCTTAAAATAATATATCCTGTTGTGTCATTTTAGTTTCTTAAATCATATTTCACTACGTTTATTTAGTGGTTAATCTTTAGCTTAAAATATACATTGTAAATTATCAGTTTCTGTTTTAGTTTTATGCTAATGTAATTCCAGTGAAATGCAGAAATGTTAATCTTATATAACTCTATGTCCTTTTCCCTCTTCTGATACTAAAATTATTTATATATATAAAACTTGTATATTCATTACAAATTCAAAACTACATTGTTATGATTACTTTATAAAATTGTATGCCATTTAAAGAAGCTCTAATTACAAATACTTTTTTAAATTTGCCTTTAGTATTTACTTTTTTTGTTTCTCTTAATTTCTTCATGCATATTTGAGTCAATAACTCAAACACTGTCATTTCCTTACTTCAATTCAGTTTCACTCACACCAACTTCTTTGTGCTGTTTTTGCTAAATATGTTGTGTGTCTACCTATCATAAACTTAATAATAAAATTCAGTATGATTTATTTTATACAATTGCTTTCCAAATTGGTTAAAGATAGAAGGAAGAAATATACCTTGATACTGACTGTCTTTCATAATTGCATAATTGCCTTTACCAGTGTGGTGCTACTTTTTTTTTTTAATATGGAATTGATCAGTCTTGAATAATTTTATTTGAGCCTAAATAATCTTATCAAGTATTTTTTGTAAGGCAGATGTGCTGGCAACAAAATTTGGTTGTGTTTTTATTTTGCTCCCATTTTTGAAATACAGTGTTTCTGTTACTTTTTCCCAAACTTTGTGTGTGTCAACTTACAACCTTTTGTAGCTTCCATTGTTTCTGATGAGATGTCAGTTGTAAATTTCATTGGGCTAACTTTTATGCAATCAGTGATTTTTGACTTCATGCTTTCAAGATTTTTTCTTTGCCTTTCACTTTCAGTATTTCCACACTCAGATATATCTGAGTTTGGATTTTTTTGCCTTGCTTGGAGATCATTGAACTTCTTAGGTATGCCAATGAATGTTTTTCATCAGATGTGCATTTCCTGCCTTTATTTATTTGTATACTTTTTCTGATCTATTGCTCTGTTCATTCTTTCTGAAACTCCAAGCATAGTTACATTAGTGTGCTTAATGAAGTATCACATTTTTGCAAAGGCCCTGTTTCATACTCCTTGGTTTTACTCTTTGTTGTTAAGACTATTTAGTTTTTATTAATCCATCATAATCTTTGCTGTTTTTTCTTCTACCAGTACATTCTACTATTAATCCTCTCTAATAATTTTTTTATTTTATTATTTTTTAAAATTAAATTACTCTGGAGTTTTAATTTAGTTCTTCTTTATCTTTCCCAACTCTTTGTTAATATACTCCATTTAATTGCACATTGCCATTGTATCTTTTTTTACTTCCTTAAGCATGGTTCCTTTTAGTTAACTTACATATAATAGCTTTCAGAGATATTCATTTGTCTGTTAAATTTGAAAACTAGGACTTCTCGGTGACAGTTATGGTTGACTATTTAATTTTTTTCCTTGTGTATGGTTTACACATTTCAGGTTTTTTCTTTTTGTATTTGTTATAAATTTTTGTTCATAATTGGCCCTTTAAATACTGCTTTGTAGCAAGTCTATACACTGATCTATACCTTTCTCCAAGACATCTTATTATTTTTGGTGACTGTTTATACTTTCAATTTCTTGGAGGGACTGTATCAGTGATTTCTCCAGACTATGCAGCCTCTGATGTTCTTCCTCTAAGGCACAGCCTTGAACATGCACACAATTTCCTTGGGATAACAGTGGTTTCAGCAGAACTCCTTTGGGTTGTTAGTTTCTCTGATTTATTTGCAACGGTGTCTCTCTTGTTGCTATCACACCCAACTGATAGCCATAACTAATTTCCAGTTGATTGTTCTACTGTTTTTAATAATAATAATAATAATACTCTGGGGAAATAAATTGCCCACCAGGCTGATCCAATTAAATGCAGTCCTCCTCACAGAGATACACATTAGGTCTACTCTCTTTCAGATCCCAGCAAGGTTCTTCTCATCTTTTACTTTCCCTGCTTGTCTCTGTTAAGTGTCTAAACAGTTTAAGGTTTAGCTTCCAAATCTCATGTTACTATATGCCTCCTTTTAATGGCTTATCAACAAAACACTTATCATTTTCCACACCACACTTAGGTCTGAGTTGCTCCATGATCTTCAAATAAACACAGTTCCTTTACTGAGGACTTTGGAGCACATGGTTTTCATGTTTGCCCCTCCCCTGGGCAAAACCTCTGCACCACCATTCCAGAGCTGAGCATGGGGACAGTGCCATACTTATCTCAGAGTGACAACCCTGTTTTATAAGCAAAGTGCTGAATTGGGGCAGTGGCTTCTTAACTCTTGGCTTTTCTACTCTGGCATGAGACATCCACCTTTAAAATGAGAATGTGAGAGGGCAATTAGCACTCCAGTATTATTTGCCTACCATGCATGAGGTAGAGCTTTCATGGAGAAATGGGGGCTGGATAGAGTAAGCCCGCCCCAGAATTTGCAGCTGTTTTTTCTTGCTGTAAGGTTCTGAAATTTAAAACTGGGGAAATGTGAGAAATCTTGGTAGCCTCTCTTTCCCACGGACATGTCGTAGTGCTAGAATGAAACCTGTGTACAGAGTGAGGCCTTTGCTCTTATCTGCATCAACCCATAGAGGAGGTTCATCATACTGAGCTGTGGCAAAAGAGAACAGGTTTTGGCTCAAGTGACATAGACTCTAGAAGCTCTTTCCCAATTTAGTGTACTTTCTTGAATAAATGTTTCTTCATCTTCCGTAGAACAACAGGATTTCCAGATATTTTGTTTTTTATTATTATATTCATGTGTAGTGATGGTTGGTTGGTTGGGGATAGGTTCCATGCAGCTTCTCATGCTCCCATTCTAGAAAACAGTCTCCAAGATTAAATCTATATTTTAGATGTCAGTAATATCTGCTCCAACTTAATTTTGTAGAAATTGACAAATTGATTCTAAAAGAAATGTGTAAACTTATAATAGAAACAACTAGAGTAGTCAAAAACTTTTAGGAAAAAAGGAAAAAGTTGGAGTACTTACTCAATTTAAAGACTTGAACTTAAGTTTCAGTAGTTGAGGCAGTATGTTTTTGGTATAAGCACACGTGTAAGACAATATAACAGGATAAATGGTCCAGAAACAGACCCACAAAATATAGTCAACTTTTAAGTACTAAGGTAAGCGGTTTTTTTTTGTTTTGTTTTGTTTTTTTGTTTAGTTTTTTTTTGAGACGGAGTCTGGCTCTGTGGCCCAGGCTGGAGTGCAGTGGCCGGATCTCAGCTCACTGCAAGCTCCGCCTCCTGGGTTCACACCATTCTCCTGCCTCAGCCTCCCGAGTAGCTGGGACTACAGGCGCCCGCCACCTCGCCCGGCTAGTTTTTTGTATTTTTTAGTAAAGATGGGGTTTCACCGTGTTAGCCAGGATGGTCTTGATCTCCTGACCTCGTGATCCGCCCGTCTCGGCCTCCCAAAGTGCTGGGATTACAGGCGTGAGCCACCGTGCACGGCTAAGGTAAGCGTTTTAAACAAATATTGCTAGAACAAGTCAATATCCACTTGGACCAAAATGAATATCAATTATTTTTACTTATAATAAACAAAATAAGATGTATATAAATCTAAATGAAAATGATGAAGACATATCTTCTAGAATCTGACATAGGGGAAAAGTTTAGTTACCTTAAAATACACAAAATTTTATGATATTACAGGCATACAAAAAAAGAAACTTCTGCCCTTTGAAAGAGTTAAGAAAATGTAAAGGTGCTTTATGGGTTTATTGATGATTTATCATTTAGTTGTAAGCTTTCTCTATATATTCTAAGACCAATTTTTTTCAGATATATCTATTATCAATATGTCCTCAAAATTTGTGTGAGAAATTATTCAAAATGATACATGTACTTTTTTAAAAAATCAAAATCTGTTCTTCAAAAGGTGCTCCTAAAATTGCTCAAATCCAATATTGGCACAAATGTAGAGAAAGATGAATTGTTGTACATTTTTGGTGGAAATGTAAATTAGTGCAGCCATTATGGGAAACAGTAGGGAAGTTTCTCTAAAATTAAAAATAGAACTACCATATGATGCAGCAATCCCACTACATATTCAAAGGAAATGATATCAATGTGTCAAAGAGATATCTGCATTTCCATGTTCATTGCAGCACTATTCACAATACCCAAGATATTAAATCAACCTAAATATCAAAAGATAACGAAAACGTGGTAAATATGCACAAAGGAATACTGTTCAGCCATAAAAATAAATGAAAGTCCTCATTTTTGGCAACATGAATAAACTTGGAGGACATTATATTAAATGTCCTCCAAGACAGAGAAAGACAAATACTAAATGATTCCACTCGTATATGGAATCTAAAGAACTTGAACTCATAGAAGGAGTGAGTAGAACAGTGATTATGAGAGGCAAAGAAGGGTAGGGGACTGGACACTAGAGGAAGAGATTCGTTACCAGGTACAAATTTACAGTTAGATGGGAGGAATAGGCTCTGGTGTTCTATTGCTCAGTAGGGTAACTATTGTTAATATTATTGTACTGTACATTTCAAAATGGCTAGAAGAATTTTACATATTATCACCACAAAGAAATATTTATGAATATGCTAAATACCTTGATTTGACCATATGTATCAAAACACCACTGTGCACCCTATTCATCTGTGTAATTATTGTGTCAATTGGAAAAAAAAAGATTAAGTGACATGAGACTACCTAAAAAGCTTTGTCATTTAAAAATAAAGAATCACTAATTCAGGACAGACCAAAAAAAAAAAAAAAATAGCCACTCTGTGTCTTGAATGCAGATGTTTATAATAATAGCCTCAAACTGGGGAAAGACAAACCATATGTTCATCAATTGATGAATGAGAGAACATCATCCAATGTATTTTTGTAATACGGAACAAAAGCAAGCAATTAAAAATAATAAATTAGAGATATATTCAATAATGTGAATTCATCTTAGCAACATTATTCTGAGTCAAAGGATCCTTATGCAAATTAACAAATGCTACTTTATTCCATTTATATGAAGTCTTAGAATAATCAAAATTATGATAAATTAACAAAAAAACAGATCTTTGGTGGCTTGAGTCTGAGATGTGGAGGACTGACTCCAAAGTAAACTTTTTGTCATAGTAAAAATATCCTATATCTTCATTGTTATGGTGATTAAATGTTATCAAAAGCATTTGTCAAAACAAATGGGACTCCACAATTAAGATGAGTACATCTTATGTAAGTTATATTTCAATAATGATAATTTACAAAGTAAAAAAATTAAAAGGTAAAAAAAATTCTGTCTATATTGCTTATGGATGTAGTCAGTGAGAAAATGAAAATGATAGTTACTGGATGCATTACCATGTTAACAACATCTAATCACTATGATTAGAAATCCCATCGATAGAGAGAAAATTAAGACCATGCAATTCAGTGTGAGGATTTGAATAAGAACATAGGAATTAAGAACACTTACACAAGCACTAAAAATATAATTATTGAACTTTGAGTAAAGGAGTCATAGGATGACTAATGTGTCACAGACTGTTTTTTTGTTTGTTTGATTTTTTGAGATGGAGCCTCGTTCTGTTGCCCAGGCTGGAATGCAGTGGCATGATCTCCGCTCCCTGCAACCTCTGCCTCCCAGATTCAGACGATTCTCCTGCCTCAGCCTCCAGAGTAGCTGGGACTACAGGCGCGCACCACCACGCCCAGCTAATTTTTGCATTTTTAGTAGAGATGGGGTTTTACCATATTGGTCAGGCCAGTCTCGAACTCCTGACCTCGTGATCCGACCGTCTCGGCCTCCCAAAGCGGTGGGATTACAGGCGTGAGCCACACCGCCCGGCCAATGTTACAGACTCTTTAATCAGATTTCTCTTTTCCCTTTCTCCAAATATATAACCTTAAAAAACCAAAATGAGCTCTGAAACTTCAATGTTCTTAAAAATAATAAATACGAAAATAGTCAACATTAACAAGTTATAAAACAGCAAGTTCACTATATTTGTATATAATTCAAAACATTTCCTTAAAATGTATGATGATTTTAGTGGGCATATTAATTTTAAGAAATATAAATTGTTATTTCAAAATATATGTCAAAGTACATCGAATTATCATGATGAAAGTTCCTCCTCTGAAAGGCAAAACAAAGGTATTAGTTTTTATTTCAAACAGAATACTGTTCCATTCATTTTACTTATCAGGTCTAAACTATAGTTCTTTGTTTTCAGTTTGGATGATATCTCAAATTCAATGACCAACAGGGAAGTTTGTCACTGTATTTTGAAAACCAACTTAAAACCTTTAGAAATGAAAAGTTATTTTTGCACTGAAGGGGTAAAACAAAAAAATTATTAGTTCAATCAAGAACAACTTTTGAAATTGAATCATAACTGTTATTGTTTAGCATATCAGTCTTTCTATTTTTAAAATTCTTTATTTTAATTTTTGTGGTATTTTATCCAACCAAATGTCCAAAATATTTTTAAATAAATAACAATAAAGTATATAATAGTTTATTTTAATATTAAAAAAGTAAAAGAACATAAGGTACATTTGCTCTTGCATTCAAAATAATAAATGCTTTCTTAAAAATTATATTTCAAAGGTACTTAAGACTTGGGAATAACTATCTTGACTTACATGGAAACAGTAACTTCAAAAAAACCTTTTTTCAGCAATCCCTACAGCTGTCTTCCCCACACTGAATACTAAATACCATTCTGCCACTATGGCATACGTACAGCAGCATTAACACACTGCTTTCTGACTAGCAATATTATTCATGATCTTTCCCAATTAGTTGTGCTTAAAACGAAGACAGCTGTTAAAGTGGATCCTTTCATCATATACATATATTATTAAATTTGCTCCAAAATGGCGATAAAACTGTGAGTGATTTCCAAGGTGGAAGAGCTTCTTAAGAAAACAAACACACACAGAAAAAACAAGCATTTAGTGAGCACTTTCTCTTAGTCAAGCATTTTGCTAAGCATATGAAAATAAATTACCTCTAATCCTCACAACAATACTTCAAGCCAGATATTTTCTGCATTTTAGAGAGGAAAATACTCAAGTGTTAAACATGAAGAAGGTTTCCCCAGTTTTAAACAGCCAGTATTAGCAAGAAAGGATGTATCCTCAGGCCGGTTAAACTTCAGTGTCTAGGAAATGACCACCATCCCTTGACCCTCCCATTTCTTTCCTCATGAATGGCTTAACAGCTTAAAACCAGAAATTGAGAGAAGAAAAAAATAATCTAGTAAATTTAGATGCTCCATATTTAGGAAAAATGGTGAAGATATTTATAAGATTGTATATTCTATCAGAACCTGTTATCTTATATTATTCATTTAGAAATAAAGAGAAAAAATAGATTTCCAATTTGTAGTTGAATATTGATGAAAATATTATTGTGTTTGTGGGTTAGTGAAGGAAAAATTAATCATTTTCATCAAATGTCTAAGAAGTTAAGATTCCAGGAAAATAACTTAACAGTGGAGAGATCAAACAAGATTGACAAAATTAAGTGTGTCACATTAGAAAATAGATAGCTAATATTTATTATTTACATGCATGCAGGTAGATATTATCTACCTACATGCAGAATACAATATTTCATTTCATATTTAAAGCATATAATAGAAGTAAAAACTTGCAGTTAAATAATTTCTTTGCTATTAAGAATTTAGCTTAAAAGCAGAATTTAAAACATAAAATTAATAGCCAGATTAGAAACTTGGGTTTCACATGGCGTATTTTGAAGATCAGAATTGTGCCACAGTATAAAACTTTTTAATATGGCTGCTATATTTCATTACTGATAATTAATTAACACAATATACAAACATTTGGGAAACTGCCCATATTGCTATCAATAATATAAAGCATATTTTAAAGCTAGTTTAGAGACAACAAATAAACATCCCAAATATTGATTTCTGAACCCTTCACAAAACTTATTAAATTGCAATACCAAGTCTTTCAATTACAATTTCAAAGTCATTTCATTCTGTTAATATTCCTTATATAAATACTATTCTTCTTTATCTCCAATTTAGCAGAGAATAATCACGGGCTTTCTATGTGAATTACGAAAAAGCCCAGAATACCTAAAATATCATATTAATTTCTGTGAGTTTTGCCATCCTGCAATAAGAAAATGCTAGGTAGTATGTCAGCTGCTATTTTGGCATCAGGCAGCATTATATTTAATCTACTACTAAAATTTAAGACCTAAAGAAGTCTATTTAAATATATGGGCCAAATGTATATTTTAAAAAGTAAACATTTATTATTTTTTCTGGCATGATAAAACATAGGTGGTAATAATTTTTTTCTAGATATCAATGGCTTTCTATATATGTAGAGGAAACAATAATATCACAATTTGAATAGTGTTTTAACTTGCCATGTTCTTTCTCATCAAAATTTTAGCCTTGAGTACTTAATAAACAAGCTCATCTACTATCCAATTGTAGAACTGGTACTTCCATTATTATCTCCTTTAGTAATTTTGTAAAAGATTGTGGGACATCATTAAACATGAATTGTGAAAGCATCCTTTTAAAGATAACACGGGAATGGTTTCAATTGAATATATGTAAAAAGAAGAAATAACAACTATCTTTTGGCTTAATATGATTTAATTATACTATGCAACATTTAGGGACAATTAATTGGTTCAAGATGGTCAAACCATCTCATGTCTAGATAATTTGCTGAATGCCCTTAGGCTGATTCCAAATCCTAGTACAGCATAGGGGCTTAGATAATTTATCAAAACATGTATTCTTAATCATAGATTCCCCCTCATTTGTATTTGTGTCATAACCCATAGGACTCTAGAGATGAAAGAATGATTATCATGATTCTTTCAAGCCATGCTTTTTGGCCAATAGTAATAATGATGTTTTGATTAAAAAAATAAAGTAACATTAAATTTAGTTCAATGAACACTGAGCACTTACCAAGAATAAGACACATTAGGCTCTAAGGAAAAACTGAGAATATCGCAAAGCAAACATTTCACAGTGGAATGCAAACCTTTACATTAGTTGATTGATATGGAGATAAGTAAGAAAGAATAACTAGTTAACAGGAAAGAAACATTGATTTATCAGTTCCTAAGGACTGAGTTAAGGAGATTGGGGGGTGCTTTTCTGCTGGTGTTTTTGACAACCATGAAATCCCTGCCATCTGAGCCCCTATATTACCTTTCATACACAACTACTCCTCAAAATTTTCACATCATCCTCTATTGGTCTGAACTATTGTCATTTGTCAGGTAGACATCTCCCTCAACCTGATATCCAGTCTGCCTATATACTTTCAGTCTCCCAATCTCCAGCACAGTTCTAGATTGCCCCAAGAACTATCTTTCCTTTCATCTAAATTAAAACATACACATCCTCATTGCATGATACACCATCTCATTTTCAGGGAAGACTTTCCTATCCTCCTTGACTGAGTCAATTTCCCCTAAGAGTTTTCACTGCATTATGAGCCTCTTTGACATAACACTTTAAGTTTCTTATTAGTATTAGTCTCTTCCATTATATTATAATCTCAACATTGGCAAAGGCCAGTCATGAACTCAACTCTGCACAATAAATGGGCCTTAAAATGATTTTTACCTTCATTGAGCTTATTGTCAAGAGAAAAAGTGACCAGACCAGGGCCTTGCACTTAGTTAGCTATTACTAACTATACACACACACACACACACAAGCACATTTATTGTACATATACACAATACACACAAGCACATTTATTGTATATATAGACATTTAGCATATATATGCACACACTAAAAGTATAAGACTCTTAATGTCTACATATATACATTAAAATGTATGAGACACTAAATGTCTATATACACACTAAAATGGAATAAAATGAAATAAAAATGATTTTAGTATATATATACACACACTAAAATAAAATAAAAATATATATACACACTCATATAGTGTATATAATTATATATTATATATTGTATATACATATATACACATACTAATGAATGTATAGTATTTTATTTTTAGTTTATTTCAGTTTATTATATCTATATATACTCATTTTAGTTTTATATATACTCATTTTTTCATTCATTATATAGCTAAGTATAAATACTGAATATAAAAATGAATAACCATTAAATATCTTAAGACTGAAACATGGTATGATTTATGTGAGAATTTAGGCTTGACCATTTAACTCATACAGAAAAAAAACCCAAAAGAAAATCAGTTATTAGAAGCTATCATTTTTATATATTTAACCGAGATATAACAGCAAGTCCTACTAAAAATACTTTTACAGAAACCACAATATTAGGAAGTGAACAAATTGATAGCTGGCAACCTACAGTGACAGTCCAAGGTATGTTGAAAACATTATTTATTCAAGAGGAATACAGAGAAGAGGCTGCTTTAGGAATCAAAGTGGTGACAAAGTGGCAAAGTAACGATATGGCTGTGGTGAAACCAGGAGCAAAAATACCAAGGAATGAAAGTACTGACATATGTTTCAATATTGTCCACTCCAAAGCACTACTTACGTTTTATAATTGAGTGCCTGCTGAAATAAAATATTATTTGTGTGTGCGTGTTTTTTTTTTTGTTTTGTTTTTGTTTTTTCAGACAGTTTCTCACTCCGTTGCCCAGGCTGCTGGAGTGCAGTGGCATGATCTCAGCTCACTGCGACCTCCACCTCGAGGAAGGCAATTCTCCTGCCTCAGTCTCCTGAGTAGCTAGGACCACAGGTGTGTGCCAAGATAGCCGACTATAAATGCTCTCTAAACCCCATTCTTAAGTCTGTAAATGACCAGCAATAACCAGAATTAACTGGGTGATTGCATAGAGCAATTCCTGTAGAGAATTAAGGAAAGGAGCAGTTGAACTAGTGATAGAGGCAGGAGACAGTCAAATGCCGTCCATGTCATGGTGCACACAGGGCTTGCCTAAACATGCTCACATTGAAAAATTCTGTCTCTTAACACATGTGCAGTAAGGGAAATAAATCATTGCAGAGTGGCTCAGACTAAGGGCCCACATTCACACTGGAAGAATGGGGTGAAGCCACCAGGAATTTGCATCTTATGCTGGAGAGGAGCCTAGCCTCTTCAGCTCGTTTGTGTTGGCCTGGTATCAGTTTTGTGAGGTGAATAACCTCTATGCAGGACCTCTCTGTTTGTTGAGAGCTTTCATTTCGCTTAATAAATTGTGCCTTCCTTACCTTTCAAGGTGTTCATGTGCCTAACTTTTCCTGGTCATGAGACAAGAACCCCGATTTTAGCTAAATTAAGGAGCAAAAAACCTTGCATCATTTTGGTGACCTGTATGGGGACGTGAGGAACGGTGAGTAAAATGTAAATCTTGTGAGTAAAATCCCCAAATCTCTAAAATTTGTGAGTAAAATCCCAAAATCTCTTTCTCTTTTGTTTCTGAGCTTTCTCACTCACAGACATTTTCTGATGGCAGGGGAAACTGCACCCTCCAACCCATGTCCCTCTCAGGGGTCGGGAATGTTGGCCTGCATCCAACCCAGTCTTTTCTATGGCATTTTCCTTCTTTTTTGGGAATATAATGGCACTGTCTTTTCTTTTACAATATTTGGGGTGTTTTACCCTAATCCCAATGGCCACAGGTGCATACACTGGACAGATGGGCAAAGGATAGCTCCCACCTCCTTTCCCTTCCAGCTGTGGAACATGGGTTTTCCTGCCACATGTACATGCAGTGTCCAATGGCTACACAGTGCAGGAATGAACCACAGCCACTGCCACTGCCACTACCTAGAACCCAGGATGGCCTTGGGGACCCATGCTCCACGTGGTCGGCTGGCCAGCATTCCCCACCACTATCTAAGGTGTCTTCCCCTCTCCCAGCTGAAGGATCCAGCTCAGTCTGACAGCAATTAAAAGTTTCTCTTCCTGTTGAAGAAACTCATTAGCATAAGAATAAGAGATTTCTTCCCCAGGCATCTTTTTTTTTTTTTTTTTTCCTCCAACCTGTCAGCAATTAATGCAGCTCTGTACTTAATCTGGGTTTTTTTTTGGTTTTTTTTTTGGTTGTTTGTTTTTTAATTCTGTCCACCCTATCAGCAGTTAACACAGCCCTGCATTTAAGTTTTTGTTTTTGTTTTTGTTTTTTTCTCCACCAGATCAGGAATTGTTGAGTGGGTAAAAAAGTAGTTGTGATTTTTTCCATTAATAAGAGTGGCAGGGACCATGATTACTCTTGCACCAACATAGTAATACAGCCCTCTTCTCTATATCGGAGGCTTTATTATTAGACCAGGACACCAATTCATAAGACATCTTTTCTCTCCCATGTTTGAGGAGGCATTTTTGCAAAGGAGCAATGCCAATGGCTGCTGGCTGCAGTCTGATGAGAGACACCTGGGACTTGATGAGTCCATGTACCCCCTGAGGCAGTTCTTTTGCCCCAAACTCAATTCCAAGCTCAGGTCGAAGCCCTAAGAAAGGAAACTGGATCTGAGGGATCCAGAGGCAGACAACAACAGAAGTTAAAAGGTACAGCACAGCTGAGCATGGCTAATTCCTGCTGATTAAACCAAGTCTCCAATTTCGTGGATAAAGGTCATGCTAGTATCCATGGCATAAATGGGGTCTAGGAAACTAGAATGTTATTGACAGCAGGGAGAAAGGCAGCACATGGGTGAGTGTGAATAATTGCACACACTAGGCCCCCTGTTGGCTTGGGTGAAAACCGCACTGGAATCCACGGACAACACCCTGTTGAGGAAGCTGAGACTCAGGTATATAAGAATGGAAGAAGGAAAGACGATGATTTTCCTTCTCTCCCTCAAGTATTCTAGGCATTCACTAGGAAGAGAAAGGAAACAGGGATGCCTGGCTCCCCTCTTTCTAGATGAGTAGCCATTCATCTTCAGTCTATCCCCCTTTCAAATGCATCCTGAACGCCCGGAGCATACAGAAAAGAGGTAAACAAGATTATCTAACATGTTTAGGTACTTGGGACTGCCAAAATGATGTTTAATATTCTTCAGGCTATATTTTAGTAACTAATATTCATATATGCTCCAAAATTGTATAGGATTTCTAAAATTATAATGTCTGAGTATACGCTATCAATCACAATTAAGGGTAAGTTATTGTAAACCACAGAGATAAACAAATTTGTCAATTGTGTTTTTGACTGTAAATACCTTGAATTTTTTTTTATTTGCAGAAAACTGTTGTCTTGTTTTTGTCTTCAAAAGATGGTTTAAAATCAGCTATAGAACTTTGACAGGTACTCTCAAATACAGGTTCCTGATAACTTTGGAGATTTTGACATTGGAATAAAGGAAAAAACCTGCAGGACTCATTAAGTGCTGAAATTTTCATGAATATCAAGCAGAACAAGAACTAACTGAACTGACTGAACTAATAGAAAACCGAGATAATATTTTTTAACTTTTCCTTGTTTTGTTTTTCAGAGTCAAGGTAAGTTTTATTTTGAGTTACTTATAGTCTTTTATAATTGAGTAAGGTAAACTCCTGTGAACTAATTTTGGAATATGTTTGCCTGTCTATGCCTTCTTCCTTTAGAATTTGGAAATCATCTGTAAGTATTCTGAACTCATAGCAATATAGTTATTTGCATCAGTGCAGTAAGAACTCATTTTCTTTGGCAACAGGATACAACTGGAGGAACTGGTTGTTTTACCAAAGCTTTGGCTAGAAGGGTGTATTTCCCTTCAGGGATCAAATTTGATTTGCAGAGCCAATAAAAGCCTCGAGGGAAAAGCGGCCTCACACCTTGTCTACACAGCCTCTGTACTAGGTTCCTAATCTGTATGAGTAAAGAATGTGACTCTCTAACAGGACCAGGAACCCCATGTTTGTGGGACCTCAAGAAGAGGAATTTACCCAACTCAAAAGTATTTGAGGTACAACCCCATTGCTGGCTTTGGCTTTAAAGGGTCTTGTCTGATGTTCCTTGTGGAATAGACTTCTATCAAAGTCAATTTAAAAGGTTTATGTAAAAATAATTATTTTTGCTGTACTTTATGAAAATAAATAGGCCAGGTACAAGACTAAAGTTTATTTTGCAAACAACTCAGTCCTATCATGATTCGTTTTTAACAAAGATGAGGATTAGAGAGAGAGAAATTATGTTTCTAAACTTATACATTTGTCATTAAACTCTAGACTCAATAGTTGTTTTTAAGTTTTTGGCCTACATTTTAGACTAACCCTGTTTATTCCTGTGAATCAACCAGTGATCTCTGGCTGCAGCTCAGAAGAAACAAAAGGGATGGGTAACCTCAAAATCTGGTTCAATATTCTAGTTCTGGACAATTATCCTACAAATTCTGCCAGGTGATAGGAATAAATAGGGTGCCCATAACCCAAAGGTTTGTTTTTTGAGAAAATAAGACCAAGAGAGCTAACCACAGCCAAGCCCCATGGACACTAATCTTAGCAGGCATAACTATGGCCACCAGTTTATCTGGTCATGATGGCAGGATTTTTGAGCTATCCTTACCCACCCACCCGTTTCATTTTGATACATTTCTTCTAATAATAAATCGGTTTGTCTCTTCTCATGTTTAGGCCATTGAAATCCAAACAATCATGCAACCAGAGCTTCTAATAATTACCTCCTTTTATCTGGGACCTTAGGCCACTGAGGGAGATCTGACTTTTTTCCCAAAACAGCACCCTGTCAGCAGGAGTTAAGATTGGTCATTGTCCTTATCCTTATCCTAATGGCAGTTAGATGTACTTCTTCAGAGTGGAGAATGATAGAGGCAGAAGACAGTCAAATGCCTAGGCAGAAAAGGAGAGAACCTCTCTCCAGGGAGAACCTCTAAACCCCCAGGTCATTGTGCACAGGGAGCTTACCTAAACATGCGCATGGTGAAATATTCCGTCCCTTAACACATGTGCTGTATGGGAAATAAATCAATGCAGAGTGCTTCAGACTAAAAGCCCACATGTGCACTGGAAGAATGGGGTGAAGTCACCAGGAATTTGTGCCTTATGCACAAGGAGTCTAGCCTCTTCAGCTCACGTTTGGTGCTCTGGTATTTTTTGTGAGGTGGAAACTAGCTTGCAGAAACCCTCTTTTTCTTGAGAACTTTCCTCTTGCTTAATAAATTCCACTCTCTTCATCTTTCAGTATGTCTGCATGCCTAATTATTCCTGTCGTGAGACAATAACCTGGAGTTTAGCTGAACTAAGCAACAAAAAATACTGCATCACTAATATCAAATACTATATGCATATGGGGAAGCCAGAGTGGAAGAATGTGCTATTCACATCTCCCAACTTCTCCCCATCTATATTTCTTCAAGTCAATGCTCTCAGAAGGTAGAAACAGAAATCTTTAAGGAGGTAAAATTTCATATATATGTACATGTACATTGTATATTTTTTCCATAAAACATCACAGATACATAAAATATCACATTGCATTTTTCTCTCAAGATGAGTCATTATTGAAGATCATACTCATTCCTCAGAAGGCTTCCGAAGTCAGGAAAATATAGTTGGTCATTTTGATGTTTAGTTTAATTAATTTAGTTAAATTTCATTTTTTAATCATCATGACAGGGAAATGGACAGCAATATTATCCACCACTAATTGTCTATTAAGGGTTCATTTACTGTGCCTTTTGTTTTATGACAAAATTTGGTTTATTTTTTATTTTATTTTGTTTAGGAATACACTTTCTCCCATAATCATATGCCTCAGGAAAATCTTTTTTTCACTCAGAGCCAAGAGTGTGGCAGAGAATAAGCCTGAAGAGGAATTAAATGATTTTTGCCATTACATTTTGAAGGGAAGTATGATATATGCCTATAAAAACAACCATATAATAGAAAAAAAACTGACGACTTGACTGAAGATGGTTGGAGTGGGAATACAAAATCAAAATATAGGCACCAATGAAAAAGATAGGTTTAGCAAAGGTTGGTTAATAATTTATGTAAGGTCTAAGGAAAGTGAGATAGAAAGGTGATCCTCAGATTTCTCTCCATATGGCAAAGTAAGAGCCTATCAAATAAAATCACACAGATTATCACAAGAGATTTGGGGATGCAGAACTTGAATCTAGGAAATTTTCTAGAGATGATGATAAACCTTGGGAAGTAAGATGCTCTGTGTTGAAAATCAGCATTGTAGTGATGTGGGACATAACCATGAGATGTAGTAATAAAGTGGTCATAGGACACAGCCATATAGAGAATACAAATAATTATGATGGAATAAGAGAGGAATGCAAAGTCTGAGAAGTCAGTTAGCCAACTAACAAATAGAGAAACAAAAAAAGATAGAGGGAGAAAGGCAGACAGAAAAAGTTATTCACTGAAAGTGGAAAATGTTAGTTGGTAGAAATGTTATACGAAATTCAAGAACATTAGGATGAGGAAAGGTCATTAGATTTCTTACCTAGAAAATGAGAAGCAAATTTTTACTGTGTATTTCAGTTGAGGTTTTCTGAAGACAATTTTCCTTGCATCTCACAAAAATGATTCTCATAATAAAATATGTTATATATTTAGGGAATAAAATTAAGAAACAGTGATGTGGAAAACGTGTACAAAGTCCGTGGCGTATTCTTCATGTGTGTAATGGACGTATTTTGGATGGCTCTAATTTTGTATTATGAACACAGAGATTTGTTAATAATAGAAGTGTTATCCCAGCCAATATCCCCAAGCATGTGATGTAAACAAATGTGGAATTGGATTAGTAGAAACATATTTTCAAACTTTGCTGAACTAGCAGCAGCTGCATTAGAGTAATGGCTTGAGGAGTTGCAGGTCATCAGCATTTATACTGTTGTTCCCAGAAGCAATAACATGTTCAAGCATTACATTGGCAGTGACATCCATGCAATTAAAAAAAAAAAAAACTCAAAGGGAAAAATACAGTTAAAATGAGAATTTCATCCTGAATTTTATTTCAGCTTTTGAACTTCTAATATAAACTGCTTTTAAAGGAAAGTGGTTCAATTCAGACTATGTCGACATGCTATTTTAACAAAGATTGTATCACTAAACTGTACTAAATGTGGCCAAAAACTGTGAACAAAATGTATGTGTATTTTATGTTGAGGTTTGTCAGTTTTCTCTTTAATCCAGGAAAGTAGAGGAGAGTTGTTTGTTTACTAATTGGAGAGAATTATACATTTGTTCACAGAGGAACACTTGCAATGAAAAGACCAAACACAAAAGGCAAAGTTTTAGAAAGGGCTGAAAATGTTAAAAGTTCAGCGTTACATCATGCAAAATAATAAAAATATTAAAACTGGACAGAAAAAAATTAGGTGAATATAATGTTTTTGGAAAACAATGGCATAATGCTTCATGGTCCCCAGGGACCTAATTATGAACTCTTTTGAACAGACTGACTGTTCAGACAGACTGTTTAAATTTGGTTCTTAATTAAAGATTCTCCCCTCATACCCAGAAAGGGTTTATCAGACATCTTTCTACACTAACAAGCATACTGTAAAGCCACATGTTGGGAGGCAAAAATAAATGAATAAAGAAAAGGGAGTACAAATGTCTTCATAAACTAGAAAAGAGAAACTTTTCTATAACTTTCAAGGATAAAAAATCGTTTCATTTAGCTGTCTAGGTTTCCAGTCATTTATTTTCTATTTCACATTTTGCACATAAAGATCAGTCACACATTTTTAAGCTCCCAGAACAGCGTCTATACTGGTAAATTTTATGAAAAAATGCAATCTTGGGATAATCTCATAAAAACAGTATCACTCTTCAGTTTCTTTGATGAATGCTTTTAATCCAATTTCCATCTAGAAATCCCTAATTTTTAGTTTACTTTTTTCTCTAAACAGAAAATTGGCAATGTTCTAATTGTATGAGGTCTATTTTAGTAATAATGCCCTCTCTGGGGACTGTTGGAAAAAAAAAAAAAAGACAGTAACACTGACAACCTAGGCAGAATATTGTAAAATATAATGATTTATTGAAGGGTTGAATAGTAAAGAACAGGAACATTAGAAATGTAAATAAGTTGCAGCAGTATATATCAGGTGCAGACAAGTTATTACTTTATGTCAGTGTCTTTACTAGGGACTTTCTAGATGTACCATTTAATTGAGCTCCCATGTACAACAATTGATGTATTGCTATCCTCTTTTTATATAGAACAGAACATGAACATAGACCTGTCTGGTCACAAAGAAGGGCTCTTACAATTTTTCTACAGAATGTTTAGAGCTAGTCCTTAAAGGAGAAAGCTTTCTTACAAAAGTGTGATTCACCAGAAGAAACACTGACTTTGGTTTCCTCGAAATGTACTGAGCATTCATTAGTTAATTTGTACTGAGCATTCATTAGTTATTTTGGCAGAGTTCTGGTTTTCAGGTGTGCTATTTGGTCAAGTACATTAGTCTAACTAGGATTTTCAGCAAATGCATTTTTTGTGGCCTTGTATATTCTTTCTATTCTACTATTGTTTGTATCTTCTTTGCTTTCTAGTCTTTCATTACTTAATTACTCTTAAGAATTTGCATCATTCCAAAATGTGTTTTCTTATTCACCCACATTGCAGAGTTTAAAGTTTACTTTGTTCTATGAAGCATCAAAATATTTTAAACTTTACAAAAATATAATAATATTTAGAAGCTGTAAAATTTTAATGATTTCCCAGGTGATAGACTAAAATATTGACATAATTCTCAATGTATAGATTCTGAACAAGACAATTAAAGATTATATTTAATCTCTTTCTTTGGTAAAATAAAGGCATATTACAGCCCAATAATCCCATTGTTAGAGCCTACATTTCAGGTGATTGAAAAATGTTTACCAAATTATCACATTTTCTAAACAAAAGACAAAATCCAGAGCTATGTACTGTGTGAGAATTAAACCACTGGAACCGTTGTAGCAAGGCACTCTCTGCTCTTCACTGCAGATGTCAGGCCACTGTGTTTTTACTGTGGTGACATTTGACTAATGTGGGACCATTGAGATAAAAACATACTCCCAAATGTGAATAAGTTTTTCCTTTTAATGTTAATGCATTTTCCAGCTCTTTCCTATCATTTATTGCTAAAAATTAAATGCCAAATCTTCTTGATTTCTCTCCTAAGAGGACCTAATTTTAAGTATATAGTTATCTGAATAAACATTATTATTCTAATGTAAATATATCATTAGTATCATAGAAACAAAATGGTTAAAGTCCTGTGAGAAGTCACCAAACTTACCTGCCTATTACAAAGGAGTTGGCCTTGTCAACAATATGGGCACAAAATTATCCACATTCTTTTAAAAAAAACATCTCCAGAAAAGAATAAGCAAATAAATCTGATTTCTGAAGAACAATCTCTGAGAAATTTCTATAATTAATCTTTTTAAACCACTTTATGTCATAGGTTTTCGAAATATTTTCACCAAGGCTCACATTAAAACCAAACAGAACAGAATAGAAACAAACATATGAAACCCAACATATTATAAACCAGTTCTCTATCTCATACACGCACCTTCTTACTCTGCCACAAGCACAATTTTTCTAAATTGTATTCTAATATTTTCCCTTCTCTTGTTCTTCTCTCTTATATCATTAATTTGATATAGTAACCATACAATTTGAAAATTACCTCTTTAATCCAGAGGCATTAATTTCCTGGAATATGGGGCAGATCTGTTTACAGCTTGAATAGTGAACCTGATGCTTCATGCCAATCTTAGCATTTTCAGCTAACATATGAATATGCTCAATGAAGATGTTTACGAAAACACTTTTCTTGTAATAATTTCTTTTGTACACATTACAACCTGAAATTTCTTTTTGGGTTTGCTTTGAAAAGTAACATTGAACAAGGAAAATGGTAACACAGGGAAAGTTAAAGCAGGATTGTTTTTGTGCCATGTCCTTTGAATAAAATTTACAAAACCATAGGTTTAACATATTCAGTCTAATAAAAAGTAATTATCAATGAGTTTGGAGGTTGACTACTTATTTGAAGTTGCTTCGAGGTTATTTAACTAATAAACTCATCAAAACTTTTTTTTTTAACATTTTAAAGTTTTTTTCTTTAATTTATTTATTATTATTATACTTTAAGTTGTAGGGTACATGTGCATAACGTGCAGGTTTGTTACATATGTATACTTGTGCCATGTTGGTGTGCTGCACCCATCAACTCATCATTTACATCAGGTATAACTCCCAATGCAATCCCTCCCCCCTCCCACCTCCCCATGATAGGCCCCGGTGTGTGATGTTCCCCTCCCCGAGTCCAAGTGATCTCATTGTTCAGTTCCCACCTATGAGTGAGAACATGCGGTGTTTGGTTTTCTGTTCTTGTGATAGTTTGCTAAGAATGATGGTTTCCAGCTGCATCCATGTCCCTACAAAGGACACAAACTCATCCTTTTTTATGGCTGCATAGTATTCCATGGTGTATATGTGCCACATTTTCTTAATCCAATCTGTCACTGATGGACATTTGGGTTGATTCCAAGTCTTCGCTATTGTGAATAGTGCTGCAATAAACATACGTGTGCATGTGTCTTTATAGCAGCATAATTTATAATCCTTTGGGTATATACCCAGTAATGGGATGGCTGGGTCATATGGTACATCTAGTTCTAGATCCTTGAGGAATCGCCATACTGTTTTCCATAATGGTTGAACTAGTTTACAATCCCACCAACAGTGTAAAAGTGTTCCTATTTCTCCGCACCTCCACAACAGGTGCTCTCCAGCACCTGTTGTTTCCTGACTTTTTAATGATCGCCATTCTAACTGGTGTGAGATGGCATCTCATTGTGGTTTTGATTTGCATTTCTCTGATGGCCAGTGATGATGAGCATTTTTTCATGTGTCTGTTGGCTGTATGAATGTCTTCTTTTGAGAAATGTCTGTTCATATCCTTTGCCCACTTTTTGATGGGGTTGTTTGGTTTTTTCTTGTAAATTTGTTTGAGTTCTTTGTAGGTTCTGGATATTAGCCCTTTGTCAGATGAGTAGATTGCAAAAATTTTCTCCCATTCTGTAGGTTGCCTGTTCACTCTGATGGTAGTTTCTTTTGCTGTGCAGAAGCTCTTTAGTTTAATGAGATCCCATTTGTCAATTTTGGCTTTTGCTGCCGTTGCTTTTGGTGTTTTAGACATGAAGTCTTTGCCCATGCCTATGTCCTGAATGGTACTACCTAGGTTTTCCTCTAGGATTTTTATGGTATTAGGTCTAACATTTAAGTCTCTAATCCATCTTGAATTAATTTTCGTATAAGGAGTAAGGAAAGGATCCAGTTTCAGCTTTCTACTTATGGCTAGCCAATTTTCCCAGCACCATCTATTAAATAGGGAATCCTTTCCCCATTTCTTGTTTCTCTCAGGTTTGTCAAAGATCAGATGGCTGTAGATGTGTGGTATTATTTCTGAGGACTCTGTTCTGTTCCATTGGTCTATATCTCTGTTTTGGTACCAGTACCATGCTGTTTTGGTTACTGTAGCCTTGTAGTATAGTTTGAAGTCAGGTAGCGTGATGCCTCCAGCTTTGTTCTTTTGACTTAGGATTGTCTTGGAGATGTGGGCTCTTTTTTGGTTCTATATGAACTTTAAAGCAGTTTTTTCCAATTCTGTGAAGAAACTCATTGGTAGCTTGATGGGGATGGCATTGAATCTATAAATTACCTTGGGCAGTATGGCCATTTTCACGATATTGATTCTTCCTATCCATGAGCATGGTATGTTCTTCCATTTGTTTGTGTCCTCTTTTATTTCACTGAGCAGTGGTTTGTAGTTCTCCTTGAAGAGGTCCTTTATATCCCTTGTAAGTTGGATTCCTAGGTATTTTATTCTCTTTGAAGCAATTGTGAATGGAAGTTCATTCCTGATTTGGCTCTCTGTTTGTCTGTTACTGGTGTATAAGAATGCTTGTGATTTTTGCACATTAATTTTGTATCCTGAGACTTTGCTGAAGTTGCTTATCAGCTTAAGGAGATTTTGGGCTGAGATGATGGGGTTTTCTAAATATACAATCATGTCATCTGCAAAGAGGGACAATTTGATTTCTTCTTTTCCTAACTGAACACCCTTGATTTCTTTCTCTTGCCTAATTGCCCTAGCCAGAACTTCCAACACTATGTTGAATAGGAGTGGTGAGAGAGGGCATCCCTGTCTTGTGCCAGTTTTCAAAGGGAATTTTTCCAGTTTTTGCCCATTCAGTATGATATTGGCTGTGGGTTTGTCATATCATATCTCTTATTATTTTGAGGTACGTTCCATCAATACCAAATTTATTGAGCGTTTTTAGCATGAAGGGCTGTTGAATTTTGTCAAAAGCCTTTTCTGCATCTATTAAGATAATCATGTGGTTCTTGTCTTTGGTTCTGTTTATATGCTGGATTATGTTTATTGATTTGCGAATGTTGAACCAGCCTTGCATCCCAGGGATGAAGCCCACTTGATCATGGTGGATAAGCTTTTTGATGTGTTGCTGAATCCAGTTTGCCAGTATTTTATTGAGGATTTTTGCATCGATGTTCATCAGGGATATTGGTCTAAAATTCTCTTTTTTTGTTGTGTCTCTGCCAGGCTTTGGTATCAGGATGATGTTGGCCTCATAAAATGAGTTAGGGAGGATTCCCTCTTTTTCTATTGATTGGAATAGTTTCAGAAGGAATGGTACCAACTCCTCCTTGTACCTCTGGTAGAATTCAGCTGTGAATCCACCCAGTCCTGGACTTTTTTTGGTTGGTAGGCTGTTAATTATTGCCTCAATTTCAGAGCCTGCTATTGGTCTATTCAGGGATTCAACTTCTTCCTAGTTTAGTCTTGGAAGAGTGTAAGTGTCCAGGAAATTATCCATTTCTTCTACATTTTCCAGTTTATTTGCGTAGAGGTGTTTATAGTATTCTCTGATGGTAGTTTGTATTTCTGTGGGGTCGGTGGTGATATCCCCTTTATCATTTTTAATTGCGTCGATTTGATTCTTCTCTCTTTTCTTCTTTATTAGTCTTGCTAGTGGTCTGTCAATTTTGTTGATCTTTTCAAAAAACCAACTCCTGGATTCATTGATTTTTTGGAGGGTTTTTTGTGTCTCTATCTCCTTCAGTTCTGCTCTGATCTTCGTTATTTCTTGCCTTCTGCTAGCTTTCGAATGTGTTTGCTCTTGCTTCTCTAGTTCTTTTAATTGCGATGTTAGAGTGTCAATTTTAGATCTTTCCTGCTTTCTCTTGTGGGCACTTAGTGCTATAAATTTCCCTCTACACACTGCTTTAAATGTGTCCCAGAGATTCTGGTATGTTGTATCTTTGTTCTCATTGGTTTCAAAGAACATCTTTATTTCTGCCTTCATTTCGTTATGTACCCAGTAGTCATTCAGGAGCAGGTTGTTCAGTTTCCATGTAGTTGAGCGGTTTTGATTGAGTTTCTTAGTCCTGAGTTCTAGTTTGATTGCACTGTGGTCTGAGAGACAGTTTGTTATAATTTCTGTTCTTGTACATTTGCTGAGGAGTGCTTTACTTCCAATTACGTGGTCGATTTTGGAGTAAGTACGATGTGGTGCTGAGAAGAATGTATATTCTGTTGATTTGGGGTGGAGAGTTCTATAGATGTCTATTAGGTCTGCTTGCTGCAGAGATGAGTTCAATTCCTGGATATCCTTGTTAACTTTCTATCTCGTTGATCTGTCTAATGTTGACATGGAGTGTTGAAGTCTCCCATTATTATTGTATGGGAGTCTAAGTCTCTTTGTAAGTCTCTAAGGACTTGCTTTATGAATCTGGGTACTCCTGTATTGGGTGCATATATATTTAGGATAGTTAGCTCTTCCTGTTGAATTGATCCTTTTACCATTATGTAATGGCCTTCTTTGTTTCTTTTGATCTTTGATGGTTTAAAGTCTGTTTTATCAGAGACTAGTATTGCAATCCCCGCTTTTTTTTGTTCTCCATTTGCTTTGGTAAATCTTCCTCCATCCCTTTATTTTGAGCCTATGTATGTCTCTGCATGTGAGATGGGTCTCCTGAATACAGCAGACTGATGGGTCTTGACTCTTTATCCAGTTTGCCAGTCTGTGTCTTTTAATTGGAGCATTTAGTCCATTTACATTTAAGGTTAAGATTGTTATGTGTGAACTTGATCCTGCCATTATGATATTAACTGGTTATTTTGCTCGTTAGTTGATGCAGTTTCTTCCTAGCCTCGATGGTCTTTACATTTTGGCATGTTTTTGCAATGGCTGGTACTGGTTGTTCCTTTCCATGTTTAGTGCTTCCTTCAGGGTCTCTTGTAAGGCAGGCCTAGTGGTGACAAAATCTCTAAGCATTTGCTTATCTGTAAAGGATTTTATTTCTCCTTCACTTATGAAACTTAGTTTGGCTGGATATGAAATTCTGGGTTTAAAATTCTTTTCTTTAAGAATGTTGAATATTGGCCCCTGCTCTCTTCTGGCTTGTAGAGTTTCTGCCGAGAGATCTGCTCTTAGTCTGATGGGCTTCCCTTTGTGGGTAACCCGACCTTTCTCTCTGGCTGCCCTTAAGATTTTTTCCTTCATTTCAACTTTGGTGAATCTGGCAATTATGTGTCTTGGAGTTGCTCTTCTCGAGGAGTATCTTTGTGGCGTTCTCTGTATTTCCTGGATTTGAATGTTGGCCTGCCCTACTAGGTTGGGGAAGTTCTCCTGGATGATATCCTGAAGAGTGTTTTCCAACTTGGTTCCATTTTCCCCCTCACTTTCAGGCACCCCAATCAGACGTAGATTTGGTCTTTTTACATAATCCCATACTTCTTGCAGGCTTTGTTCATTTCTTTTTCTTCTTTGTTCTTTTGGTTTCTCTTCTCGCTTCATTTCATTCATTTGATCCTCAATCGCTGACACTCTTTCTTCCAGTTGATCGAGTCGGTTACTGAAGCTTGTGCATTTGTCACGTATTTCTCGTGTCATGGTTTTCATCTCTTTCATTTCGTTTAGGACCTTCTCTGCATTAATTACTCTAGCCATCAATTCTTCCAATTTTTTTTCAATATTTTTAGTTTCTTTGCGCTGGTTACGTAATTCCTCCTTTAGCTCTGAGAAATTTGATGGACTGAAGCCTTCTTCTCTCATCTTGTCAAAGTCATTCTCCATCCAGCTTTGATCCGTTGCTGGCGATGAGCTGCGCTCCTTTGCCGGGGGAGATGCGCTCTTATTTTTTGAATTTCCAGCTTTTCTGCCTTGCTTTTTCCCCATCTTTGTGGTTTTATCTGCCTCTGGTCTTTGATGATGGTGGTGTACTGATGGGGTTTTGGTGTAGGTGTCCTTCCTGTTTGATAGTTTTCCTTCTAACAGTCAGGACCCTCAGCTGTAGGTCTGCTGGAGATTGCTTGAGGTCCACTCCAGATCCTGTTTGCCTGGGTATCAGCAGCAGAGGCTGCAGAAGATAGAATATTTCTGAACAGCGAGTGTACCTGTCTGATTTTTGCTTTGGAAGCTTCCTCTCAGGGGTGTACTCCACCCTGTGAGGTGTGGGGTGTCAGACTGCCCCTAGTGGGGGATGTCTCCCAGTTAGGCTACTCAGGGGTCAGGGACCCACTTGAGCAGGGAGTCTGTCCCTTCTCAGATCTCAACCTCCGTGTTGGGAGATCCACTGCTTTCTTCAAAGCTGTCAGACAGAGTCGTTTGTGTCTGCAGAGGTTTCTGTTGCGTTTGTTATTGTTTACTGTGCCCTGTCCCCAGAGGTGGAGTCTACAGAGACAGGCAGGTTTCCTTGAGCTGCTGTGAGCTCCACCCAGTTCGAGCTTCCCAGCAGCTTGTTTACCTACTTAAGCCTCAGCAATGGCGGGCGCCCCTCCCCCAGCCTCGCTGCTGCCTTGCCACGAGATCGCAGACTGCTGTGCTAGCAATGAGGGAGGCTCCGTGGGTGTGGGACCCTCCCGGCCAGGTGTGGGATATGATCTCCTGATGTGCCTGTTTGCTTAGAGCACAGTATTGGGGTGGGAGTTACCCGATTTTCCAGGTGTTGTGTGTCTCAGTTCCCCTGGCTAGGAAAAGGGATTCCCTTCCCCCTTGCGCTTCCCAGGTGAGGCAATGCCTCGCCCTGCTTCAGCTCTCGCTGGTCGGGCTGCAGCAGCTGACCAGCACCGATCGTCCGGCACTCCCCAGTGAGATGAACCCAGTACCTCAGTTGAAAATGCAGAAATCACCGGTCTTCTGTGTCGCTCACGCTGGGAGTTGGAGACTGGAGCTGTTCCTAT
Organism: Macaca mulatta; assembly: GCF_049350105.2. Taxonomy (NCBI): domain Eukaryota; kingdom Metazoa; phylum Chordata; class Mammalia; order Primates; family Cercopithecidae; genus Macaca; species Macaca mulatta. The sequence continues at coordinate 78,089,816 of NC_133422.1, forward strand.
TCGGCCATCTTGCTCCGCCCCCTCATCAAAACTTTTTGACGTTATTTACATACCTTTGTATATGTTCATTTCCTTAAAAAGTACAAAACTAAAAGAAAAATATTTCCAATTTTTTGTTAAAGAAAAATTTATTCATTATTTTTAAAGTTACAGTTTTCCTATTTAAGTGACCACTTCAAAAATAATGTTGTCATGGACAGTAACTCCAAAGATAACACGACAGCACTGAACATTTAACATTGTTATACCTATAATCTTTTAATGTGGAAATGCATTCTTGGATGTAATATTCTATTTTCTAAAAAACACGAAAATTATCCCTACATATATAAAGGGCTGTTTTTGTCTGATTCATAACATCTCTTCAGAGATAAAAATTATTTGAAATGTATTAAAAATATAAAAGTGCTATTATAATTAAAATTTGAATTAAACTTTGCTTTTGAAACAGTTGATACAGCACAGAAAGCCATGACAAATCTGCCCTACCGCCCTGGATAAAAGGACCTGGGGATGACCCCACTTTTTACTGAGTATTGCCCTTTCAGATGTTCGTTATGTACATGTTGATGGTCTGCAGGGGAAAAGTAGTGAGAAAGATTGAGCAGCCAGTAGTCTGAGTCCTCTCACCATAAAAATGTGCCTGTTTGCCCACCAAGCAAGCACTCCTGTTCCTGCCCGCTCTGACCTTTTGCAAATTCTGCCTCTGGTTTCTGATGATGTTAGAACTGTTTCACCCTCATTCTACCCAGTGTGACTCCATGCCTGTCTTAGGTAGTAGTTTTACCCAATGAGACATGTCCCAATTTCAGTCATACGTGCTCTCTGATGGAAAGGTGACTGAGTCAGAAGAAGCTCTTTAGGATACTCTCCCTAGCTTTGTTGCTAATCCAGGGTGAACACTCTTTACCATGGATTGTGTGAAAAGTTCCATGCCCCTGCCTTTCAAGAGCGAGCTGAAGAGATGAGGGCTTCTTCCCTCCCACTGCTGCTCTTTTGACCTATCAGGTCCTGAGCAGCTGGGCCTATGAAATTCAAAGGGCCACCTGTCCTGTCTCTGCACAATAGAAGTCTAGGAGTTCCATCTGTGGTCCCTTTTCCGCAAATTTCTACCTCACCCTTCCTTCTATTCTGCCAGCTGTTTTACTTACTATTAGATTTGAACTGTTTACGTAAGGAGATAATATGAAAACACATCTATTATGTATATATAAAATAAAAATAAATTTGTCATTATTAGTTTATAATAAATAAAGTGTTATCGGTTCTATTTTTGTGAACATAAAAGTTCAATTATACAAACTATAAAACATTATGTGATTTTTATAATTGTCACTAAGGATCAATATGCTATTATGTTTTCCCATTTTCCATTTTCACTCAATAAGCCTTGCTGTTTTTGGTTTTATCTTTCAATTTCCAGGTCAAGTTCTGGTTTTCTCATGTCATGTCAACCTATGTTGATTGCTTTCCTGTTTTTTTACAGCCCTTGCTAATTAATTTTTTACTACTGTCTTTGAATATATGTTGTAATCAGCTAAGGTAAGAATAAGAATAGATCATCATGAAAAAATAATGAAATCATATTTTATGTTTTCCTCTCCTTTCTTAGAGCTGTCACTAATATTATTGCTAAATGTTAAGGCTCAGTGTCTGAGCCGTTAAATAGGAAACTTCCCCCAAAGCTAATATTAGTCAACATTAAAAAACACGGTGCTTCTGGAACTTTGGCACCAAAAGAAATTAATAATTTACCCTAAATGACATCACTAGTCATCATCAGGCAGGAAATGTCTAGTTTTACTGCTCTCTGTGTGGACTGCGGCACTGAACTACTAAATCATGGTCACCTTAGGTTATATGTTTTTTTTGTTTTTTTAGAACAACACATTAAGCAATTCAGTTCAAATTATATGTCATTCTAATTGGAACTGGAGAGCAATTAACTTTTCTGTGGCAAAATGTCAAGTACTTTTCTCTTTTTACTCATCAAAGGGAATTTTTCAAAAGAAGACTAGAGCTTCATATAAATTACAACTGTTGCTATTAATTGGTCTCTGTTGTAATTAGCTTACAAACTACTTTATGACTAAAGATAAGAACTAGGAAATTCAATAACTAGTGACTATTTTGCCACTTGCCATAGTATCACTTCTCATGAGTCAAGATCAATGCAAGTTCTAATGCAAATAAATAGATTTTTCTCCATTATATAAAAAAGACAAAAATATAAGATGTCCTTTTTCTCACTCTAGCATCAGTTTCCTTAAACTTAGATTAATGAAAACGACTATGTTTATAAATTATAAATAATTATAGGACATAAGACAGCATCATAAGTCTCATACCACAGAACTAAGTAACAGACAAGAAGTTGCATAAGCAGAATCTATATTATCTTCCTTCACATGCATAATTGGATACATTCCCTGGTTCTACTGTAAATTATAATTCAATATAATTCAGCTAAAAAATGGTAGATTGACCTATTTATTTCTGCTTCTTTTTCTTTCTCTGTCCATTTTCTTCTTTCAATGTAATATTAAAAAGTGCTGAATTATTGAATTTTGGTAATAAGCTAGAAAAATATCCAGGAGTTAGTAAATTGTCGAAAATATAATATAAAATAAAGTATTATAGAAATGTGATAGAAAAGAACCATGCAATGTCAGACATTTTTGATAATCTGAAGAGACATTCAATTTAAAATTGAATATATATATATGTGAAAAACAAAGTATGAAGTTTTGTTGTGCTGCTAAACATACAGAAGCAGCCCCGGATAACTGATTTATAAAGTAACAGCATGTATATACACACATTACACAGAGGCCAAAGTCAGAACATACGTCAGTTCTCTGTTAAATATTATTTCATATTTATATCAAAACCCTCCACATTGTCAACCTAACAAGTTACTACTATAAGGAAAATATGTGTTTTACAGCTGATAGTCTGACAGTTAATTGGAATTATAGTTGCTGAGGTCCAGTATACAGTTAAACATTTTGAGACATACAATATTATCTATGTACTTTAAGAAAATATATGGAAAAACACGTTCATTTATTTAATGAATACATATTAATCATCATCTTTGGTCAAGTTACGTGTAAGGGGTAGCAGTTAACAAAATGTCAAAATGCCTTACCCTTAGCAGGATGGATAGACATTTAATAATCAATTAAACAGTTTATATTTTGATTACAAGTGTGATGTGGTATTTATCAGAGAAGTTTATGAAACAGTGTATAATAGGGATATGAAGTTATCCTAAAGGTCAGTGAAAAGCTCTCTTGAGCTGATTTACTCTGAAAGCTCAAGAGAGTGAAAGAGTTAACTTACAAAATGATAGTGATTAATTGGATAAAGGAAGCACATGTGTGTACAACAATCCTGGAAATACAAAGTTGAAAAGCAAAATCTCTGAGGAAGAAAAATACTCTATTACAGGAATTGAATGAAAGTCAATATGGCAGTTGAATGCCTGTAAGTTGCTGATAGTGTGACGCTGGAATAGACTAGAGAGACAGAAGCTAATTATTCAAGGAACCACAGGGCATGTTGATAATTTGTTCTTTATGCTAAGAACAATGTGGGGAAAGGTTTCATACTAGTCAGAGTTCTTCAGGCAGCTGACTTAAACACACCTCAAACTAACTGTATGGAGAATGTACAGACTCACATTACTGAAAAGTCTATGATTCATATCTTATTGTGATCAATTGAATATACAAATGGACAATAGCCAAACCATATATAAAAATAGAACTCTGCCCCATAACCTGCAGTTATAACCGGGAAACCCTTTATTTAAAGTCACCAGCCCAGGAGGCCAGCCTGCAGTAGTTTTGCAGAGAGCCGTATTGTTATCTCTACTGACAGTCTAGGAAGCCAAACAATAATCCCTGTAACAACAGGCTCTTAATAGTCAAGATTTCATGAGTCACTAGCAACTTCCCTATTGTTTGTCCCTGCTTCCAACTTAAAACCAACTAGGGAAATCTAACTATGCACCCCAACGAATACTCTAACCAATACAATTATCTGCTGTTAGTTAGCCTGCCTACATTTCCCCATGCCAACAGCCTCCAACTTGGGCATACTGAAGCCTTCCCTTTTTCCCATTATAAAACTTCCCCACTTCTCTACCTACCTTTGAGTCTCTGCTGCAACGCAAGTGAAGGCACTGACTACCTTGCTGCGAGTTCAGAATAAATAGCTTTTGCTTGTTCTCATTTGACTGGTCTTTATTTCCACAACTAAATTAAAAGACTCACAGAAGCCATTAGTCATCTCTCGCTTTTTCTCGCTATATATATCCATCTCCCAGGTCAACTTTCCTCTATTTTATTTTCTTTCAAAAAGATAAAGATGTCCACAAACAAATCAAGGTTTATACCATGCTACAGAAGGAAATTGCAGAGATAAACAAAAGTACGTATAGTATAGACTGATGTAGAAAAATGTCCAGGGTGAATCTAGTCCCATCTTAGGGCACAAGTTCATTTCTACCTCGGTAACTGGTTCCACGTGGGCGAGGTCATCGGATTTGTTACTGGACTCCATAAGATTACTTTGGGGCAGAGTTGTTGTCTAGTTGCACTTTTATTTTAGATAAACAACAAATACTTTAAAATACAATAATGGCCCATGGAATAGTATATGAAAATATTTACTGTTTACCTCAGATTCAAATTTACCTGGGCATCTTGTGTATTGTATGGTAACCCTCCTGGTATGGCAGTGAAGGCAAAGCCATTACAACTTATCCAACTAGGTGTGAAGCTGTTCAGGGACACACTAAGAAAGAAAACATACTCAGCTGAAAACAGTAATAGATGCCACTAAATATTTTAAACTAAAACAACAAAAAATTCAGATGATTTGAAAAAAAAAAAGACTGTTTTTTATATTGCTAGGAAATCAGAATACATAAGAGAGTGCAGAATTATCCTAGTGCAGCTGATAAGATGGGATCGTATGTAGTCGGTTTCAACTACAATGATGGTATAGGGATTAAAACAAATACATCAGACGTGGGTAATAGAATGAACAGAGGTTTGTAAGTGTCCATTGTTAGTTAAAGAAAGTAAACTTGACAAGATTACAATTAAGCCGCTAGAATTTTTAAAAACTTAGCAGGTGTAATGTATTTAAGGTTACTTTGTAAATTTAATTTTATTTTTATTAAGCAAATACAAACAATTCAAAAATAAAGCTTAAAGCAATAATATTTAAATCACCACATGACTGAAACATTATAATCACCACATGACTGAAAATAAATTTAATAAAATCTGGGTAAGATCTCTACACAGTAAGATATAAAGCTATTGAGAGTAGTTGCTGAATACCTGATTAACTACAGGCAAACACTCTGTTTATTGATTAGAACATAAATATGGAGAGCTGAAGATTTCCCCATGTTTGTATATAAATATGATGCAACCACAATTAAAAGCCCAGCAAATGTTTTTGTAAAAATGCATAAGTTGCTTCTGAAATAAATGTGGAAATACAAAGTGCCAAATACAGCCAAGGCAATCTTGGAAAGGCACATGGTAGTTGAACATACTTCACCTTATTCTAAGACATGTATTAAATGGGTTCAGAGATTTGGCACTGATACAAGGATAAACAGACAATGAAACAGAATTGGGTCTTAAAGCAGAACAAAGTATATATGCTTAATTATTTCAACCAAACCAGACTTGCAGAACAAAGTTAACATCATTCTTTCCAATTAAGGGTTCTGGCTTCATAAAAGTTCAATAAAGAATTTCATGAAAACATACTACCTTTGTTTCATCACAAAGTCAGGATAATAAGCAGGCTTACAGACTGAAGATGTACATGTGAGAGAAAAAAAGAAGAAAATGAGTGGTGGATAATAGATTAGTATATAGCAATTATGTTTGTGTTAAGAATGATTCTTAAATAGAACACAAAACATACTATGAATGAAATAATTTAGAAGTCTGACATATTAAAATTAAGAAATTCTCTATTAAAATATCACATTAGCAGCCAAAGTTATATAAAACAGAGTTTTAAAGACAGAGAAAATATTTGAAACACATATATACAACAACAAGCTTATGTTAATACATTTTTAAGACCACAGAAAATGGAATGATGGAAAGTATTCTGTTTTAAGTGAAATGATAACAATAGTAACTCTAAGTAGACTGTAAAAAGTTATGAACGCATATCGAAATTCCCTCAGCATCACAAAAATATATAAGCTTACATAACTAAAACAATAAGTATATTAAAATTAAATTCTAAGACACTCAAATAATTCAAAAAAGACAGGTAAGCAGAAACTGACAAATAAAACTTAGAGGGAATAACAAGAAGACAAATAAAAAAGATAGCTCTACATCCAATTACTTCAATAATTGTATTAAATGTTGCTGGACTAAATAATCCAGTTAGTTATTATTACATATTATACTCCGGTAGCACCAGTGGCCTCCTTTTTTTCCATTACTTTTTTTTCTTCCTTCAATATATTACAATGTTTTTAATGAAGATATTTATTTGAAACAATTTAGAAAAAGAAAAAAAATTACCCAGCCACTTACATTTTTTCATTCTCTGTAAAACAATTATTTATATGAATTTAAGCACAATGGAAAAGCAAAAAACCCCTAAAGTTTAAAAACTAAACAACATTTGTGTCAAACAGGCAGCATATATCCCCTAAATTCAAAGTCAATTGCTTCCTCTGCAATTATGCAAAAAACTTGGGTGATTTACATTTTTGCTAGTCAAAATACAGTAAGCAAACAATGTACTTTGCTTAACAAAATACGATGTGGATGAGTAACAAAATTTTGTAGATAATCACAAGAATCTATAACTAATCGTCATGTGATTATCATGAAACAGTTGTGAAGATGAGCCTGTTATTGGGCATAGAGCAATCTCATATGTTCATCGAATCTGGAGAAAACCTCTTATTTGAATTTCTTCTCAAATTTTGTTCTTTTATGTAGGAATTATATCTCCTATACTGACAATATAAACACTAATTTGTACTGATTTTCCTGCAATTCCTTCTTCCCCTCTCCGAGTGCTTAGTGAACATCATCATTGTCAGACATAAACTAGGCCTTAAAATTCTTATTCAAACTTTGACTAAGTAATTATCTTCTTTAGGTAAAACATGTAGTCTTTGAGATTTATCTGTTTGATGCTTTTGGAAATTCTTTATGGTGTAAAATACACATATACATAAAAAAGGAACTGCTTTAGTTTGAATTTCTCAATGTTAGCTTCTTCAAATAAAAGACAAAACAAATGGAAAACTACAGTCATACTTCAGAGATACTGCAGGTTCTGGATGCAAAATCTCTGAAGTATGACTGTAGATGTATCAATAAAACAAATACTGCAATAAAGACAATACTGCAATAATGATAGTCACACAATTTTTTTGTTTCTCAGTCTATATAAAACTTAGGTTTACACTATACCATAGTCTAGTAAGTGTGCTATAGCATTATTTTATGGCTAAAATATGCTAACAACCATGGTCATCTGAGCCTTCAGTGAGTTCTGAAATTTTGCCGGGTGGAGGACTTGTCTCAATGTTGATGACTACTGTCTAATAAGGATGGTGGTTGCTGAAGGTTGAAATGGCTGAGGCAATTTTTAAAATAAAACAGTGAAGTTTATCCCATTGACTGACTCTCCATTTCATGAAAAACGTATCACACACTATTTGATAGCATTTTACCCAGAGTAGAACTTCTTTCAAAATTGGAGTCAATCCTCAAACCCTGCGCTGCTTTATCAATGAAGTTTATGTAATATTCTAAATCCTTTGTTGTCATTTTAACAATGTTCATAAAATCTTCATTGGTTAGATTCCATCTCAAGAAATCTCTTTCTTTACTCACCCTTAAGATGCAACTCCTTGTCAAGTTTTATAATGAGATTGCAGCAAATCAGGCACATTTTCAGGATCTAATTCCTAATTCCGATTCTCTTGCTATTTCAACCACACTGCAGTCACTTTCTCCACTGTAATCTGAACACCCCAAAGTCATCCATGAAGGTTGGAATCAACTTCTTCCAAACTCCTGTCAATATTGGTATTTTGAACTACACCTATGAATCACTAATGTTCTTAATGGCATCTAGAATGGTGAATCTGTTCCAGAAAATTTTCAATTTACCTTTCCTAAACCTGTCAGAGGAATCACGACCTATGGCAGCCATAGCCATATGAAATGTCTTTCTAAAAATTAAAATTTGAACGTCAAAATTACTCCTTGATCTATGAGCTATGGAATAACTGGGGTGTGAGTTGGCATGAAAACAGCACTGATCTCCTTGTACATCTCCATCAGAGCTCTTACGTGACCAGGTGACATGAATGAACAATAATATTTTGAAAGGAATCTTTTATTTTGGGCTGCAGGTCTCAAAATATTTAGTCAACCATGCTGTAGATCAATGTGCTGTTATCCAGACATGGCTCTTCCATTTTAGAGCACAGGCAGAGTAGATTTATCATAATTCCTTTTTAAAAATTACATTTTAGATTGAGGTGGTACATAAACTTGTTGTTTACCTGGGTATATTGCATAATGCTGAGGTTTAGGGTACAAATGACCCTGTGACACAGGTACTGAGCATAGGACTCAATAGATGATAGTTTTTCAAGACTTTTTATTCCTCTTTCCCCTCCCTCCTCTAGTAGTCCCTAGCTCCTATTGTTCCCATCTTTATGTAGATGAGTATTCAAACTTTAGATTCAATTTATGAGAACATGCAGTATTTGCTTTTCTTTTCCTGTATTAATTTGCTTTGGATAATGGTCTCCAACTGCATCCATCTTGCTGGAAAGAACATGATCATGATCTCATCCTTTTTTATGGCTGCATAGTGTTCCACAGTGGTACGTACCACATGTGCTTTTCACAATCCACTGTTTATTGGCATCAAGATTGAATCCATGTCTTTGTTATTGTGAGTAGTGCTATGATGAACATGTAAGTGCAGAATCTTTTTGTTAGAAATAAGTGTTTTGCTTTGACTACATATCCAGTAATGGGATTGCTGTGTTAAATGGCAGTTTTAACTTTTTGAGAAATCTCCAAACTGCTTTCCAAAAAGGGTGGATTAATTTACCTTCCCACTGGCAGTGTATATGCATTCCATTTGCTACACAGCACTGCCAACATCTGTTGTTTTTTGCCTTTTTAGTAATAGTTCTTCTGACTGGTGTGACATGGTATCTCATTGTAGTTTTGAATTGAGTTTCTTTGATAATTAGTGACATGGAGCATTTTTTCATATTTGTTGGCTACTTGTTTATCTTCCTTTAAAAAGTGTCTGTTTAGATTTTTTGTCCTTTTTTAATGGAGTTATTTGGATTTTGCTTATTGGTTCATTATGGATTGTGGATATTAGGCCTTTGTTGAATGTGTATTTTGCAAGTATTTTCTGTTTCATTCTGCTAGGTTGTCTGGTTACTCTACTGATAGTGTCCCTTGCTGTGCAGAAGCTCTTTAGGTTAATTAGGTCCCCTTTGTCAATTTTTGTTTTTGTAGCAATTGGTTTTGAGGAATTAGTCATAAATTCTTTCTCAAGACATGTCCATAATGGTGTTTTTCTTAGATTTTCTTGTAGGATTCTTAAAGTTTGAGGTCTTACATTAAAATCTTTAATCTATCTTGAATTAATTTTTGTACATGGTAAAAAGAAGGGTTCTAGTTTCATTCTTTTGCATATGGCTAGCCAGCTGACCCAGCATCACTTATTGAATAGAAAATACTTTCGCCATTGCTTACTTTTTGTTAGCTTTGTTGAAAATCAGATGGCCATAGATGTGTGGCTTTATTTCTGGGTTCTCTACTCTGTTCCACTGGTCTATGTGTCTGTTTTTGTACCAGTACCATGCTGTTTGGGTCATCGCTGCCTTGTAGTGTAGTTTGAAGTCAGGTAATGTGATGCTTCCAACTTTGTTCTTTTTGCTTAGGATGGCATTGACTATTTGAGATAATTTTTGATTTCATACGAACTTTATGTATGTTTTTCTAGTTTTGTGCAAATGGTGTTGGTAGTTTGATGGGAATAGCTTTTTATCTGTAGATTGTTTTAGGCAGTGTAACCATTTTAATGATAATGATTTGTTTATGTCATTCTTTATTTCTTTTAGGAGTGTTTTGTAGTTATCCTCATAGAATATTTTACCTCCTTGGTTAGATGTATTCTGAGGCATTTTATTTGTGCATGCATGGCTACTGTAAATGAGACTGTGTTCCTCACTGGGCTCTCAGTTTGAATGTTATTGGTGTATAGAAAAGCTAGTAATTTTTATACATTGGTTTTATATCCTGAAACTTTACTGAAGACGTTTATCAGTTTCAGGAGTCTTTCGATGGGAGACTTCAGGGTTTTCTAGTTATAGAATCATTTCATCTATGAACAGAGGCACTTTGACTTCTTCTCTTCCTATTTCAATGCCTTTTATTTCTTTCTGTTGCCTGATTGCTCTGGCTAGCACATCCAGTACTATTTTAAATAGCAGTGATGAGATGGACATCCTTGTCTTGTTTCAGTCTTCAAGAGGAACAGTTCCCAGTTTTACCTGTTCAGTCTGATGTTGGCTGTGATTTTGTCATAGCTGGCTCATTATTTTAAGGAATGTTTCTTGGATGTCTAGTCTGTTGAGACCTTTTATTATTAGGGAATGTTGGATTTTATTAAAAGTTTTTTTTCCTGTGTCTTTTGAGATGATCATATCGTTTTTGTTCATAATTGTTTTTATGTGGTGAATCACGTTTATTGATTTCTGTATGTTAAACCAACTTTGCATCCCAGGAATGAAGCCTACTGGTTCTTGGTGAATAAGTTTTGATATGTTATTTGCATTTGATTTGCTATTTGCATTTGATTTGCTAGTTATTTTGTAGAGAATTTTTGTATCTATATTAATCAGAGATATATGCTGTAATTTTCTTATTTTTGTGGGTGTTTGCTAGGCTTTGGTATCAGGGTGATGCTTGCTTTCTAGAATGAATTAGAGAGAAGTCCCTCCTCCTCGATTCCTTAGAATAGTTTCAGTAGAGTTGATGCCAGGTCTTCTTTGTAAGTCTGGTGGAATTTGTGAATCTATCTTTGTCTTTGTTTTCTTTTTTTTCTTTTTTTGGCTGATTTTTTTTTATTACGGATTGAATTTTAGAACTCAAGATTGGTCTGTTCAGTGTTTCAATTTCTTCTTAATTCAATTTTGGAAGATTGTATGTTTCTAGGAATTTATATATTTTCTCTAGACTTTCTAATTTGTGTTCATAGAGGGGTTCCTAACAGTCTCTGAGGAAATTTTTCATTTCTGTGGGATAGCTTGTAATGCCACCTTTGTTGTTTCTGATTATCCTTATTTGGATCTCTGTTTTTTTATCTTTGATAATTTAGTTAGTGCTCTTTCAATATTGTTTATTCTTTTAAAAATGGCTTTTGCTTTTGTTCATTTTTTGTACAGATTTTTGGGTTTCAATTTCATTCAGTTCTCTCTGTAGCTTAATTTTCCCCTGCTAGCTTTGGTGATAGTTTATTCTTATTTTGTGTCATATTATATCATTAGTTTGAGATTTTTCTAGTTTTTTGAGTAGGTATTTAGCACTGTGAACTTTTCTCTTGACACTGCTTTTGCTGAATTCTAGAGATTTTGATGTGTTGTGTCTCTCTTTTCATTTATTTCAAAGACTTTTTTAAAATTTCTGGATTAACGTTTTGTTTACCTTGAAGTCATTCAGAAGCAAGATGTTTGATTTCCATGTAATTTTGTCTTTTTCAGGGATATTTTTGGTACTGTTTTCTATTTTTACTCCACTGTTGTCTGAGACTATGGTTGGTATGATTTCACATTTTTTTAATTTATTGAGACTTGCTTTAAGATCAAGTAATGTGGTCAATCTTGGAGAATGCTCTGTGTATAATAGAGAATAATATACATTCTGTGGTTGACAGGTGAAGTACAATATTGATGTTTATTCTGCCCAATTTGTCAAGTGTCGAGTTTATGTACAGAATTTCTTTGCTAGGTTTCTGTCTAATACTGTCAGTCAGGTGTTGCAGTCTCTCACTCTGCTTCTATGGTTGTCTAAGTTTTTCATAGGTTTAGAAGTTCTTCTATTATGAATCTGGGTGCTCCAGTACTGGAAGTGTATATATTTAAGAAAATTAAGTCTTCTTTTTACATTGGACCTTTATCATTATGTAACACTCTTTTCTATTCTTTATTTTACTGTTGTTGGTTTAAAGTCTGTTGTATCTGATACAAAATTAGAGACTCTGCTCTTTTTTGTTTTCCATTTGTATGGTACATCTTTCTCCAACCCTTTACTTTGAGTCTATGGGTGTCATTACTTATGGAATTGGTCTTTTGAAGACAGCAGATGGATGGGTCTTATTTTTTTATCCAGCTTGCCACTGTGTGTCTTTTTTTTTTTTTTTTTTTTTTTTTGAGACAGAGTCTTGCTCTGTCACCCAGACCTGGAGTGTAGTGGCACAATCTCAGCTCACTGCAACCTCTGTCTCCCAGTCCAAGTGATTCTCCTGCTAATTTTTGTATTTTTAGTAGAGACGAGGTTTTACCTGGTTGGCCAGGCTGGTCTCGAACTCGTGATCTCAGGTGATCCACCAACCTTGGCCACCCAAAGTGCTGGAATTACAGACATGAGCCACCTTGCTTGGCCCCACTCTATGCCTTTTAAGTGGGGGCATTTAGACCATTTACATTCAGAGTTAATATTGATATGTGAGGTTTTGGTCCTATTGTGAAGATTTTAGCTACTTGCTTTGTAATTTCTGGTAAAAATATGGATCTAATTTGTGAATAATCCCCGCTCAGGGGTCATACTAATCTTCTATGTATCATTTCAATTTTATGTGCTGTCAAAACAAGCATGATTTAGCATAATTCTTAAAAGTCATAGGATTTTTGAAATGGTAAATAAGCACTGGATTCAACTTTAAGTCACCAGCTGCATTAGATTCTAATAAGAGAATCAGTCTGCTTTTTGAAGTTTTGAAGTGAGGCATTGAGTTTTCCTCTCTAACTATGAAAGTCTTAGATGGCATCTTCTTTCAATATAAGGCTGTACTGTCTACACTGAAAATCTGTTATTTAGTGTAGACACCTTCATTCATTATCTCAAATATTGTGTATAACTTGCTGCAGTTTTTATATCAGCACTTTCTATCTCATCTTGCATTTTATGTTATAGAGATGGTTTCTTCCATTAAACTTCATGAACCAACTTCTGCTAACTTCGTGTGTGTGTGTGTGTGTGTGTGTGTGTGTGTGTGTGTAGGCAGCTTTCTTATCTTTCTAGGCCTTCATAAAACTGAAAAAAAGTTAAGCCCTGGCTTTGGATGAGGCTTTGGCTTGAGGGAATGCTGTGCCTGGTTTGATCTTTTACCCAGACCCCTAAATCTTTCTCCATATCAGTGATAAGGCAATTACACTTTATCATTCATATGCCCATGTAAGTAGCAATTTTAATTACCTTCAAAACCTTTGCCATTGCATTACAACATGACTGTTTAGCACATCCTTTGCCTGTCTCAGTTTTCAACATGCCTTCCTTGCTAACATTAATCATGTTCACTTTTGATTTAAAATGTGATAACTGTGACTCCTCTCATTTAAACACTTAAAAGCTATTGTAGTTTTTTTTCATTCCAACATTATTTTAAATCATGCAATTCATTGTTTCATGTTATCCATAGTTTGTCTTGTTTTATTTCTTAAAATTGCAGACTTTTAAAATATTTGAGAATAAGATGCAACTTTTTCTTTAGTGAAAATCTCTCAATATAACCCAAAGTACTTTCTGGCTTAATAGCATATGCAAAAGTTACAGAGTACACTTTAAATTTCCCTAAAGCCCGATTAATGTATTCTTAACATATCAGGTATAAACACACCCATTTAGCATATTTTTGATAAGGAAAAACTGTTCTACATTTTTTGACATTTTCCTTGGTAGAAGGAGAAAAATGTGCCTTACTTACCATTACTTTGTTTCTGCAAGTAACAAAAGAAATTCTAGAACAGATAGAGTTACATCTTCAACAATAATAAAAATATTCAAATATTGTAAAGTATAAATATAATACTTTTTGTTTTGGTTTGTTTCATTTTGAGAGACTGGGATTTGTGAGGGAAATGTGCCACTCCCACCATCAGGTTCAGAGCCATGGGTCAGACATTTTACCTAGGTGGAAAGAAAGATCATAAAACAGAGAAATCACAAACAATTTTGGAAGGAATTGACTTTATTACCAAGACATAGTGGTGAAGCTTGAGGTTAAGAATGCTTTCAAAAGTAAGGGAAGTCATCATAAAAAGTAATTAAGAGGAAACTGGACATTATATCATTGATATAAGTTAACTATAAGACAGCTAAATTTTCAGGGAGAGGCAAGAATAAAGACATTTGAGAAGAGCCCTCTTAAAGTCACAACAAATCTCAAGCATTGACCATAAAAAGGTATTTCTACAAGGAGTCCAAAATTAATTGGATCAGTCTGTGGAGCAATTTATATCTCAGGCATATTTAAAGCAATAGAGTGATTAGCCATTGATTAGCTTTGCCTGCCAGATAAATTTGGTTGGTTTAGGAGACAGGCCAAAAGAGTACTGCCACAATTCTCACTTGAGGGTGACTGTGCGTACCCAAGCCTTTCCCTCAGATGAGCAGAATCAGTTTCATGCTGTAGGAACTAGACTTTAACAATGTAATCCAGCATGTCAGTAACAAATAAATAAGCAAACAATACATTTCAGAGCAGGAGAGATGAGTACACTGGGTTACTGCAATGTATTATCAAACATGTCCAGTATCCAACCAAAAAAACAAATGAATCATGCAAAGGAACAGGAGAGTCTGACCCATATATTGGGTGGGTTGGAAAGAACCAATAAAAGAAATTGCCTGTGAGATTGACTAGATGTCATCTTTAATAAAAAACTACAAAATAACCTCTACAAATATGTTTAAACAAGAAGCAAACCTCATTTTTCGAAATAAAAAAGATGATCACATTTCACCTAATATAGGATATGAATAAACACATAATTATTTTTTTAAAAGATCCAAATGGAAATTTTGTATTTGAAAATACAATAACTGAAACTAGAAGGATCTAACAGTAGGTATGGACTACCAGAAAACAAATGAAAAAGCTTGAAGATATGTTGATGTATATTTTAAAATCAGAACTCAAAAGAGAAAAAAAGAATGAAGAAAAATAAACATAAGAGAAATATGGGGCAACACTGACGTGCCACTGTATATATCATACTACTTCCAAAAGGAGAAAAGAGAGACAATGGAGTAAAAAACCCAAATATCTGAAGAAAACTAGAAATAGAACTTCTGAAAATTGAAGAAAAAGCATTTATTTAAACTCTAAGAATATTACCAAATTTGTATGTTAAGAACAAAGAGGTCCAGACCACAGACACATCATACTAAAAATGCCGAAAGCAATCATAAAGAGAAAATGTGAAAGTAGTAAGCAAAAAAATGACTCAAAACTGACAAGGAAATTCTAATAAGAATAACATCTGACTTTCAACTAAAGTAGTAGATGCCACCAAACGATGAGACAATGTATCTAATATGCTGACAGAAAAATATGTCAATCAAGTATTCTAAATCCATCAAAACTATCATTCAAAAATCAAAGCATAATATAAGACATTTTCAGTTAAATTAAAACTTAAGATAATTTATTGCTAGCAGAAGAAATACTAAAGGAAATTACTAGGGTGGAAGGCAATTCAAATTTACACACATGCACCAACAAAGAGAAGCAGTAAAGGTAATGAGGCAATCAAAAAAGATGACAATATTTTTGCATATTTTTATCATATGTGATTTAAAATAAATTGCATAAAAGAATATGCATAACATTTTATTTTGGTGTCAATAGCATCATATAGAATGTGGGTGAAAGCATTAAAGATGTAAATAAATATGACCAGTTGGTATGTCAAATTTACAGGAATAAGAAAAACTGAAATGGTAAACAAGAAGATTCATAACATAAACATTATTAATATATACTACTGTCTTTTCTGTAATGAAAACAAACATGTATTTAGTTAAACAGAGGTAGAACAGTTTGAATTAAAACAATATATTGTTGGGTTTGTAACATGCATATAATACATAATAATAATAATAATAATAATAATAATACCCTAAAAGGAGTGTATAAAGTCATATAAAATTAATGTTTCCACACATCACTGGAATTTAATATAAAACTAAAACAGATTGTGTTAAGAACTACATAAGTCCTAGAGCAACAACTATGTATGTGTATATGTAAATATATATAATTATATTAAATATATATATTTAATAGTTACTGTCAAATGAGTTTCCAATGTACCATTAACAATTATATTCCTGGAACCCTTAAAACAGCAATACAGTTATTTCATGTATTTTTAATGCATTACTCAGAGTTGTATATTAATTTTAGCAGTATATAGATATACACATATATACATACACACATACATATTTAGTGGTTGCTCTAGGCCATATATATATATATGTATGTATATAATAAATTCTTTTTTAGTAGGAGGGATTCTCCTACTTTGCAGAGTATATTCCTGTTGTTGTTTTATTTTTCAAATAACATTACAAAATATAATACAGAAAAACACCTCATTCTGAAGCACTAACATTTTATCCTATCTCCATATTTATGACTTCCATAAGAATTGCTCTTCCTGATTAGTGACCCAGCGAATCACATTTACTGAGGGGAAAATTATGCCTTGAATACAAATCTCATTATCTATTTTAGAACACAGGGACTGTTTTTATTCTTCATATATCTTATTTTACAAGCTTCAAAATTTATTATCAGTAAAAACCCACCAGAACAGCTAAAATTAATATACCACTCTGAATAATAGGTTGAAATATACGGAAATAGCTGGATTACTCTTTTAAGGGTTCTGGGAATATAATTGTTAAAGGTATGTTGGAAAGTCATTTTGCAGTAACTATTGAAAGCTAACATATTTATAACCTATGGCCCACAAAATCACTCCCAGAGACATATCTAAGAGAAATTCATAAACATGTGCAGAAAAGTCATGTACAGGAATGTTAACAGCAATATTTATAAGGTCTCCAACTGGAAACAATTCAAATTCCTATCAACCTTAAAATAGGAATAAAAAACAATAACAGGTTTATTCCTATAATTATTCGTTGTTCTGATATATATTTTAAAAAGTTAGATGAAACTCACACATAACATTGCCTGAGCAACACCAGACACAAAGGAACATCTCGGGGTTACTAATTTATAACAAAATAAGATAATGATATTGAGGGTAGGTAATGACTGAGATGGGAGATGTCAACAAGTACGGGGTGAACAGAAAATTAATAGGTGTGCCTGACTGCATTAGTTTTGTAAAATTTATTTTACTACACACTTAAGATATGTGTACTTTATAATGGTTATATTACACTTAAAAATAACTTTTAAAAATACAAAGTTTTATTTTTACTAGGTATACTAGTATCTTTTCATATAATTTATAATTATTCTTAATAGAGATATTGACATTTTTACTATGAGAAGTATTAAGAGAAAAGTGGTGTTCAGAGAGACAGTCTTTTATATGGAAAGATGTTTAAGGGATAGTTTAGTGACTACTAGAAAACATTGTTAAGAAATATAATCAGCACAAAGCAAGCATTCTGTTCAGCTAATTTATTACATTTGTATTATAACCATAAAAATTATGCAAATTAAGCACACAGTAAATAAAGAGCATCCTATATAATTTAGTAAACTACACAATCAGGAAAAAATAGAGAGGAATGAAAGATTTTTTTTGTTTCATCATTCTCAATACAAGTACTTGTTAAGAACCTCCTCTTTTATCGTATTATACCTATTCTAGGCGCTAGAACAACAATTTTTTTTTATTGTTTTTCCTATCTCTCAGCCCCTGGCTGTACCATATTCATATCTTACAGATTTCATCTCTATTCCTATTTTTCAGCTTTATCTTTCAGTATATCATGACGGTTATATCTATGGATAAGAAACTGTTTCATGACACCCACACTTTTGAGATGTATTTTTCTCCTCTGATGAAATCCTTTTCTTCTTTATAACTGGCCTCCTCTTCCCTATATTTCCTTGAGAGACAAGGATCTCTGCTATTTCTAAAACACCCTGCAATAAAATAAGAATTATTGCACCTACGTGCAGAACCTAATGAAATTACACACCAGGAAATCATTCTGGGCACTGACAGAGTACATTTATATCAACATCAGCATAGCTTGGTTTTCTGGCTCTACAGATCCTAGATCATCAAATGTTTGTGCACGTCCCTAAAGCTATTGACTCCTTATTTACTCCTTCTTTTATAAGTAGGCCTAGCCCTTTAAAGTAAAGGTAAAAGCAGAAGAACTTTCTGAGCTAAAGGCTATGTAGATTACTCTGAGCCCCATAGAGCAGCGGTCCCCAACCCTTCTGGCACCAGGGACCGGTTTCGTGGAAGACAATTTTTTCATGGACCTCTGGCTAGGGGGATAGTGAGAGATGATTTAAGTGCATTACATTTACTGTGCACATTATTTATATTATTATTACATTGTAATTAATTACAGGACTCACCATAATCTAGAATCAGTGGAAGGCCTGGACCTGTTCAAGCATTAGATTCTTATAAGGAGTGTGCAACCTAGATCTCTCACATTCACAGTTAACAACAGGATTTGTACTCCTTGGAGAATCTAATGCCACTGCTGATCTGACCGAAGGTGGAGCCCAGGTGGTAGTTTGAGCAATGGGGAGCCACTGCAAATACAGATGAAACTTCCCTTGCTTCTTACCCATAGATACAACCATCAAGATATCCTGAAAGATAAAGCTGAAAAATAGAAATGGAGATGTCATTACAAAATAGAATTTGGAAAAACACCTCATTCTGAAGCACACCTCTTCCTACTTTCTCCTTCAGTCTTATTCTCTCTCTCTCCCTACACCACTTTGCTGTTTTCTGACTTGCTGATCTGTAACAATTTCTTTTAAAAATTTGTCTTTAAATCTTTTCATTTTCACTAGATAAATGTAATGTCTTTCCCACCTTCATATTGCTTATATTCCTTCTGTCACAAACAATTATCTTTCAGCAACAGCAATTTTATGTCATAATCTATTCTTAAATTATACTTATTTTTAATATGAAATTTATCTTGAAACACAAAACACATGAAAAGCAAGTATGTGCTTTGAAACCAATTATGTTTTAAAAATGAGTAGTCATACTATATTCGGCCATTGAGTGGTTTACACTAACACACTCAAATGGAATAAAACTAATTCTACGTGATCTTTCAGTCAAACTAGCTACAGGATTGCAGCTCACATTAGCTTTTGATTTATGTTTGTCTATAATTGTGATTCACTGTGGATTTCATTCAGTTGGGGAAAGCCAACTGCACTGGCATTCTCAGGCACTGTTACTCTCTTCCATGAAAGTAATTTTCCATATCCCTATTATAATTAAGCACAACATTTCATGTGAATTAGAGGAAATGTTTATTTCTTTCAGGCTCACATTGAGTTGAAGGGAACCATTGTAGAAACTGCAATGTTAACTAGAGTTTTCATAAATACCGAGATGGTGAAATGGCCATGTTTTTTCTAGAAAATACTGTAGCTCAGTGTAGTGATGGGACTATATCAAGATAACCAAGCATATATGACCACAGCTACCTATTTCAACACGTGGAGAAAGATCCAAAAACTATACAACCAATTCCACAAATTTTCTTCTCTGCTCATGAATTTTGTAAAAAAAAATTACAGCAAAATCTTCTAAAAATTGTAGTTTCATAAAAAGGGATTTCAGTAACATCTTATATGATACCATTTATCTTTCTAGGGTTTTTCTTTATCTCTTTATTTTTATCAGATTCCCGCTTAGCTTATTGTCTGACCTTGATATCACAGCCAAGCCCTAAATCAAAGCATTTTATCACTCTCTATTTTTGCCAAAGAAGATCCTGAACTTTTATTATGCAAGCCGTAACTATTTCATTTGTGACTTCTTATCATTTATTTAGCCACATCATAAATAACTATAATTTTATGTTGACAAAGAAAGTTCTATTATACTTTTTTGAAGAAACATGGTAAACAAGTTGAATAAGACCACTTATTTATTATACTCCTAAACATTTGTTTAACAACTTTAACAACGTTTTTAAAACATTTTGTTAAAATAGTATTAAATAATAGGTTTTTTTTCCCAATTTTGTGAAGAAACCAATGGTAGCTTGATTAGGATAGCAATGAATCTATAAATTGCTTTGGGCAGTATAGCCATTTTCATGGTATTGATTCTTCTCATCCATGAGCATAGAATGCTGGTTTTTTTGAAAAGATCATCAAGATAGATATACCACTAGCCAGACTAATAAAGAAGAAAAGCAAGAAAAATCAAATAGACACAATAAAAAATGATAGAGGGGATATCATCACCGATCCCACAAAAATATAAACAACCATCAGAGAATACTATAAACACCTCTATGCAAATAAAGTGGAAAACCTAGAAGAAATGGATACATTCCTGGACACATACACCCTTCCCAAGACTAAACCAGGAAGAAGTCGAATCCCTGAATAAACCAGTAACAAGTTCTGAAATTGAGGCAGTAATTAGTAGTCTACCAACCAAAAACCGTCCAGAACCAGACGGATTCACAGCCGAATTCTACCACAGGTACAAACAGGAGCTGGTATCATTCCTTCTGAAATTATTCCAAGCAATAAAAAAAGAGAATACTCCCTAACTTATTTTATGAGGCTAGCATCATCCTGATACCAAAACCTGGCAGAGACACAACAAAAAAAGAAAATTTTAGGCCAATATCCCTGATGAACATCGATGTGAAAATCCTCAATAAAATACTGGAAAACCGAATCCAGCAGCATACCAAAAAGCTTATCCACCACAATCAAGCCGACTTCATCCCTGGGATGCAAGGCTTGTTCAACATATGCAAATCAATAAACGTAATCCATCACATAAACAGAACCAATGGCAAAAACCACATGATTATCTCAATAGATGCAGAAAAGGCCCTCGACAAAATTCAACAGCTCTTCATGCTAAAAACTCTCAAAAAACTAGGTATTGATGGAACATATCTCAAAATAATAGGAGCTATTTATGACAAACCCACAGCCAATATCATACTGAATGGGCAAAAGCTGGAAGTATTTCCTTTGAAAACTGACACAAGACAAGGTTTTGACCAGCTTCTGAATTCACTGATTTTTTGAAGGGTTTTTCATGTCTCTATTTCCTTCAGTTCTGCTCCGATCTTAGTTATTTCTTGTCTTCTGCAAGCTTTTGAATTTATTTGCTCTTGCTTTCCTAGTTCTTTTAAATGTGATGTTAGGGTGTCGATTTTAGATATTTCCTGCTTTCTCTTGTGTGGGCATTTAGTGCTATTAATTTCCTTGTATACACTAGTTTAAATGTGTCGCACAGATTCTGATTTGTTGTGTCTTTGTTCTCAATGGTTTCAAAGAACATCTTTGTTTCTGCCTTAATTTCATTTTTTATCCAGTAGTCATTCAGGAGCAGGTTGTTCAGTTTCCATGTGGTTGTGCGGTTTTGAATGAGTTTCTTAATGCTGAGTTCTAATTTGATTGCACTGTGGTCTGAGAGACAGTTTGTTATGATTTCTGTTCTTTTTCATTTGCTGAGGAGTGTTTTACTTCCAATTTTGTGGTCAAGCTTAGAATAAGTGCGATGTGGTGCTGAGAAGAATGTGTAGTCTGTTGATTTGGGGTGGAGAATTCTGTAGATGTCTATTAGGTCCACTTGGTCCAGAGCTGAGTTTAAGTCCTGGATATCCTTGTTAATTTTCTGTCTCATTGATCTGCATAATAATAACTGTGGGGTGTTAAAGTCTCCCACTATTATTGTGAGGGAGTCTAAGTCTCTTTGTAGATCTCTAAGAACTTGCTTTATGAATCTGGGTGCTCCTGTATTGCGTGCATTCAGGATAGTTAGCTTTTCTTGTTGCACTGATTCCTTTTCCATTATGTAATGCCCTTCTTTGTCTCTTTTGATCTTTATTGGTTTAAAGCTGTTTTATCAGAAACTAGGATTGCAATCCCTGCTTTTTCTTTCCATTTGCTTGGTAAATCTTCCTGCATCCCTTTATTTTGAGCCTATGTGTGCCTTTGCACTTGAGATAGGCCTCCTGAATACAGCACACCAATGAGTCTTGACTCTTTATCCAATTTACCAGTCTGTGTCTTTTAATTGGGGCATTTTGTCTGTTTACATTTAAGGTTAATATTATTATGTGTGAATCTGAACCTGTCATTATGATACTAGCTGGTTATTTTGCCTGTTAGTTGATGCAGTTTCTTTATAGTGTCAATGGTCATTACAATTTGGTATGTTTTTGCAGTGGCTGGTCCCGGTTTTTCCTTTTCATGTTTAGCGTTTCCTTCAGGAACCCTTGATTTCACATGATTTCCAATTTCGTAGGGTTTTCTTGCAGGTCTTTAGCCCATTAATGCTTAGTGTTCCATTACTGGAACGTTAAGCATGTGGGAGTTTTATTTGTACACTCTGAAGAAAAGAAAATTAACATGTAGGAGTTTTATTTATATCCTACTGCTCAATGTCATTGCCAAGTTCTGATTTTTCACACAAAAAAATTGCAACTGCTGGCATAAATGGGTTAATTCTTTCCATATAAAGATCAGAGTTCTCATGAATTACCACGGCATTCATAATAAACGTTTATCAAAGACAAACCAAGTAGTGGCAGAGAAAAATGAACCAATCAAATAGCAAGAATAAGCAAATATGTTCCTGTAACTTATCCTGTGGCTATCTGTAGCTATTTATCATTCATTCATGATTATAACAAGGTTCATACTATTATTTGGAAAAAGACAACGAGTACAGGTTGATCGACCTCCCAAACAAATAAAAGTTTTTTAAAAGTCTTCCCTGTGTTTACCTGCCAGCAACATGGAATCAAGAAAACAAAAATAAAACAGAATACATAAGCTACTCTAATAGGCCAGAATTTGTAGAGGTCTGCTTATTGCAAGGAAGTTGTACATATTTTCTCTTTCAAATTTATCACTATATATAAAGCCAAGCTTAACTAATTACCTAATATCTTTATATGTTCATTGATTGGAAAAACACATGTGATACTCATGGAAAAAACCAGTAAGCCCTTGCAAAGGTCATATTGTCTTCCTCTTCTTTTTTTGCGGTATATTATTTTTAAAATAGCTGCTGATGGCAATTCTTACACAAGACCATTCCTTCCTTTGTAGAATCACATAATTACAGAAATAGTTCAAAGTAGAAATTAAAGCTCATGACAATGCAAAGATATGAACATTTGGGAAAATCATAGCACAGGCAGTACTAAGAGCAGGAAGGAAAGAAAAGAGGGCACAGTGAGAATGTATGGGCCATTTTCTTTATACTACAACATCCATGTTGTAGAATATATGATCACTTATAACAATAATAAAAATGTTAATTAAGAGAATAAAGTCCAGATTTCTCTCTGAGATCATGATGAAGGCTGGTTGAGAAGAGAATCATAGAATTTTCATTATGCACATACAAATATTCTCAAAACGATTCTCATTACCCTTAACCTGCATCTCACTTTCAACCTCTGATATATTCCACTTTTTTCATAAAATCTACTAAATTTTAGAATAAATTTTTATTACATTACGAATGCTCTCTTATCTTGAATGATCGTGAGATATTATGGCAAATGTACCCAATAACCAAGAATTAGATGATTATTTGTGCCATCAATACTTCTTCGGCAAAAATCCCAGCTTCCTTCTGAAAGTACTGCAATGTTATGTAACCGAGTGTCAGGGGAGGGTAGTGTCTCTGATCATAAATTATCTTTCTGTTGGACACACACACACACACACATTCAAATAAGTATGCAAAATTGTCTTTAAATTGGGGGGTTTAATAAAGCTTCCAAGCATTGCAGGTTCCCTAAGAAAATGAATTTAAGAAAATAGTTATACTATGCTGTTTATGATAGTCACCACATCAGATGAGTTGTGCAATAGCCATGGGATCTTTAACCTTCAATGAGATACCATTTGCCTGGTGGTTGCTTTCTCATATTTATATTTATTTTTATTTTTGAGGCAGAGTCTCTCTCTGCCACCCAGGCTGGTGTGCAGTGGCATAATCTCAGCTCACTGCAACCTCCACTTCCAGGTTCAAGCAATTCTCCTACCTCAGCCCCCCAAGTAGCTGGGATTACAGGCACCCTACACCATACCCAGCTAACTTTTGTATTTTTAGTAGAGACAAGGTTTCACCATGTTGGCCAGGCTGACTTCAGGTGATCTGCCCCCCTCGGCCTCCCAAAGTGCTGGGATTACAGGCGTGAGCCACCTTGCACTGCCTGGTGGTTGCTTTTAAGAATGGTCCTCAGGAGAGCACCTTTCTGGACATTGGACATTTTGTCTTTTTTATACTCCCTCTCTCTGTTTTGAATCAGCCTCACCTAAATCCTGAAATATGGTCTATCCCACATTAAATTCCATCTTTCAGTCTTTAAATTCTATTATATTTTTGTGGTGCCAGAATTGAACTCCTTAATATTTCTCCTAGTTCCCAAGCTAAGGAAGCCTCAGAAGTTTCTGCCAACCTTGCCCAGGTTAGGACATGTTTTGATTCTTTTCTTTTCCTGACTTTGATATACTAGACTCCAGGATGTGTAGAAGAATAAGAAAACCATGATATGTGTGCAAGAACTTGTACACATTCTATCATTTTAATATATCTCACATCAGAATGATCATTCAGACAAGTGTCCACCATTATGAAGTGAAAAATTAAACACAAATAAGATTTTCATACAGCAGTTGCCATCATAATATGTACGGAAAACACATTACTAAATATAGAAATGTGAGTTAATAGCAATAAAACATTAGGTCTTTCTCAGTAACTAATTAGCTGAGCAGATATGCATTTTTCAAGTTAATAAATACATATGTGTATCTAAAAGATGCCATTAACTTCCTAAAAACTAGACATTTAACTTTTAAAATATATGATCACTCCCTTGAAGGAGTGAAAAATATATGATTAATCTAGACAATATTAAATTCAAGAAGTTGAGAGAAAGAGAGGGAGGAGGGGTGTGCACCTTGGCCAATTATAATATTCTTATTTTCCGTTCATTTTATGTTTCGTCCATCCAAAGATTTATTGTTTGGTTTATTTAGCCAAAGAAATTGGGATACCCACTTTTATGTGCTGGTGCAGTAAATCAAAAATGCCACTTATTACCTTATCTCTAAATTATACATTAAATAAATGCAAATATCACAATGACCAGGACATTTAAATTGGAATTATAGATATATTATAGCCTATTGGTACATTTTCAATGGAAGTCACACCAGGATCAAAAGAGTACCAGATAATCCTTAATTTAAAATGAGAGAGGAGAGTGGTGTGATTCAAAAGCACGAGAAGCAGTTACAGATGCAATACACATAATGGCTGAAGGTCATGACCTCTGAGCCAGTCACAGTGAATGCAAATGCTGACTCTGACATTAACTACTACATCACTTTGGGTAAGTTATTTCACTCCTCAGTGTTTCATTTTTTTCACCCGTACAATGATTATAGTAGTATCTACATATGCAGTTGTTTCAGAGGTTAAAAACACTTAGACCAATTTCTTATCCACATTGAGTCAATCAACCAATACTATCAAATTATAATATCTTGATACATTCTTCTCTACAGAAGAAATATTACCATTCCAGAAGCTATTATTGTTATTATTATTATTAATATTATTATTATTATCAATTTGAGACAGAGTTTTGCTTTCATTGCCCAGGCTCGAGTTCAGTAGTGCTATCTCAGCTCACTGCAACATCCCCCTCCCTGGTTCAAGCAATTGTCCTGCCTCAGCCTCCCAAGTATCTGGGATTACAGGCATGCACCACCACGCCAGTCTAATTTTGTATTTTTAATAGAGATGCAGTTTCCCCATGTTGGTCAGGCTGGTCTTGAACTCCTGACCTCAGGTGATCCACCTGCCTCAGCCTCCCAAAGTGCTGGGATTACAAATGTGAGTCATCATGCCCGGTCCCAGAGACCATAATTATTGACCACATGAGCCAAGAAATATTTTCCTTTAATAGTGTCAGAAGTCTATTGCTAACACAGGGCTTAATAGCTTCATTTTGCTGTGCTTCACTCACTGCCACCTCATTCACTTTGCAATCTTTTCTCAGAGAAGAAAATATCAGGTTGGGTTAAGCAAGTTGTCAACCCACTTTGGTTCTACCTTTCAGAGATTTTCCCTGGGGATTGTAATGATGTTTTGGGTATTCCCAAAATTATCAGTTTTAGGTTTATATTTAACAATTACATTTCCTCTCAAGTAATACAATTAATGTCTATTAAAGTTGAACTTATCATTTAGTGGGAAATACCTATTCTTATTGAAAGTTATTGAGTTATTTTTTGTTTTCTAGAATTAACTAGATTAAAAATAAGTAAACCTGAGTAATTTTAGTGTTAAAATTTTAATTTTTCATCTACACTGGTGGCAAAATGTTATATTGATATATATTGATATATATTGACATATATTGATATATTGACTCATAATACTCCCAGGATGGAACTATGAAATTTATTACTCCATAATGGCCTGAGACTGTATACAAATGCTCATTGTCCATTAATAACTGTTACCAGAACTCCTCACTTTGTATTGGCAGAATCATGTGGACTATGTCAATTATCAATGATTTTACTTATGCAAATATGTCCATAGATTCATGGGAGAAATGTATTATTGATTTAATCCAATACTATGATCTCAAAAATATTAGTATTTTATCTTAGTTGATAGCTTCTGCAAACGCATTCTCATTTTTTATTTGAATGACTTTTTCTCTCGGTTTTACTTGGTAATATATTTGAACAATACAATAAGATGTAGTTCTTGATTTTTTTCCTACCATAATATGGAAAGCCAGAGAAGTGAAATATGAAGTAATCTAAGCCTGCAAATAAATCCTCAAATGACAAGTAGAATTGAAATGCTCTATGTTGATTCAGCAGCCTCTTGAATTATCTCTCTAGTGGAGCCCACAAGGCACTGAGTTTCTACCACATTGGGCATGTATCATCTAATCTAACTCTCATAAAACTCTCGGAGACAGTGATTTTCAGATAAGCAAAAGATTTAACCAGAAAAAGACGGCATAACCACATTCTATTTTCTCTTATAATTCTAATAATGGTAGAACTTTGTTTCAAATAATGTTTCACAATCACGTACATCTTAATTTGTTTACTCAAGTTGATGTCATTCAGAAATACTGTTAGTGTGCTTTGCAAATTTATTTTCTTGAAGGGCTATATTATTTTATAAGAATCTCTAAATAACAGTCTTACTCCTATTTCTGAGAAAAATTTAAGGTAGTGTGTTTGCTGAATGATAATATTAACATTCCTAAATTTTCCCAAAGAAAGTCATAGTAAAAAAAATTCCCAAATCATTTCTAAGATAATATTAACACTTCAGCAGTTAGACTAAATAAGATGAAAGAATAAGGCCATTGATATAAACAAGTATGTGTTCTATTGTGAGATATACTAAGGAGGTCCTACGTTGACTTACTTATTTTTAAAATGAATAATAAAACGGTATCTCCAAGATTTCTTTCAGGTTTACATTTTAGAATTTTGATTTTATTAGCTTCTAGGTATTACTTTTCTATAACTATGCTATTTAATATTGTGCCCTCAGCTCTGAAAATGGAAGATGAATCGTTATGAAACAGAACAATTTATAATCTAGTTGTCATGAGTTATAGTCAAGAAAACAAAACATGGTTTCAACAAGTCACAAGAAGTACGTTTATCTCTTTTATTTACCATTCATCCTGGCTTGTTAGAAACAGTTTGGAAATTAAGGAATGTAAATAGTGTATTTTGAGTATATTTAGTTAAAGCAGATTTTTTTTTAAAAATTTCATGGAGGACAAAGATATTGCAAATTCCCAGACAGACATCAGAATTGACCAAGTTACTGTGTAATCTCCCAATGATGGGAAATCAGAGCAGATTTTTCCACCTCTCTATAAAGCCATTTGATCCTCATACTAATGCTACATAGGCACATAATTTTGTCTCTTATGCAAATTTGCCAGTAATCTATATTAAATCTTCAGGTTTTTCTTTTCCAGTCATTTCAAGATGTAGGTATTTGAGAATGCCACAAATAGTAAGCTGGAGGGTTCCATAAATGAAAGGTAATTTTTCCTGATACAATTTATCTTTGAAGTGATGTATGCACAAGCTGATTTATTCTTTGAATTCTTAGCTGTGGTTTCTAGGTTAGAGATTTTAAGATATGTATATAATAGAGAATTTCCAGAAAAGACACCATTTAAAAAAATACAGAGTATAAATGAATGTAATAAAATATATAAAAATGTAATCAGTGTTTTGCTTGGTAAATTTTCAAATAAGTTAATTATTTACATATTTATATATACTGTGTAGTGTTACTTTAATGTATTCCCCATGAAGGAGATGCCTGCAATGGGAATAGTGACAGACTGAAGTGACCCAACATGTGAGGAATGCAGATATGTAAGCTACTGTGTTATAATAGGAAAGATTTTATCTCTCTTCAAGATTTGAGAGACAGAAGATCAGAAATGTATATGAAAACATAGTAATGTATTTTAGATGGGAATTGAGAGAAAAATAAATAAAACATTTGCTTAAATAGTAAATTATCATGATATAGGCATATCATCACCCATGAGGAATAGTTTAGTATTTCTGGATTTATTTGTGGGATACATAAATAAGTGTGTGCAAGTTTTTCTATTTTGGAAAGTGGGGGGAAATTGCATTTAAGATTATCAGGTCCCCTTTTAGTCATTTTTCTCATATTTCATTTTCCATTTACTTTGTGATTTTTGGCAACGCAAAAAAAGCAGTCACTGCAGGTGGGAAGAAGAGTTTAAACTCTCACCCTAGGTCTTACAAGCTATGTAATCTTGTAGAATTTACTTCAAGTCGCTGAGCCAAGGATTCCTCACCTTTTCCAATAAGCTAAATATAATATATTGGTATATTGTGTAACAGCTGTGATAAATTTATATACACAAATATACAAACACACACATACAATACACAGACAGCACAATGGCAGTAATAGATGCTCATGAAATTTAGGTGTGTATACTCCAAAGTACAGTTCCAATATGTGTGTATTTACCATATCTTGGTTCTCAGAGGCTTTTAGACTTTCAAAAATTGTTTCAAAATAGACGATATATAACAGCATTTATATTTCATGAAAAATATATCTATGGATTAAAAGCGAAACACAACTATACATTTTAATTGCCATTACCAGAAGTCTGTTTCAGTGTCTCCATTTAATTTTAATTTAAGGAATTTACCTGACAGATGACTTTTGAAACACAGTGTGTTGATCTGATTAAATTCTGCTTACATTAGATTAAACTTGACTGGCACTGGCATTAGCCATTTTCACTCTCCCATTGACAGAATTGTTCCCAGGGTGACACCTGTGTCCCCTACTCTATTTCTAGTCCAGAGATCTAAGAGAAATATAGAAATATATTGCTACCTTGAAAATATTCTTCGATTATTTTGTTGTTCTTATTAAAAGCTCTGGTTTTATGGAAAGGTAGAACATAATTTCAAATTTTATATATTTTTTATAGAATAACTTAATATTATAGCTAATTATAAAGGAGTTTAAATTTCCATTTATACAGTGATTAATTAGAACACTGGACACAATATGTATATTGTACATTTTCTTTGAAAATGACTTTTTGACCTAAATAATTATCCATAATTATCTATATAAAATAATTATCTATATAGGTAATTCTATACAGAGATTAATCTATATAAACAATTTAATATTTCTGAACTATATATTCATAATTATCTCTACAAAGTAATTATATAGCTATTTCTATATAACTATATATAGGTATCTATATATTCTACATAGATAATCATCCATAATTTATTTAAATTTCCTGAAATAATGATTATTTTAAATTTTAGATGTATAGGAATCCAAATGTATTTTTATTACTTTATAGTTTAAAGGAAGCATTTTCAAAATAAAAAAATTAATACTTCACTAATCTTCATTTTTTCACTTGAATTAATTTTCATGACTAATCTGTTGGATTAAAGTTTTGTAGAAAAACACCTATATAATTGTACTTGAGATACATATTTTTTTAATTATACTTTAAGTTCTAGGGTACATGTGCACAACGTGCAGGTATGTTACATAAGTATACATGTGCCACGTTGGTGTGCTGCACCCATTAGTCATTTACATTAGGCATATTTCCTAATGCTATCTCTCCCCCGTTCCCCCACCCACAATAGGCCCTGGTGTGTGATGTTCCCCTTCCTGTGTCCAAGTATTCTCAATGTTCAGTTCCTACCTATGAGTGAGAACATGTGGTGTTTGGTTTTTTGTCCTTGCGATAGTTTGCTCAGAATGATGGTTTCCAGCTTCATCCATGTCCCTACAAAGGACATCAACTCATCCTTTTGTATGGCTGCATAGTATTCCATGGTGTATATGTGCCAATTTTTCTTAATCTAGTCTATCATTGGTGGGACATTTGGGTTAATTCCAAGTCACTGCTATTGTGAATAGTGCCGCAATAAACATGCGTGTGCATCTGTCTTTATAGCAGCATGATTTATAATTCTTTGGGTGTATACCCAGTAATGGGATGGCTAGGTCAGATGGTATTTCTAGTTCTAGATCCCTGAGGAATCCTCACACCGTCTTCCACAATGGTTGAACGAGTTTACATTCCCACCAAGAGTGTAAAAGTGTTCCCATTTCTCCACATCCTCTCCAGCACCTGTTGTTTCCTGACTTTTTAATAATCACCATTTTAACTGGTGTGAGATGGTATCTCATTGTGGTTTTGATTTGCATTTCTGTGATGGCTAGTGATGATGAGCATTTTTTCATGTGTCTGTTGGCTGCATAAATGTCTTCTTTTGAGAACTCTCTGTTCATATCCTTTGCCCACTTTTGGATGGGGTTGTTTGTTTTTTTCTTGTAAATTTGTTTGAGTTCTTTGTAGATTCTGGATATTAGCCCTTTGTCAGATGAGTAGATTGCAAAAATTTTCCCCATTCTGTAGTTTGCCTGTTCACTCTGATGGTAGTTTCTCTTGCTGTACAGAAGCTCTTTAGTTTAATTAGATCCGATTTGTGAATTTTGGCTTTTGTTGCCACTGCTTTTGGGTGTTTATATGAAGTCCTTGCCCATGCCTATGTCCTGAAGGGTATTGCCTAGGTTTCCTTCTAGGGTTTTTATGATTTTAGGTCTAACATTTAAGTGCTTAATCCATCTTGAATTAATTTTTGTATAAGGTGTAAGGAAGGGATCCACTTTCAGCTTTCTACTTACAGCTAACCAGTTTTCCCAGAACCATTTATTAAATAGGGTATCCTTTCCCCAATTCTTATTTTTGTCAGATTTGTCAAAGATCAGATGGTTGTAGATGTGCGGTATTATTTCTGAGGGCTCTGTTCTGTTCCATTGCTCTATATCTCTGTTTTGGTACCAGTACTATGCTGTTTTGGTTACTGTAGCCTTGTAGTATAGTTTGAATTCAGGTAGCGTGATGCCTGCAGCTTTGTTCTTTTGGCTTAGGATTGTCTTGGCAATGTGGGCTCTGTTTTGGTTCCATAAGAACTTTAAAGTAGTTTTTTCCAATTCTGTGAAGAAATTCATTGGTAGCTTAATGGGGATGGCACTGAATCTATAAATTACCTTGGGCAGTATGGCCATTTTCATGATATTGATTCTTCCTATCCATGAGCATGATATGTTCTTCCATTTGTTTGTGTCCTCTTTTATTTCACTGAGCAGTGGTTTGTAGTTCTCCTTGAAGAGGTCCTTTATATCCCTTGTAAGTTGGATTCCTAGGTATTTTATTCTCTTTGAAGCAATTGTGAATGGAAGTTCAGTCATGATTTGGCTCTCTGTTTGTCTGTTATTGGTTTATAAGCATGCTTGTGATTTTTGCACATTGATTTTGTTGATTGATTCACCTTAAGCTGAAGTTGCTTATCAGCTTAAGGTGATTTTCGGCTGAGACAGTGGGGTTTTCTAAATATACAATCATGTCATCTGCAAACAGGGACAATTTGACTTCCTCTTTTCCTAATAGAATACCCTTTATTTCTTTCTCTTCCCTGATTGCCCTGGCCAGTAATTCCAACACTATGTTGAATAGGGGGGTAAGAGAGGGCATCCCTGTCTTGTGCCAGTTTTCAAAGGGAATGCTTCCAGCTTTTCCCATTCTGTATATTGGCTGTGGGTTTGTCATAAATAGCTCTTATTATTTTGAGATACGTCCCATCAATACCGAATTTATTGAGTGTTTTTAGCATGAACAGCTGTGGAATTTTGTCAAAGGCCTTTTCTGCATCTATCGAGATAATCATGTGGTTTTTGTCTTTGGTTCTGTTTATATGCTGGATTATGTTTATTGATTTGCATATGTTGAACCAGCCTTGCATCCCAGGGATGAAGCCCACTTCCTCATAGTGGATAAGCTTTTTGGTGTGCTGCTGGATTCAGTTTCTCAGTATTTTATTGAGGATTTCTGCATCGATGTTCATCAGGGATATTGGCCTAAAATTCTCTTTTTTGTTGTTGTGTCTCTGCCAGGCTGTGGTATCAGGATAACGTTGGCCTCATAAAATGAGTTAGGGAGGATTCCCTCTTTTTCTATTGATTGGAATAATTTCAGAAGGAATGGTAACAGCTCCTCCTTGTACCTCTAGTAGAATTTGGTTGTGAATCCGTCTCTTCCTGGACTTTTTTTGCTTGGTAGGCTATTAAGTATTATCTCAATTTCAGAGACTGTTATTGGTCTATTCAGGGATTCAAATTCTTCCTGGTTTAGTCGTGCGAAGGTGTATGTGTCCAGGAATTTAACCATTTCTTCTAGATTTTCCAGTTTATTTGTACAGAGGTGTTTATAGTATTCTCTGATGGTAGTTTGTATTTCTGTGGGTTTGGTGGTGATATCCCCTTTATCATTTGTTATTGCATCTATTTGATTCTTCTCTCTTATCTTCTTTATTAGTCTTGCTAGCGGTCTATCAATTTTGTTGATCTTTTCTAAAAACCAGCTCCTGAATTCATTGATTTTTTGAAGGGTGTTTTGTGTCTCTATCTCATTCAGTTCTGCTCTGATCTTAGTTATTTCTTGCCTTCTGCTAGCTTTCGAATGTGTTTGCTCTTGCTTCTCTAGTTCTTTTAATTGTGATGTTAGTGTGTCAATTTTAGATCTTTCCTGCTTTCTCTTGTGGGCATTTAGTGCTATAAATTTCCCTCTACACACTGCTTTAAATGTGTCTTTGTTCTGATTGGTTTCAAAGAACATTGTTATTTCTGCTTTCATTTCATTATGTACCCAGTAGTCATTCAGGAGCAGATTGTTTAGTTTCCATGTAGTTGAGCGGTTTTGAGTGAGTTTCTTAATCCTGAGTTCTAGTTTGACTGCACTGTCGTCTGAAAGTTTGTTATAATTTCTGTTCTTTTACATTTGCTGAGGAGTGTTTTACTTCCAACTATGTGGTCAATTTTTGAATAAGTGCCATGTGGTGCTGAGAAGAATGTATATTCTGTTGATTTGGGGTGGAGAGTTCTGTAGATGTCTATTAGGTCCACTTGGTGCAGAGCCGAGTTCAATCCCTGGATATCCTTGTTAACCTTCTGTCTCATTTATCTGTCTTATGTTGACAGTAGGGTGTTAAAGTCTCCCATTGTTACTGTGTGGGAGTCTAAGTCTCTTTATAAGTCTCTTAAGGACTGGCTTTATGAATCTGGGTGCTCCTGTATTGGGTGCATATATATTTAGGATAGTTAGCTCTTCTCGTTGAACTGATGCCTTTACCATTATGTAATGGCCTTCTTTGTCTCTTTTGACATTTGCTGGTTTAAAGTCTGTTTTATCAGAGACTAGGATTGCAACCCCTGCCTTTTTGTTTTCCATTTGCTTGGCAGATCTTCCTACATCCCTTTATTTTGAGTCTACGTGTGTCTCTGCACGTGAGATGGGTCTCCTGAATACAGCAAACTGATGGGTCTTGACTCTTTATCCAATTTGCTATTCCGTGTCTTTTAATTGGAGCATTTAGCCCATTTTCATTTAAGGTTAATATTGTTATGTGTGAATTTGATCCTGTCATTATGATGCTAGCTGGTTATTTTGCTTGTTAGCTGATGCAGTTTCTTCCTAGCATTGATGGTCTTTACATTTTGGCATGTTTTTGCAGTGACTGGTACCAGTTGTTCCTTTCCATATTTAGTGCTTCCTTCAGGAGCTCTTGTAAGGCAGGCCTGGTGGTGACAAAATCTCTCAGCATTTGCTTGTCTGTAAAGGATTTTATTTCTCCTTCACTTATGAAACTTAGTTTGGCTGGATATGAACTCTGGGTTGAAAATTCTTTTCTTTAAGAATGTTGAATATTGGCCCCCATTCTCTTCTGGCTTGTAGAGTTTCTGCTGAGAGATCCCCTGTTAGTCTGATGGGCTTCCCATTGTTGGTAACCCAACCTTTCTCTCTGGCTGCCCTTAACATTTTTTCCTTCATTTCAACTTTGGTGAATCTGACAATTATGTGTCTTGGGGTTGCTCTTCTCAAGGAGTATCTTTGTGGCATTCTCTGTATTTCCTGAAGTTGAATGTTGGCCTGCCTTGCTAGGTTGGGGAAGTTCTCCTGGATTATATCCTGCAGAGTTTTCCAATTTGGTTCCATTCTCTCCGTCACTTTCAGGTCCACCAATCAGATGTAGATTTGGTCTTTTCACATAGTCCCATATGTCTTGGAGGTTCTGTTCATTTCTTTCTCTTTTTCTCTAAACTTCTCTTCTCACTTCATTTCATTCATTTGATCTTCAATCACTAATACCCTTTCCTCCGGTTGATCGAATCAGTTACTGAAGCTTGTGCATGCATCAGCAGTTCTTGTGCCATGGTTTTCAGCTCCATCAGGCCATTTAAGGGCTTCTCTACACTGGTTATTCTAATTAGCCATTCGTCTAATCTTTTTTCAAGGCTTTTAGCTTGTGATCGGTTCAAACTTCCTCCTTTAGCTTGGAGAACTTTGATCGTCTGCAGCCTTCTCTCAAATCGTCATTCTCTGCCCAGCTTTGTTCCATTGCTGGCAAGGAGCTGTGTTCCTTTGAAGGGGGACAGGTGCTCTGATTTTCAGAATTTTTAACTTTTCTACTCTGTTTTTACCCCATGTTTGTGGTTTTATCTATCTTTGATGATGGTGATGTACAGATGGGGTTTTGGTGTGGATGTCCTTTCTGCTTGTCAGTTTTCCTTCTAATGGTCAGGTCCCTCAGCTGCAGGTGTGTCACAGTTTGCTGGAGGTCCACTCCAGACCCTGTTTGCCAGGGTATCAGCAGCGGTGGCTGCAGAACAGCGAATATTGCTGAATGGCAAATGTTGCTGCCTGATTGTTCCTCTGGAAGCTTCATTTCAGAGGAGTACCTGGCCATGTGAAGTGTCAGTCTGCCCCTACTTGGGGGTGCCTCCCAATTAGGCTTCTCAGGGGTAGGGACTCACTTGAGGAGGCAGTCTGCCCATTCTCAGATCTCACACTCCGTGCTGGGGGAACCACTACTCTCTTCAAAGCTATCAGACAGGGACATTTAAATCTGCAGAGGTGTCTGCTGCATTTTGTTCCACTCTGCCCTGCCCCCAGAGGTGGAGTCTACAGAGGTAGGCAGGCCTCCTTGAGCTGTGGTGGGCTCCTCCCAGTTCGAGCTTCCAGGCTGCTTTGTTTACCTACTCAAGCCCCAGCAATGGCAGACGCCCCTCCTCCAGCCTCACTGCTGCCTTGCAGTTAGATCTCAGACTGCTGTGCTAGCAGTGAGCGAAGCTCACTGGGAGTGGGACCCTCCAAGCTAGGCACAGGATGTAATCTCCTGATGTGCCATTTGATAAGACCCTTGGAAGAGCACAGTATTAGGGTGGGAGTGACCCAATTTTCCACATGCTGTCATCACTTCCCTTGGCTAGAAAAAGGAAGTCCCTGACCACTTGTGCTTTCCGGTTGAGGCGATGCCTCACCCTGCTTTGGCTCTTACTTGGTGGGCTGCTCCCATTGTCCTGCACCGACTGTCTGACAAGACCCAGTGAGATGAACCAGGTACCTCAGTTGGAAATGCAGAAATCGTCCCTCTTCTGCATTGCTCGTGGTGGGAGCTGTAGACTGGAGCTGTTCCTACTGAGCCATCTTGGAGCCGCCCCCAAGATATTCTAACTTCATACATACCATGTGGCTTATCATCTTCAATATGACACATTATATCACATCATGTTTAAATGTATTTTATAGGTTAAAGTTGCATACCTATTATGTTGTCCATGGAGTTCAATACTTCTGAACTTAAGCAAATTAACATATTTCATAATTTTATTAGGTTTATTAGGTTTCTGTGTATGACAAAATAGTTTTTTTCTTGCACAGTTCTATCTTAATTCTGACATTTTAAACATGGTGGGATACATTGGTATGTTATATTTTTATATTGGGCCAATATTTCTTTATTGAAACACTACTATGTACTCAAGTATATTTGTCCAAATAACTGTCTGCAAAGATCTACAAAAACCATATTCAAAAATTTATACTATGTAAATGTAGACAATAAATATTTTTAACATGAGTTTTTCTGTAAGAAATGATAGTCATGCATATTTAAGCAAATTTATGTTTATGGAGACAAAAATGTAATTTAAACACACTTTTAAAAATGTTATGCTAATTAAAATTCTTTTAATAGATTTGTGTCACCTTTGAGATCATTCAACTGATCTTTTCAAAATAAAGAAGCACATCAATTAAGGGGACCTGAATTTCACATGCTAATATGAGACCCTGAAAGTTATTGCACAGATTAAGGATAAAGTATATCAGATAACTAAGACATTTTCTGTGATTAATGGACAGAACAATTACCAGAAGTATATATTAAAAATACATTCTAATCTCTGATGTAGAGAATGGCCTAATCTATCTAATGACAAGTTCAATTAGAGTCAACATCTGTTTGACTTTAAGATCTATTCCTAGAGTAAATAAATAGCCAACATTGCAGGATATGTGGCAATCCTTGGTGCAAATGACATTAGAAGAAGAGATGTTTTCTCTGTTCTTTTTGAAATATGTAAAAAGAGTGGGTGAAACATTAAAATAGGCATTATATTTACCCCTTAGGATATCAACTATGAACAAGTAACACATGTTATTGAAAACTCAGTTTATATATAAAATGTAAAGAGATAAATTTTAAACTTTGTATTCTAATAGAGATCACAAAGTGTAGGCATTTAAACTATTTCAATATTGACAGGAAGAAAACAGCCAAATCCAATAGGAAAATAGGGAAAATATATGAAGAGGAATTTTACTGTGAAGCAAATCCAAATAGTCAATACAAACATGGAGACATGCTCAAATTTATTTATGAGGGATGCAAATTAGAGCAACAATAATACATAATTTTAGAATAACACAAGTATCAAATTATAATATGCCTCTATGTAGTACGTACTTTTTGGCAGCACTGAAGGAAAAAGGGTGATCTTATACATTATTGAATGAAGTGACAAGAGTTAGTAACAATTTCAGAAAGTAATGTGCAAACTGATGTTAAAACTAAAAATATTTCAACAACCCATCATTATTATTCCGTTGTTAATTCTAAGATTACATATTATATATTATGTAGCAAACAAATGTTACCAGAATAGACACATTGGGTAATTTATTGAAATATTTTTATATAAAGGCAAAAAAAGAAATCAAAATGAATAAAGCTGATAAAGTATGCTACTCCTTTGTCATGAAATATTATGGTCATTAAATAGACTATTTTTAGCCATTATTATCACTACTACACTTGGGGTTATTTTTACAATGCACTGCTGGATGAGAAAAGCAGGATTTAGAAAAGTGTGTAGTAAATTCTATTTTTGGAAATAATAACATCAAAGAAATGTGCCTTTTATGTTTACCTCTAAACACATAAAAATTTAATGAATGGGCTCAGCAAGTGATATAAAAGAACACAGTTAAAACTTTCAATATTGATTTCATTCCTGATATGAAAGAGTGAATGCAGAAGGAGAAAGTTGATGTTAATCTATTCTATACTATATTATTTTCTTCCCTTGCTTTTTAAAAATTCCATGCACCATACAAATTATTATTTACTTCTGTTAAGGTATCATGAGTGCCCAGAAATAACATTTGGTTGTTTTGGAAACCTGATTGTTGGTATATTTTTAAAGTGAATAATGGAAGAAACTTTTGTAGTCCCAAACTTACTAAAGTCAAAACTTTAATGAGAATAAATAAACTTTGTGTCATTTTCTGTTTCCTGTCACTTTAATAGAATGTAGCAGACTAGGTAATTTATAAAGAAGGGAAACTTATATTGCTCAAGGTTCTGAAGGTTGAGAAGTTCAAGAGCATGGCAGTGGCATTCAGTAAGGAGCCTTCCATGTTGGAAAGGCAGAAGGCTGAAGCAAGCATAAGGGACAGAGAGAGATACCAGTGGCCAAACCTGCATTATAGCACACTCTCACAGTAAATCATCCACTCTCGTGATAACATTAATCCATTCATGAGGGCTTCATCTTCATTACTCAATCACTTCTCATTGGGTCCTCACTGCTTAACACTGTTACAATGGCAATTAAGTTTTTAACAAATGGAATTTGGGAGGCACATTCAAACCACAGCACCTTCATTCTCCCTATTTACATTTTTAGAGTACACACTTAAGTATTTTAGTTTAGGTCATTTATTTACTCCAGTTTAGTTTCTGGAAAAATACAAATGCTTAGTCAATACAAAAACTAATTTTTTACCAAGTGACTAGTCAGAAACTAGTTGCAAATTGTTAGATTTATTGGATTAAGTTGACTCGTCAATAACTTTGGCAACAGGTATATTTTCAATTAATTGAATAATTTAACTCATTTAGACCAAAATTAGCAGAGAGAAAATGATAATATTAAATGGCAACAAAGCCTAAAGTAAACTGTGTGGACTTTAGGACTTTCATGGACCTGACATACACTGTTAGAACTTTTAATATATATTATACTAAGCAGACATTGATTGTCAAAAATTAGTGTATAATATTATATACCAATCTTTCTACAATTAGGCATTCCCAAATAAGTGATTGCACTTATGTCTCTAAGTCAGCTCTGAAATGGAAATAATAGTTTTCATCTCCATTAATGTAATTGATATTAATAACACCATAATTATAAATTAATAATGTGTCTACTTCCTTATATGAAAATGTCATAAATTTAGAATACAATGGGAGGCTTTTATTTTTATTCCAAAATTAAGGAAATATCAGCATAAAATTCATGATAAAAGATAAGACAAAATACATGCTAATACATTACCCAAAGCCCATTACTATATTTGAAACTAAAATTTATTTTCTCATTACGTAAAATATCAAGAAGACAAAGTTTTTATGAATATACTATTGCAAAAAAAGTATCTATTTTATTATGAGAACAACCTTTTAACTATTACTGTCTCATAAAATGGATTTTCATGTGCACAATTTCAGACTGTAAAAAAAATCAAGTATTTGTTTTTACTGTAATCTCATTAATACCGAAAATTATCCGTTCAAACCTGCACCAATTCTTGCCAAATATAAAGTATTCATGGATTAAACCAATACAAAGT
This sequence comes from Macaca mulatta, assembly GCF_049350105.2. Lineage (NCBI taxonomy): Eukaryota > Metazoa > Chordata > Mammalia > Primates > Cercopithecidae > Macaca > Macaca mulatta. Next base: position 78,129,781 of record NC_133422.1, read on the forward strand.
TATAGCCAGAACAATCAATATGCAAGTGACATGGATTTAGGATATATGTTTGTCAAGAATGTGGTATCTTTAATCAATACTAATGTTACAAAACACCACTCCTCCAACCATGAAATTAACAGAAACCGCATTTTCAATTGTGCTACAAAATCAACTTTGTTTGCTTTTAGAAATCTTATGAATTATATAGTATTGTGTAATTTCCTGTTGCCAGTAAAACTGTGCTATTAATATTCAAACTAATTTGAGCACACATATCTATTGAACCTGGCTGAGGATTGCCATAAATAATTTAACACTAAGTTTAGGGTATTGAAAACATTATTAGAATATGACTTCAGAAATATTATTTCAATATATTTGGAACTATTCATGGTGCTAGCCCTAGTAATAAATAGAATGAATACATATTATTTATTTGAATCATAGGATGAGAGTTTTGTCATATAAATGTATATATGATAAGAAGTTTTAGTCTTCTATACACTTGCTACCTAAGGATGAATTCTTTTTTAGACTTTATGCTTTCGATTCTATAAATACCACTAGAAAACATACAATTACTTTAGAAGTATTCAAAATATTATAAAATGTATGAATTTTAAAATTATTTTGATAATAGGCTGTTTCATTTGTACTTGTATCTTATTTTCCTTTTGTCAAGGGTTAAACAAATCTCCAATTTATTGATTCTGTGCAATATTAGTAGAAAGAAAACAAGAAAAAAAAATCACAGGACAGAAAGAAAAAAGTATCAATTTCATTTTCATTTTTAACTGAAGTACCACATTTTCTGTTACTGGAAAAAATAACTGCAGAAATTATCCTGTCTCTATGACACTTTTTACTTTGAAATTCACTTAAGAATACATAGAACCTTTGGAGGACCTTATTAGCGTCTTATCTTTTAATATTCCCCAGATATTAAACCTTATTCAAATCCCTCTTTCTTAAAATATTAAACCAATATTAACGTATTTCTTCTAGCTTGAAGGAACACTTGGATGAAATAAAAGCCATCTTTTATGAATGTCATTTTTTGGAACCAGTAGTATGTCTACAACTTTGGTGGGTAAAGATAAGCATTGGAGTTAAACTTTTTTATAGATATTATTTTAAAATGGCTTTCAGTGTGCTGTAGACATGCAAAGTTAAGACTCATGTCAGAAACCAAGAAAAGCAGCATGTGTGAGAGAAAACTTAACCACTATAGCAGAGATAAAAGGGACACATTACAGAAAAATGGCAGAAGGGGACACCAATGTAAAGTGCTTAGATTCTGATCACACGCAGGACAACAAGGATACAAATACATTCTACTAAAAGCATGGGAATAATCTTATGATTTTGTTAAAATGAAAGTTTATGTATACCAATTAAAATAATTATTTTATTTCCAAATTCCATCAACATAAGTCAATAGACCTAATTTTGATATTAGATATTTTTTCTCCATACTATTAGTACCCTGAATTTGTCATTTCTTATAAAGACACATAACTAAACATTTGGCTGTCTAGACAAATTACCTATATGTGTGTTTGTTTTTTCCCTAAGAACATACAATCAGAAAATGTAATATTAATAAATCTGATACAGGTATAATAATGTAAATAATGCAGTGACAGTTTAATACAGTGGATAGAACATTAGACTAGCAATCCAGAAACTTGCATTTTTGCATGAGCAAGGACATCAATTATGTGACTCTGTAGAATATTTGTGACAGTCATATCATTCCACAGAACAAAATGACTTAATCATTTATGTTTTAGAAATTCATATGGGCTCTTATTCCTGCCACCCATAACATTTGATACATTCTTGAAAATATACTAGAATTTTTAATTAAGATGTGAAAGGAGAGGTCAATGTTTTTTCTATTACAAAATGTCTATTTTAATGATGAGGAAGGGGAATGAATGTATTCAATGATTTAGAAGCAATTAATTACACAAAGATTAGATCTGAATAATGTGAATTAATTTTTGGCAGTTATTACTGGTCTTTGATAGATCATGCAAGGGAAAAAAGTCCTTGGATTTCATTTTACTTCTGCCTGTGAAAAGATCACAGGTACATTTAAAGTCAAGAGACTTCATAAGTCTTAAAATTTGTGACAGGAACTTGAGGAACTCAGGCAATAAAGAAAGCTAGACACTGAGTATCCTTTAATTTGCTATGAATTATCATGAGGACACTGCATACCATGGAGGTATTAAAAGTGTGTGATGTATTTGCTTTGTTTTGTCTGAATGTTCAGCATTGTACTGCTGTCTCTAACCGTAAGATATATTTATACATAAGTTAGCACCATTTAACTCCTTAACTCTCTATGGGGAAAAAAGTCTGTCAAATGATTCAATGAACATCACCTTGTGTCAATGCTAATTTTCTTTACATCATACATAAAGAATTCATGGAAATATTTTTATAATAATTCAACAGATGTAAAAGGAATGGCAGAATTTGGAAGACATGAGTGAGAAAAATCTTTAATTATTCCTTCCTTCCTTCCTTCCTTCCTTCCTTCCTTCCATCTCTGACCTTTCAGAATAATAAAGACAAAACAGAGTAAGAAAAAAACCCAAGATTGGCAAGTAACATTATGTCTGTTGTCAGTTGTTTTTGCTTATTTGTTCAATAATCACTTGACAAAGATAAGTGGCACATTTAAAATATTTTTTGAACACCATGGAACATAGAATTTAAATATGAATTGGAAGAACGATTATATAATTCAAACGTTCACACTATATCCACCATGTAGGCAAGAATGTTCTTTTAAATTGCCAGGAAATTCCTTAGTGACAAAAGAAATGGGAGGTAATGTGTGATTCCAATAAAACCATAAAGTCCACATATTTTGGGGAATTGTTTCTATTTAAAATTTATGTAATTCTGTTATTTTCAAAGTACACCATTACACACACAATCACTAACCACAAAGGAAACCGCAAAGGTCTTCAGTAGTATGTCATTACGGTGGCAATCACACTTAAGGGCAGGGATATATTCTGCTGATTTGAAGAAGGAGAATCTACATAAATTATTTGGAATTCTTCTGGACATGAGATTTGACCATTCTATTTACTTATTTTTCAGTCATTTATTTATTTATATCTGTGTGGGCTTGGAGTATTTATTTTATATGTAGAGAGATAATCCAATAGTATATTATGCATTTTCTGCTCAATTTGGTCCAGCTTTTGTTACTGAAAAACCTTTCGAGTGAAAGGTGTCCTTTTGACATATCCCCAAGGGGTGTGTGTGTGTGTATGAGAGAAAGAGGAGGAGGAGAAAGAGAGACAGGAAGAAAGAGAGATACAGAGAGACAGAGAGTCTGTGTGCTTTGTGCACTTTACTAACTTCTACAACTATAAGATGCTCCAGGCTAATGCTGTAGATTCCTTCCCCTGTGATAGATTTAGCCATTTATTCAAAGAACCTTGGTTTCTTTTATTGAATAATAGTATTAAAAACCAAAATCTGGCTGCTAGATATTCTCATTACCAATGAGCATTATTAGCCCGTTTTCATACCACTATAAAGAACTCCCTGAGACTGGATAATTTATAAAGGAAAGAGATTTAATTGACTCAAAGTTCAGCATGGCTGGGGAGGTCTCAGGAAATGTACAATCATGGTGGAAGGCAAAGGGAAAGAAAGGCACTTTCTTCACAATGTAGCAGGAAGGAGAAGTGTCAAGCAAAGCAGGGAAAGCATCTTATAAACCCATGAGATCTCATGAGAGCTCATTATCATGAGACAAGCATGGGGGAAATTCATGATTCAATTACCCAGTCTCTGCATTGATGTGTGGTGATTATGGAGATTTTAATTCAATATGAGATTTGGGTGGGGACAATAAGCCCAACCATATCATTCTACCCCTGTCCCCTCCAATATCTCACGTCACCGCCACACTTCAAAACCAATCATGCCTTCCTAATAGTTCCCAAGGTCTTAATTCATTCCAGCATTGACCCAAAAGTCCAAGTCCAAAGTCTCATCTGAGGCAAGACAAGTTCCTTCCACTTATGAGCCTCTAAAATCAAAAGCAAGTTAGTTATTTCCTAGATACAATTAGAGTACAGGCATTGGGTAAATACATCTGTTCCAAATGGGAGAAATGTGCCAAAATAAAAGGGCTACAGGCCTTGTGCGAGTCCAAAATCAAGCGGGCACTCAAGTCTTAAAGCTCTGAAAGGATTTCCTTTGATTCTATGTCTCATATCCAGTTCATATTGATGTAACATGTGGGTTCCTATATCTTGGGCAGCTCCACCCCTGTGGCTTTGTAGAGTACAGCCTCCATCCCAGCTGTTTTCCTGGGCTGGAGTTGTCTGCAGCTTTTCCAGGCACACAGTGCAAGCTGTCTGTGGATCTACCATTCCGGGGTCTGGAGGACAATGGCCCTCTTCTCACAGCTTCACCAGGCAGTGCCCCGATGGGGACTCAGTGTGGGGGCTCCAATTCCACATTTACCTTCTGCACTACCCTAGCAGAGGTTCTCCATGAGGGCTCCACCCTTCAAACAAACTTCTTTATGGACATCCAGTCATTTCCATACATCCTCTGAAATCTAGGTGTAGGTTCCCAAACATCAATTATTGGCTTCTGTACACCCACAGGCCCAACACCATGTGTAAGCCACCAAGGCTTGGGGTTTGCACCCTCTGAAGCAATGACCTGAGCTGTACTTTGGCCCCTTTTAGCCATGGCTGAGAGACGGGGCAACAAATCCTGAGACTGAACAAAGTAGCAAGGCTCTGCGCCCAGCCTAGGAAACCATTTATCCTTTCTTGGCCTTGATGCCTATGATGGGAGGGGCTGCCATGAAGACCTCCAACATTTCCTTGAGACATTTTCCCCATTGTCTTGGTGATTAACATTTGACTCCTGGATACTTAGGCAAATTTCTGCAGCAGGCTTGAAATTCTTCTTAGAAATTTTTTTTTTCTTTTCTATCACATAGTGAGACAGCAAATTTTCCAAAATTTTATGCTCTGCTTCCCTTTCAAACATATTCCAAACCATCTCTTTGTGAATGCATAAAACTGAATCCTGTTGACAGCACTCAAGTCACCTCTTAAATGCTTTGCTGCTTAGAAATTTCATCTGCCAGATACCCTAAAACATCTCTCTCTAGTTCAAAGTTTCACAGATCTCTAGGGAAGGGGCAAAATGCTGCCAGTCTTTTTGCTAAAGCATAGCAAGTATCACCTTTATTCCAGTTCCCAACAAGTTTCTCATCTCCATCTAAGACCACCCTCACCCGGACTTTATTGTCCATATCACTACTGGCATTTCTGTCAAAGCCATTCAACCAGTCTCTAGGAAGTTTCAAACATTCCCACATCTTTGTGTCTCTTCTGAGCCTTCCAAACTCTTTCAACCTCTGCCTGTAACCCAGTTTCAAAGTCACTTCTGCATTTTCAGGAATCCTTATAGCAGTGCCTCACAATCTTGGTCCAATGTACTGTATTAGTCTGTTTTCATACTGCTATAAAGAACTGTCTGAGCCTGCGTAGTTTCTAAAGGGAAGATTTAATTGACTCTCAGTTGAGCATGGCTGAGCAGGCTTCAGAAAACTTACAATCGTGGGAGAAGGTGAAGAGGAGCAAGGCACCTTCTTCAACAAAGGCAGCAGGAAGGAGAAGTGCCAAGTGAAGGGAGAAAGTCCTTTATAAAACAATCAGATCTCATGAGAACTTACTATCACAAGAACAGCATGGGGGAAACTGCCCTCCAAGAATTAATTACCTGGTCTCTCCCTGGACACATGGTGATTATGGGGATTATAATTCAAGATAAGATTTGAGTTTGGACACAAAGCCTAATTGCAATAAGTGCCATCACTTCTAGACCACATTAACTCACAGAAAATAAATATATGTGTGTATACTAAACTGTGTATGAACACACATCTAAAATATGTCTATATGTAATTATCCATATTGACATTAAGCAGAAGACGAGTTCATAATGATGTTCCCCTACTCTAATCCATAGCATCGATTATCCATCCTGTCATTGATGATCTTTAATATCCTACTATAAATGCAAGAAATTGTTTCTCAACATTCGCAATTCATTTAGTTTTGTAGAACAGTAGTAGTAGCAGAATACATGTAGAACAGTATTATAGTTCCCACTGTACTCCTATGGGAAACAACACTATCAATTAAAGTATGATAATTTGTACAGTTTGTTTGATATTTAGTGTTATAGTATCCATTTAGAACATAACTTAGGTCAGCACTGCTCCTTACCATATTTCCTCAGTGAGATTGTTTCATACATTTGGAATGCAGTTACATTATCTTGTCATACTCTGCATTCTACCCTAGGATCCCGTGATCTCTTAAACTCCATTAAAAAGTAAGCAAAGGACATGACACTTCTCCAAAGATGATATAAATGTGGCCAATGATCATATGAGAAAAAGCTCAATGTCACTGATCATTAAAGAAATGCAAATCAAAACCACAATGAGATACCATCTCACATCAGTCGGAATGGTTATAATTTAAAAGTCAAAAAATAACAGATGCTGGTGAGGTTGTGGAGAAAAAGGTGTGTTTACTCACTGTTGGTGGGAGTGCAAATGAGTTCAACTATTGTGGAAGAGAGTGTGGTGATTCATCAAAGACCTAAAGCCAGAAATGTCATTTGACCCAGCAATTCCATTACTAGATATATACCCAGACAAATATAAAATGTTCTATTAAAAACACACCAGACATGCACACATATATTCACTGCAGCATTATTCACAACAGCAAAGATGCAGTATCAACTGCCCATCAACGATAGACTGGATAAAAAAATGTGGTACATACACAAGATGAAGTATTATGGAGCTGTAAAAAAGAACAAGAATATGTACTTTGCAGAGACATGGATGGAGCTGGAGGGTATTATTCTTAGCAAACACAGGAAGAGAAAACCAAATACCATATCTCTTCACTTATAAGTGGGAGCTAAACGATGAAAACATATGGAAACAGAGGAACAACGCACACTGGGAACTTTTAGAGAGTAGGGGTTGGGAGGAGGAAGAGGATTAGGAAAAATAACTAATGGGTACTAGGCCTAATACCTAGGTGATAAATAATCTGCACAACAAATGTCCCTGACACATGTTTACCAGTGTAACAAAACTGCACATGTACCCCTGTACTTAAAGTACAAGTTTAAAAATATATGAATATACATGTATGTATGTATATACACATATACTCAAATATATACATACATATAAATACATGTGCATATACATACATACCCATATATGTATATACATATATGGATATGTAGCATATGTATATGTTACATATGTATATTATATATTATATACTTAGATGAGTGTGTGTGTGTATATGTATACACACACTCTTTAAGGTTCACCCTTTTGCTATAAAATACAATGGTTTTGACAAACGTAGTGTAATGTATCACCATTACAGAAAGATATGGAATAGTTTCATCTAACCTAAAATTCACACTTTTTTACCTACTCAAACTCCCCCGTCACATACACACGAACATGTCCCATTGCAACATCCAATGTGTTTGTTATATTTATAGTTTGGCCTTTTATAGAATGCTATATGATTGGAATCACACAATATGTAGCCTTTTCACGATTCCTTTTATTTGGCAATATGCATGCATTTATACAGGTATTTGCATAACTACATAGCTCATTTCATTTTAGTGCTGCATGTTATTCTATTGTGTGAATGTACCATGACTTTTAAACACATTCACTTTTTAAAGGACATACTGGTTACTTACAATTTTGAATGATTATGATTAAAGCTGCAATAAACATTTATTTTCAGGTTTTCATGTAGAAATAAGTTTTCCAAGCAGACAAATCACCTAAGAGTGTAATTGTTGGATTCCATGGTAAGATTGCTAAGCTGTGTTACAAACTATCAAAGTATCTTGTAAAGTGGATGCATCATTTTGCATTACCACCAGCTATAAGCAAGAGTTCCTGTGGCTAGCATCACTGGCAGCAATAGGAATTGCCAATTTCCATATTTTAGTCATTTTAACAGATGTGTAGTAGTGTCCCATGAAAGGAAGTATTCAAGGACATCAAATAATACATTTTCAATGTTTTCCTAACACTCAAAGGATAAGTTTCTTAAGTGATCATAAATTTCAAAAAAATGTTCTATATGTTTGCTTAAGATGTCACCTAAAATTATATCTTATTTTCCAATTCTATTTTGTATACTTTGTCATTGATTAAATGAGACATAATGGTGTTCATACTTTCTAAAAGAAAGTAGAGCTTTATAAGAATAAACCTTTATAATATCCAATAAAATTAAATCAATATTATGATAATGTCCAGTTATACACAGTCATGCTTTTAACTATATTTCTCCATAGAGGAGTGAGTTAATGTCTTCTGGTCAGAAGAGAATCATTATTTACATAATCACTGAATGCTCCATATTTTTCTGAAGAAAATCAACTCAAAATTTGAATTCATGTTACTTTAATCATACCAGGGAATAAAATAAGATTCCACTGACCCCTAGTAACTTAGATCACATTGTCCTGATGCTTAGTCCAATTTACTTCTGTGGATTTGATATTTGTATACAATTGCAAAGTACAAGACTTGTTTTAATTTTCCTACATAAAATATAGGGTAAGAATTACTTCATCCTGCTACAAAGTAATCTATAATAGATGTGTAACCCATATAATATGCAAACAATAGTATAAAGAAGAGAGTCTGGATGTAACCTTTTGTTTTATTGAAAACTGCACTGAAGAGTAAAAAACATGACATTCTTCTGTGTGATGGAAAACACAAAATTCATCAGGAGAAAAGAAGAGAGTATAAGGCAGGTAAAAATAATCAGGAAGTTAATACAAAATTATAATATTAATAACTTAAAATTATAACTTAAAAGTAATATATTTTATTAACATAAATAATTTAACAAAATTACCTTGATAAGATTTGAGACAGTAATAAAAGTTAGCCAAGACACTGTGGGAAGGACATGACCTGAAAGAAATACATCTAATTAAAAAAATATAAAGATTACAAATGCAGGCTTAAAGGATGACTTTGTTTCTCAATTATATTGCAGCAATATGAATGGAACTGGAGATGTTTAGCTTAAGTGGAATAAGCCAGACCCAGAAAGACAAATATTGCATGTTCTAACTCATATATTGGAGCTAAACAAGTAGATTCCATGAAGGTGGAGTAGAATGATGGATACTAGAGACTACTAGGAAAGACGAGAGGATGAAGAAAGATTGTTTAAGGGTACAGAAATAAAGTTAGATTGAAATAATAAGTTCTAGCATATAATAGCAATAAGGATGACTAGAGTTAAGAATAATTTCTGTCTATTTCAAAATAGCTACAGGAGATTTAAAATGTTTGTAACAAATATGATAAATATCCAAAATACCCTGATTTGATCATTACATGTTTTATGCATGTTTCAAAAATATTATATATACCCCTATTAAATATGTACAATTATTATGGATCAATAAAAATGAAAGGTAAAAGTACACAGGATTGAAAAATGATTGCATATTATGTATCTGATGAATGACTTGTATGTAGACTATGCAGACCTAAGATCTTTAGATCTTTCAATTCAGAATAAAATGAGAAATATATCAAGTGAAAATTAAGAGTTCTGAATAAAAATTCCTCCAAGGAAGATAAACAAATTGCCAATATGTACATGAAAAGATGTTCAACATCATAGTTATCAGAGAAATGAAAATTCAAATCCCAATGAGATACCACTTTACACCTTGTATCATAATTAGAATTAAAATGAATGATAACTAGTTTTGGTATCATTTCCATTAGTGTAATTGTGGAAAAACTGGAGCCCCTATATGGTGTTGGTGAGAATGAAAAAGTTGCAGCCACGCAGAGAAAAGCTCTAGCAGTTCATCAAAGAGTCATTTATGACCCAGGAATTTCACTTCTAGATATATCCAAGAGAAATAAAATAATTTATACTTATATGAACTTGTAAATCAATATTGATAGCAGCATTATCCATAATAGTTACAAGGTGGAAATGGTCCAAATGCCCATGAATGCATGAATGAGATACCTCCATCATACAGAATATTTAGCCACAAAAAATAAAAAAAGTTCTAAACTGTGCTTTAAATGTGGAGAAACTTTAAGATTATTCCAGGTTTTAGAAAAAGCTGCAAAAGCTCACATATTCTATGTTTGCATTCACATAAATCCTTTATGCCCAGAATAGGGAAAACTATAAAGGCAGAAAATAGATCAGTAGCTGCTTAGGGCTGAATTTAGGGTTATTGGGGGATTAGGAGTGTGATAGCTAAGAGGTACTACATTTATTTTGAGGTGATGTAAATGTTCTAAGCTGTGGGGATGGTTCCACATATCTGTAATAGAGACCATGTAATTGTATAGTATAAATAATCTAATAGTATAGTATGTAAATTATATGTCAATAAAGCAGCTAAAACATCACGGTGTAACATGATCACAAATCCAGACTGTAGAAAGTTCAGCGACTGCTAACAACAACTCTGGTTGGAATGCAAAAACAATGAGATATTTTATTCATTGTGGTCTGTAATGTAGACATGTCCATCCACTTTGGAAAACCCTTAATTATACACAAACTTTATAACCCAGCAACTCCACTCCTAGGTATATAACCTAGAGAAACATATGCAAGTATCTCTAGGATTCAACAATATATTTAATAAAGAAATTGATATCAACACAGTTCATAATAAGCACAAAAGAGAAGCAATTCAATGTTCATCAAGGTTAAACAGACGAATAAATGTGGACATATTCCTAGTGATTCAATATTAGGTAACAAAATAAATGAACAGCAGTTACACGTAAAAACACAGATGACTCCCACAAACACATAATTAGGTGAGAATGACATTTTGTAAAATGATACATACAATATGATTTTTATTTATACACTATTCAACAATAAGCAACATCAGGTCAGACTTTATAGGAATGTTACATAATATCAAGACTATTTAAAACATTTAAATGGTTTTTACCTGAGTGAGAGAGTTGAAAGTTTGTGACAAGGAAATCAAACACTGAGAACTTCAGAGAATTATTTATTTATTTTTTTTACATTTTACTTCTTGAACTGAGATGGGAATATATAATGGTTCAGCTACAACTTATATTTAAGGTGACCTTTCCATATGAATGAATGTGACCTTAGTTACAATCACTAAGCAAAAGCAGAGAAAAATATAAATCATATTAAGTATAAGAGAAACTACACATCCTGGTATTAAAACGTGACAGAGACTTTGTTACAGATTAAAGAACAGGATTTGATGTGGTTGTAGCACGAGGTAAATGGAAGAGAGAGAGTTTGAAACATGTTGTTACAAGAAATAAAGTAGAGCCATAGGTGCTGTGTGGAGCAACTTAAAACTTAATCTGGGTGATTTAGAACCGCTGGATGCTTTTTAACTGAATAGACACAGCCCGATGAAAGTTGTCTTTTTTATTCAAACTGACTACAAGATATAGACGGAGAAACAAAACAAGCATTGCGCCTGGAGGCAGGAAGACATTTTAGGATGCTCTTGCACAACTTCGGATACTCGAATGAGATAAAAGGAAACAGGTATTTATACACATAAAATAAAGGATATACTAAACACTTGGCTGCAGAGAGACAATAAAGAATCAATTCTGACATCAACGTATCAAACTTAATATACTAGAACGTAGTTACTGGTGTCAATATCCTTGAGCAAGGACCTGGGGGAAGAGAACATAAGGTGTGCCAGAAGAGGACACTTTTGAGGCTTATGTGAGTCACTACACCACACAAAAACTAAGAAACGTCCAAAATTTCATGCTTCTCTCATGCCTAATTTATCTATCAACCCAGTTTTCCCAATATCCATAAACACTTTTTTCCCTTTTATATCAGAACAATTATCATTTTATTCCATTCTACATCTTACATGTTGTCTCATATTATCATCACTTACTGTTTCTTGTGTTCTTTATATTATTATTGAGGACAAGGGTCTACATCTGCTTATTGATGTATTCCAATGTCCTGAAATATTTCTTGACCCATAAAAATCAATAGACAATTTGTTTTCAATGAATGAAGAATCTGATGACATGAAATGTTTTTCATTTTTTTCTATCCTTCTATGAATTTCCTTAAGAAAGAAACAGTTACTGAGAGTAAGGAAATATCTCTACTATAAGTATTCCCACATTACAGAAAATTCTAGTTACCAGATTTACAATGGTTAAAGATATGTTATTTTGAACACTATTGATTCTGTTATTAGTGATTTGTGTGTATTATCTTCATATACACATCATGCATAGGCATTGGACATAGATAAGTTAACAGTTTCAGTTTATAATTTACTAAACAATTTACATATCATAAAATTTACCATTTAAAACATTAAAAAATATGTAACTCAGTATTTTTATACCATACTCATATAATCTTGCACACCCATCATTGCTAATTCTATAACAATTTCATCACTCCGAAAGAAATCCTGCTCTCCTAATTTCCCTCTCACCTCATCCTCTGGAAAGCACTAATATACTCTCTTTCCCTATGAATTTGCCTATTTTAAAAATTTTATATAAATGGAATCACACAATCTATGACCTTTTGTATACAGCAGTTTTTATGTAGCATAAAGTTAAATTTCAGCCTAAATAATTCAATTTAGTTTATCTTGAAGTACAGGTCTTTCAGTGATAAACTATCTCAGCTTTTGCTTATCTAGGGAGGTCTTAATTTCTCTTTTTTAATCATACGTTTGTTTTTCTCCGTAAATGCCTGGGGGCAGGTAGACGATGATAGCATTTTTAGCTCTGTTCTATGAGACTTTCTGGAGCCAGTTTACCTCAAACTCACCAGCCCATCCTTAGATTATGGCCTTGTCCTCTGGTCCAAGCTACCATCTACTTTCCAGAAAGCAGGATGGAGAAACAGAAGAGGCAAAGGTTGCATATCAAGGAACATACTTTGGAAGCTGCCACATATGCTTCTGCTTATATTTGACCTGGCCACATCTAGCTATGACGTAGCTTTAAGACTGTAGATTTTACTCCTTAGAGTCATGTGCCCAATAAAAAATTCTAGTATTTTTTAAGATGAGGAGAATGAATATTGGTAATAATTAATAGTCTTTTTCACAGGCATGCATTTTAAAATAACTCTAGAAGAATAACGAGAAACTAAAAGCACTGGTTATTTGAAGAGAAGACAGATTAAAACAGTGCAGATGAGGGTAAGAAAGCCTGGGAAAGTTCTCACTATAAATGTTGTCAAATTTTATTTCTGACCCATGTATATATATAATCAACCTTCTGTATTTTGGGTTCTTCATCCATGGATTCGACCACCTACATGTCAAATATATTCAGGAAAGTTAAATAAAAGGATGACTGTGTCTGCACTAAACATGTACCAACATTTTTTTTCATGGTCATTATTCCCTAAACAATACACTATAATTAAGTATTGTAAGTAATCTGGAGATAATTTAAAGTGTAAGGGAGGATGTATATAGGTTATGAGCAAATACAACACCATTTTATGTAAGGCACTTAAGCATCCATGGATTTGGTTATCCACAGGGGGTCCTGGAACCAAATTCCAAGGATACCTAGGCTCAACTAAATTCGCTATTTGCAAACTTAAATAGATTTTAAAATACCCTCCCTAAAGATAAATATATAAATAAGGAAAGAAATATATTCCAAATAGTCTCAACATGAACGAACCAAAGATGGTCTTCTGTCCATGCTTGGGTCAAAGTGTCACATGAGGAATAAATGCCTTGGAGTTCAGTGGACTAAAGGCTCTATCAGTTCTAATGACCTAATCACAAGGAGGCATAAATCAAGGTGTTTTAGTTTTCTATTGCTGTGTAACAACAACAACAACAACAACAAAAACCCACAAACTTAGCAGCTCAAGACAACACACGTTTATTATCTCACATTTCCCTTGTGTCAGAAGTCTAGCATGTTTTAACTGGGTTCTCTGTTCAGAAATTCATAATACTGAAATCAAGATGTTGAGCGACTGTGCCATTATCTGGAGGTTCTAACTGGCAAGATCACTCCTAAGATCGTTCGGAATGCTGGGAGAATTCAGTTCCTTGTAGTTGTGGCATTATGTTAGCTGTGTTGTTGGTGATTAGGACAGGCACACCTCAGTAATTTCCCTTTTTTAAAATCAACTGTATTTCACAATGTAACCTAATCACATAAGTAATATCTCATTATATTCAGAGGTTCCACCCATATTCAAAGGGATGAAGGTTATCTCCTCCATTTTTGAAACGAAGTTTTTGCCAGATTTAGAATTATTAGTTGAAATTTTGTTGGTATTTTTCTTTGTGAAAATTGAATATTTTATCCCACTGCCTACTGGCCTGGGATATATTCTGTGTTGCATGTGGTTACAGATACCTTTTTTTCCATCAGCTTACTGGACATCTAATGATTGGACAGAAATTTCCTTTAGTGTTTGGCACAACAGTAAAATCTCCCCACTTCTGCAGAGTGACTGCGGTATGTTAGAAATGCCCAGCATGAAGCTACATCATTTATAGCCTCACATTATCCTTATTTCCCACTTCCACATAGCCTCAGGGTAAAGAACAGGAAGAAGAGGAGGAGGAGGAAGAGGGAAGAGGAAGAGGAGGAGGAGGAAGAGTTAGACATTAATGCTTCATCTAGTCTCTTCTGAGCATGTGCAGAATTCTGGGCATGCACTTGGCCTTATAAATTCTCTAGAATACGTCAGATCTTCTCAAAGCCCTTATTTCCCTAAAGCATCTCATTCTTCAACCTCTCCTCTTAAGCTTTTTGTTTATTCTATTATTTGCCACAACTGTAATCCTTTGCATTAGACAGCGCTGACTAAAGCATTTGCCTACCTATGTTTTCTTCAAATACCCACTGGGTAGCAGCTTCATCACGATGAACTGCTTCCAAGGAAGTAGTGACTTCCATGGATGTGACTTCCACATTCCATGATGTGACTTCCAAGGAGTCACCAGACAGGTGAAAACAAAAGTTGCAATTCTTTAAAAATGAAGTCCATTATGTTTCATCTGATACTGCTGCCAGAAGCGCAGGCTGTTTCTTCACAGCTACTACTCAGCTGGAGAGTGGAAAATGGGACTTTGGTAAACTAAAATACCGTAACACTGGCTGTTTTTTTAAACCAAAATTCAACCCTTTTCTTGAAAAAGTGTTCCTACTCTTGAGTCCATACTCTTGGTTAGTTTCTACTGCTCTAAAAACTGGATTCTAACTGATTTTTGCCGGTTTTTAAATTGCTTTTATGGAGTGGTGGAGTTTTTACTCCATCATTTTCATGGATGTCCAGTAATATTAGTATGATCTCGCCTTTACAGAAGACAAATCCAGACCAGATTATATTGATGCAGACTGTAAAATCAACATAAAAATGGATATTCCTGTTTCTTATTTGCAACCCACATCCACACTGGGTGGAAATTTGAGGTTCGCTTTATTCATTTTTACATTTTGTCAATTTCAGACTCTATGTCTTTAAATTTTAGAATGTAACAGTTTTTAAGGATAGACTTAATTCTTCATTTTCAGTATTAATAAGTACAAACTCTGAAAACATTTGCTCAAATAAGTAAGATCATAAGAATAGAAGGTGTTTTGTTATAACAGTGACAGTTGTTTCCTCAAACTTTCAAATTCTGAGCAAAAATCATACAGTCAATACATTTTTAAAATCATTCATTATTTTACAACTTAATTATATCCTTCTTCAGGATTTTCAAAAGCAAGTAACTGGAAAACATATGAAGTACAAACAGGTGGGTTTACCCAGTCAATTAATGTGTAACTTTTAAAATATTACAACCAGTAGCAAAATGTTATTTGTCCTCCACTAGGTACAATGTATTTCATTGAGATTCAAAATAGCTGATAATTTTGTTTTGGAAAATGGCAGATGCTTATTTGTACAAAGTGGGAAAAGAGGCCATATAGAGCCTTAAATACAAATTAATTCTCTGGCATATCCATTTTAACATATAATGTATAATATATAAAGTATACAGAAATTGAGGTTTTAGAAACTGTTTTATTTAAATGTTACTGTGTCTGTTTATAGGCCACTTCAGAAGTATTCCTAAAAACCCATATTAATAACTGCTTTTTTATTTTTCGTCTGGTAATTCCTCTATAACGAGCAAGAAAGAGATAATATATTTTGTTTAAAAAGCAATGACAAAAGATTAACCCAGTAAGTAAAGCCTACATACTATAAGTATGGTATCATGTTATTAAGGGTTTATTCAAAGACCAAAAGAAAAAGGCATTATCTAGTGAGCAGCCGCCAAGTGGTATCATTTTCAGTAACGTCATTCCTCAAATATCCAGCATAATACTTGGACACTGTCTACCAAAAATTTTAAACTATTTTTTTTTTCAAACTCAGAGTTCTCAACTCAGAAGTGTGATGCTAGACTTCAAGATGTCATTTGGCGATACCATTTTATCAGTGAACAAATACTGCTTCTATCGATTTCTCTTTTAATTTTCAACTCTTGTAATATTCATATTCTGTTGTCAGGATATTAATGGACAGGGAAAATAGCTTATCACATACTCTTCAGACATCATGAGATTATAAAATGTGCCAACATGGTCTTTATAAAAAGATAAAACCACAACTTCAGTATATTGACGATAATATCTACAACTAAAAATGTTTTAGGGTATTATTCAAGTAATATCTTTGTTTTCTCTTTTTAAATTGAAAATAGTTTATGTTATTCATGAGAAAAGACCTTCAAGTTGAAGTCACAACTGAACGTGGCAGAGATTATCTGACTGGTGTGGGTTGAATTGTGTCCTCCACAAATGATAATGTTTAGTTCCTAATCCCCAGTACCTCTGAATGTTACTTTATTTATAAATAGGGACTTTGCAGATTTAATAAAGATGAAATCATACTGGATTAGGTTGGACCCTGATTCCAATGACTAGTATCCCTAAGAAAGAGATTTGGAGACACAGGGACACAGAGAGTTTCACAAAAAAGGCCTTGTAAGGACAGAGGCAGAGTTTGGAGTTACCCTTTCATAAACCAAGGAATGCCAAAAATCACAGGCAACCATCGGAAGCTAGAAGAAGCAAGGATTTTCCCTAGAGCCTGTGGCATGAACATGACCCTGGTGACCCCTTGATTTCAAACTTCCAGCCTCCAGAATTGTGAGAGAATAAATTTATGTTTTTAAAGTCACTCTGTTTGTGATAGTATGTTCTGGCAGTCCCAGAAAAATAACACATTTTCATTAAATCCATGTAATTCATGGGGGTGCGGGGGCATGCAGTTGGACAGAAATTATCAGACTGTCTTGGTGACGCTAGATGTCTCTCATTACTAAGTGTCACTCATCACTAGGTGACACTCATTACTCAGTTTTTTATGTTCTTTCCTGTTCTGCCTCTATAGCTTTCCAGGGCAATCTGGTGAAACACTTACTGGAGAAGGCAGGTCCTCTATCAGCCTAGGCCCCTCATAGTTTCTATTGACTGTAGCCACTTAAACTGCTGAGCAAACTAACTGCATTCAACTGTTATCTTAGGAAAAAGTAAGGTTCAATTTTGTTCTGCTACTAAAAATTTGATTTTTTTTTTTTTTGCCAAAGATATGAACTATTAAAGAACAGTTACACAGATGTGTAGTATATTTGTCCAAACTAAAACACTTCTATTGTTAGATGCACTAATAATTCTTAAAATGGTGGACAAACTTTTTTCATAAAGTAAAATGCAAACTTGGTCATATAAAAAGAACAACATTCCAATATTCATTTAAATCTTATAGACAATTTTAATTTAGGATAAATAGGACTTTAATACTAAATAAATCTGTTTAACAGAGTTCTTTATTTATTTATCTTAAATAGAAGGTGTGTGAGAAAATGACAGGGACCAGAGCATAATTTTTAAATTCAGAATAATTTTTACATTACGAAAGACAAAACATAACAAAACTAAATTCTATGGGCAAAACTTAAAAGAAAATTTACTGATGGTGTTCCTATGAAAGATACAACGCCAGTGAATAAGGACAAACCACCAAGAGACATAAGACCTACATGTCATCAGACAGAGGTTGCTTCAAGGACATGTTACTTTTTCTTGCCCCATAATTGGTTTAATGCTCTGCCATCCCTATCTTTAATTCTTATTTTTGAAAAAAATGTTTTCATGTTTTCATTTTTGCACCAGGCCTCATAAATTATACCAGTCCTGGTGTCAAAATCTGTAAACCTGTACAGGAGAAAACAGCACCTGACAGATTTGGCAAAACAATTCAAAATAACTAACAGGTATTTATGAGAAAAGTATGTTGGAGAACAGCAGCTGAAACAGGGATAAGTTTTACCTTTTCCAGTTGTGAGTTAGTACAAGGGGCCTATGGTAAGATGACCTGATGTGGCTTTAGCTAACTAATCCTGATAAACTACCATCCCTTTCCTCTCAGTGCTCCACTCTAAGACAACACTAAATATGGACAAAATACCCCTGAAAATGCAATCAAATTGAGTAGGAAAAGGACAACAGAGACAGAGAAAAGAGAAGGCTCTTGACCAAAACAGCACAGGATAATAACACCAGGAAACCACAAAAATTAAACAAAAGGTGCCATATGTTTGGACACTTCTTGGAAACAACAGAAGATAGAACTCTAGGAAGTTAAAAAGCTCTCCTGAAAACTCCTTCCTTTTCAAGTTTAGGAAAATTTCACATGAAGTCAGAAAAGAGAATATTATTGAGTTCAAATTCCAGAGTTAGTATTAAAACACCAGAAAGAATAGAGAACAGAATAGTATCTCTCCAGGTATTAACTCAGAAAATTGTGTCCATTAAAGTAACACAACCATAACCTAGTATTTTAAAACACCTAATAGACTTTAAGAGAAGTGAAGGAAAAGAAGAGGGAAAAAAAAAAAAAAAAAAAAAAAAAAGCTTGAATCAGAGCCGCAATAACTCAGATATTTGGAGAAAGAATAGAAAAAAATTAGAATGCAGTCCCATTTACAATAGCCATTAAAGAAATAAAATACCTAGGGATATCTTCAACCTAGGAGGTGTGATCTGTACAAGGAGAACTGCAAAACATTATTAAAGAAATAAATAGGTGACATGAACAAATAAAATAACATGCCATACTGATCGATTGCGAGAGTCAATATTGTTAAAATGATTGATATGGTTTGGCTGTGTCCCCACTCAAATCTCACCTCGAATTCCCATATGTCGTGGGAAGGACCCAGTGGGGGAGATAACTGAATCATGGGGGCAGATCTTTCCTGAGCTGTTCTCATGATACGAAAATGTGGGAAAGTTTGGAACTTCCTAGAGACTTGTTGAATGACTTTGACCAAAATGTTGATAGTGATATGGACAATGAAATCCACGCTCAAGTGGTCTCAGATGGAGATGAGGAACTTGTTGGGAACTGGGGCAAAGGTGACTCTTGTGTTTTAGCAAAGAGACTGGCAGCATTTTGCTCCGGCCCTAGAGATCTGTGGAACTTTGAACTTGAGAGAGATGACTTGGGGTCTCTGGTAGGATAAATTTCTAGGTAGCAAAGCATTCAAGACGTGACTCGGGTGCTGTTAAAGGCATTTCATTTTATAAGGGAAGCAGAACATAAAAGTTTGGAAAATTTCATCTCGACAATTTTACAGAAAATAAAATCCCATTTTCTGAGGAGAAATTCAAGCTGGCTTCAGAAATTTGCATAAGTAATGAGAAGCTGAATGTTAATCCCCAAGACAATGGGGAAAGTGTCTCCAGGGCATGTCAGAGGTTTTCATGGCAGACCTTCCCATCACAAGCCCAGAGGCCTAGGAGGAAAAAACCGTTTCATGGGCCAGGCCCAGTCCTGTGCTGTGTGTAATGTAGGGACTTAGTGCCCTGCATCCCAGCTGTACCAGCTGTGGCTAAAAGGCCCCAACATACAGCTCAGGCTGTGGTTTCAGAGGGTGCAAGTACCAAGCCTAGGCAGCTTCCACATGTGTTGAGTCTACGAGTGCACAGAAGTCAAGAATTGACGTTTGGGAACCTCTGCCTAGATTTCACAGTATGTACAGAAACACCTGGATGCCCAGGCAGAAGTTTGCTGCAGGGGCAGGGCTCTCATGGAGAAACTCTACTAGGGTAGTGCAGAATGGAAGTGTGGAATGTGAGTCCTCACATAGAGTCCCTATTGGGACACTGCCTAGTGGAGCTCTGAGAAGAGTGCACTGTCCTCCAGACCCCAGAATGGTAGATCCACCAACAGCTTGCACTGTGCACCTGAAAAAGTAGCAGAAACTCAATGCCAGCCTCTGAAAGCAGCCAGGAGGGAGGCTGTACCCTGCAAAGCCACTGGGATGGAGTTGCTCAAGATCATGGGAACTCAACTTTTGCATCAGTGTGACCTGGATGTGAGATATGGAGTCAAAGGAGATCATTTTGGAGATTTAAGATTTGATTGCCCCACTGGATTTTGGACTTGCATGGGGCCTGTAGCCCCTTTGTTTTGGCCAATTTCTCCCATTTGGAATGGCTGTATTTACCCGATGCCTGTACCCCCATTATATCTAGAAAGTAACTAACTTGTGTTTGATGTTACAAGCGCATAGGTGGAAGGGACTTGCCTTGTCTAAGATGAAACTTTGGACTGTGGACTTTTGAGTTAATACTGAAATGAGTTAAGATGTTGGGGGACTGTTGGGAAGGCATGACTGGTTTTGAAATGTGAGGACATGAGGAAAGCAAATGCAACAAAAATTAAAATAGACAAGTGGGAACAGATTAAAGTAAAAAGCTTCTGCAGAGCAAAAGAAATAATCAACACAGTAAACAGACTGCCTACAGAATGGAAGAAAATATGTTCAAAAAATGCATCTGATGAAAGACTAATATTCAGAATTTATAAGAAATTCAAGTCGACAAGAAAAAAAACAACTTCATTAAAATTTTGCAAAGGATATGAACTGATATTTCTCAAAGGAGACATAATACAAGTGTCCAGTAAACATACGAAAAAATGTTCAACATCACTAATCATCAGAGAAATGCACTGGAGAGGATGAGGGGAAGTAGGGATTGTTAATGGGTAGAAAAAATAGTTAGAAAGAATGAATAAGATCTAGTATTTGATAGCACAACAGAGTGACTGTAGTCAATTAACAACTGAATTGTATCTTTTCAACTAAAAGAGTATAATTAGAGTGTTTGTAACACAAAGGATGAACACTTAAGGTGATGGAAACCTCATTTACCCTATGATTACTACTCACTGTCTGCCTGTATCAAATTATCTCATGGACCTCATAAATATATATACCTATATAGCCACAAATATTAAAAATTTTAAACATATCACCTCTCATACTAGTCAGTATGGCTAATATTAAAAAGTCAAAAAACAACAGATGCTAGCAGGTTGTGAAGAAAAGGGAATGTTTATTCACTGTTGGTGGGAATTTAAATTAGTACAACCTTTACAGAAAAAAATATGGGGATTTCTCAAAGAACAAAAAACAGAACTACCACTTGGCCAAGCAATCCCACAACTGGCTATCTACCAGAAGAAAATAAATCATTATATTAAAAAGTCTGCACCTGTATGTTTATTGCCACATTACGCACAATAGCAAAATCATGAAATCAACCTGAATGCTCATCAACAGAGGCCTGAATAAAGAAAATGTGGCATACACACATCACAGAATACCACACAGCCATAAAAGAATGAAATGATATATTTTGCAGCAACATGGATGAAGCTGGAAGCCCAAACCTTACCCTTAACACAATATATCCCTAAAACAAACCTACTCATGTACTCCCTGAATCTATAATATTTTAACAAAGAATTAAAACATTACAGAAACAAGGGAAAAGGAAGACAAAAATTAACCAATACAACAGAAGATGTTATAACAGAAAATGAGTTGAAAAAGGAAAATATCAGAAAGAATTGATTGCAATCAGATTTAAAATGTAGCTTAAGGGGGGAAAATTACTGGATGGGATAGAGTTGTTGTTTTTGCTCAGAAAAAAATGTTGTTCATCTAAATCCCCCCTGCAAACGCAAGGAACAGTTTCTATGTTCAAGAAGAACATTATCATTACGTGTGATTATCATACTCATTTAGAAGTTACAGATTGGGAAGAATCATTCAACCATTTTAAGAAAGGGGTAATTAAAATTCTTCAAAGAAGGAAAGAAACGACATAGGAGGAACATAAAACAGGTGAAATAATTAGAACACAAATATTAAATCAGTATATACAAGCCAACATCAATTTAATGAACATGTTATATATCAATTGAGTACTTTAAAGAGAAATCCTAAAATATTCTATGATACTGGCATAAAAACAATATGCTCATAAGAGACACATTTTAAATACAAACATCAAAAAGGGGAAAGTAGAACTATAGGAAAACGTACTGAAATTTGACATTAATCAAAAGAAAATTGCATAGATACACTACTATCAGGCATTCAATGCAAGGGCTACTTAAGAAGATGTAGATTTTGCACTTTGCACAATGTTAAGGTGTAAAATTGCATAGACATACTATAATACTTATGCATTAAAGTGCACAAGTCATACACTTAAACTTGTTTTATTTTCACTAATTAACAGACCCATATAAGCATCACTAGACCAGAAATGACTATGAAAAGTATCCATAAGGGCCCCTTATTGACCCTTGGTAACTAACTCTCAAGAATAATCATTGTCTCTACTTTTAACAGTATCAAGTAGTTTTCCATATTTTTATATTTTGTGGGTGGAATCCTACAGAATGTGTTTTGTGTCTGTCTTCCGTTACTTAAATTTTTTGTGGTTGAAATTCATTTATGTTTTAGATCATTCTTTCTCATTTCTGTTTAGTATTCTATTTTAGGTAGGAAAAAAGTAACCTTGAGCTCTACATAACACTGCACACAAACTAGACATAAAATATATTCTAAACTGATAATACATCTTTAATTTGAAAGATAAAACAAGAAATACTTCCTTTATAAAAAGAAAATGTGCAAGATAAAAATTAGTTAAGAGAAAGTGCCAAATACTAAAGGTAACAATATCATATAGTTAACCTGAAACTTACAGATAATGGAATTCTCTAAAGAAGAAAATTGAAGGAAACAGAAAAGATACTAAACATTACAATTCAAGGAAACTCCCTGAAAATTTTGAAAATATTACTGAAATGGCACACCACACAACTGAGAATACCAATTTGTGATATTTCAGTAGTTTAAAGAAAAAAATATCATTTAGGCATCAAAAAATAAAATAAAATTAAGAG
Organism: Macaca mulatta; assembly: GCF_049350105.2. Lineage (NCBI taxonomy): Eukaryota > Metazoa > Chordata > Mammalia > Primates > Cercopithecidae > Macaca > Macaca mulatta. The sequence continues at coordinate 78,153,210 of NC_133422.1, forward strand.
CATGATATTTATGAGAAATAAAAATTGTATTTCAAAACTATCCATAACAATACTTTATGGTAGAACAACTGTATAAGACAATGATTATATATCCAGCAAAACTGACTTTCAACCAATTCAATCAAAAAGCAAAAACTTTGATTTTATGCATGGGCTCTTCTGGAGGAATCTACTAATGAATAAAATTTAAACAATAAAAATGAATTAGAGAAACTTTCACACAGGTCCTTTGCCTGCTGTGGAAATGAGCATTGAAAGGTAGAAAAGAATAGTACGTAATCATAGAATGATCTACTTTTACTATCCCCTGTATCCCTGAGGATCAGGAATGTTGGTATGAAAGAAAAGAGACACAGATTTTTCAAGAATATGTTTTAATGAAAGTCTCATCTTCAACTTGAATTGAACATCAATGAGTTGTCTCAAAAAGTTCTAGACATGGTCGCCCACCAAAAATGAGCATCCATGCTCAAGATTGTAGTCTTACAGTGACTTTCCTCACTAGATGATTTCAGGCATCTTGGGAAATAGCTTATTTCAGGTATTAAGACGATAACATAAAAGATGATGTTGTATCATATCTCAAGAGATATTTTCCAGGCATATAGGGATATGTTGAAGGTACCGAGGTTTCCAATAGGTAGAGATGAGAAGTTTTGAGCTTTAATTTTGACAATAGTTATAATGGATTGGAAATAACATAATACATTTAAATAATGAGTTCATAAAAATATTTAAAATTATGTAGTCACCTTCGGGAAATGATAGCAAATCAGTATCTTGGAAACTAATAAATAGAACAAAGGGTAAGCATTTGTCTTGACTTTCCTGCATAAACTGTACCAAGTAATACCCGAAACCAAATTAGATATGAGGGACGCATCCCTTTATTGCAAAATCTCAACTAATAAATGAATGAAAAAAGAAATTATAAAATCATACCACCACCACAGTGAATACATTAAATACATATAAACTACATATTAATAAATTGAAATAAGTATTAAGCATCAAGGGCTCCTAACACCACAGATTAAATTCGACATCATGTGCCTTTTGTTGTCCTACTAGGTATCACATATATATGTGATCCACATACATCATATGTGTATGTGATACATATACATACACATATACATCACATTTATATGTGATACATGTACATATGCATATACTATTTACCGCATGGCTATGTACAGTCAAAGTTTGAGTCTTGCAAAGGACACTAAACTTAAAATTGATTCATTCTCTGGATGGAGGTGCCAGTTTGCCAGGAAATACAGAAAAATAAGAAATATGTTGAACTGCTCCAATAAATACAATCAACAAAACTCAGGGTGTAGAGAATACTAGAATTCAAGTGTCCTAAAATCATTTGCAGATAGATTTAAAAAAAAAAAAAAAAAAAAAAAAAAGGAGACTGGAGTGCTACAGATTAAAAGGAACTTAAAATACCTATCTCGAAAAACAAACTAGGCAAACTATGGTGTCTAATTGTAATATCTGAGAAATTTAAAACTATACAAATACAAATAACAAGTCTGTTTATGAGGGAAGGAAGACATACGAAAAAAATCAAAATAGATTCTAAATTGGATGGTACCTGCCATTTATCAATCTAGGTGGTGGATACAAGTGGAAATAAGAGTGTTTGCTATAGAATAACATAAGAATTTATTAAAATAACCAACCAAAATACCATCTATGAAACAAGACAAAAAAGAGGTTAAGTCAGACATATCAAATACAGAATATTTAAAATGTAACTAAGGTGGGTAGTTACAAAGTTTCTCAGCAGAGGAGCAACCAAAGTTCCTTATAAATTCTAAAATCTGCATATATTACTACTTAATAAATAAAAGGTTATTATCGTGGAGACCCAAGAAAAGGTGACAACACATTCTGCTTGTTTTAGAAAACTCCATTTTTTTAAAACGAAGGGTAAGTATATAATGTACTTACTTTATTTAGGAACTGTGAAAAATACTGTAAGAAACAAATTGTTTCTTGTACATTGGAAACATGGCAGCAATTGTAAGAGAAAACCACCTTGTAATGGTTCTTTTAAACATCTAAAACAATTATATTAAAAAATGTTAACCCTGGAATGTTGAAATGAGGAAAAATTATTTTCTTTAGTTATCTAACGTCAACAAGTAACACAGTATTAAGAGAAACAGGCCAGGCGAGGTGGCCTACGCCTGTAATCCCAGCACTTTGGGAAGCCGAGGCAGGCGGATCACGAAGTTAGGAGTTCCAGACCAGCCTGGCCAACATGGTGAAACCCCGTATCTATTAAAAATACAAAAATTAGCTGGGCCTGGTGGCTGGTGCCTGTAATCCCAGCTACTGGGAAAGCTGAGGCAGGAGACTCGCTTGAAACCAGAAGGCGGAGGTTGCAGTGAGCCATTGCACTTCAGCCTGGGCAAAAGAGTGAAACTCCGTCAAAAAATAAAAAATAACAAAACCTGACGTTTTTAAACAAAAACCATTACTGAAACGTAAATGTAAAATTGTAGTAAAAATGTACATGCATACATACTTATTTAAAAATCATTTTTTATATACCTACTTTTACTTGGAGGTGACAACGTGCTAACAGCCCTCGCTCCCTCTCGGCGCCTCCTCGGCCTCGGCGTCCACGCTGTCGGTGCTTGAGGAGCCCTTCATCCAGCCGCTGCACTGTGGGAACTCCACCCTGGACTGGACAAGGCCGCAGCCGGCTCCCTCTGCTTGGGGGGAGGTGTGGAGGAAGAGGCGCGGGCGGGAACCCCGGCTGCACGCGGCCCTCGCGGGCCAGCGCGAGTTTCGGGTGAGCGCAGGCCAGGCTGGCCCCGCACTCCCAGAGGCCGGTGCCACCGGCCCGGTCAGTGCAGGCCTTAGCACTCGGGTCAGCAGCTGCGGAGGGTGTGCTGGGTCGCCCAGCACTGCAGGCACAAGGGCGCCGCGCTCGAATTCTCACCGGGCCTCAGCCGCCTCTTGACTGGGCAGGGCTTGGGATCTGCAGTCCGCCATGCCGCAGCCTCCCCAACAGGCGCCGTCACCTGCTCTGTGGCGTCCAGTCCCATCCACCGCCCAAGGGCTGAGGAGCGCAAGCCTGCGGCGGGGAACTGGCAACCAGCTCCGCGGAGCTGGTACAGGATCCACTACGGGAAATCAGCTGGGCTCCTGAGTCTGGTGGGGACTTGGAGAACTTTTATGTCTAGCTGGAGGATTGTAAAGGCACCAATCAGTGTTCTGTATCTAGCTAATCTAGTGGGGACTGGGAGAACTTTCGAGTCTAGCTAAAAGATTATAAATGCACCAATCAGCACTCTGTATCTAGCTCAAGGTTTGTAAACGCACCAATCAGCACCCTGTCAAAACAGACCAATCAGCTCTCTGTAAAATGGGCCAATCAGCTCTCTGTAAAATGGACCAATCAGCTCTCTGTAAAATGGACCGATCAGCAGGATGTGGGTGGGGTCAGATAAGGGAATAAAAGCAGCCTGCTGGAACCGACAGCGGCCACACACTCAAGTGTCGTTTTTTGGTGTGGGAGCCTCCTTCTCTCACTTCTTGGAAAAATTTTGCTGCTGCTGTTTGGCTCTGCGCAGCCGTCAAGAGCGGTAACATTCACTGCGAAGGTCTGCAGCTTCACTTCTGAAGCCAGTGAGACCACGAAACCACCAGAAGGAAAAAACTGCAGACGCACGCATCTGAATCTCTGAAGGAACAGAACAAACTCTGGATACAACATCTTTAAGAACTGTAAAACTCACTGGGAGGGCCTGCGGCTTCATTCTTGAGGTCAGTGAGACCAAGAACCCACCACACCAGTTCGGACACATTACCAGGTACTGAAATTTAAGTCATAAAATGGACGTGTTGTGGCTTCCTGAAATATTAAGTAGATCCATACAAAGAAAGTGTTATAAAGTGTAAATAGTTTTATAATTACAGTATAGAAACTTTTTTCTGAATTACATTTTTGAAATGAAATGTATACTGTATTCTTTAAATTGCATAGACTTAAAGTGTTTTTGTCAATAATTTCAGACACACTTATGTCAAAATGTACACATAAGCATTCTATTCCATAATATATGAATAAATCAAGAAATTATTGAAAAAATGTGATACATAAAAGACAAAAAAAAGCACACTATTCATGCTGAAGTATGTGAGAATACTGGAAATAAAATTTTGATGTGTCTTAGTCACAATTCCTCCCAGTAAATGGCAAAACAAAGAGCAAGAACAGCAATATCATCAAATATCATAGGAAAAGCCACAGGAAATTAGCTACTGAGGTGATGAGTATGGTTAAAAAACAAAACACTTAAAAACAGATACAAATTTACAATACCTATTTCGAGTTTTCAAAATATGTGTTGCAGGAAAAGAAATCTGTGGGACTGGAATAATGTCACTGCTTAGGGAATAAGTGTAGACATAAGATGAAATTTGGTTGGACGTGATTCACACCACATGATGGAGTTTGAGTGAGCTCCTGAGAAATTCAAATTTATTTAACTGGCTCCAGCTTCTAGGTTAAAAAATTCTTGATTCGCTCCTGGACATCTAGAAAGTTCACACAGGGAATTAAATGGCTCCTTATACCCCCCGAGAAAATATAGTAGCACTATTATTTATTATTTAGGAGTTTGACAGAGTAGAGATTAATCACTTTATCAGGTTCTAATTTAAATAAGTCTATATAGCTCAAAGGTAATTATAGTTTAAGTTTAGGAATGCACTTAATCATTTCTGCTGATTTTTTATTTCTTAGTCAACTATACCTTCTACCCAAAGACATCTGTAATTTTGAAATTAAGTGGGAGTTTGTCCAGTGAAGGAAAAAAAAAAAAAAACTTACAAATAGAAGAATGGACTCAAAATGCTGCAGTTAGTGGTTGTCATAAAATACAAAACGAAAGTGGGGACCCTACTATATTTTAGTTATACAAATGAAGAACATTTAGATATAATGTTGTGGAAATGTTGTGGAATTCTACAACATATTAATTACTGATAACTTGCACTTTAGAGTATTCTATGTCATTAACTATGAAATAAGACAAACATTTGACATAGATTTGTGGCATGAAAGAGGCAAGTATAGGAAACTAGTTAATTATTAACATTCTTGTTTATGCCTTCCCTTTGGAAAACTGTGATGTTTATCTAAAGTATCAGAGGACCTTTTTTCCACTATTAATCTCTTGGGAATATAAATCAGAGAACGAAATACAAACAATCCATACCTGGGATCAGAAGATATCCATACTCTCTTGACTTTCTCAGAATTTTAAAATACCATCTTCTCAAAAGAGCAAGTTTTTCACAACTTGGAGTAAAAGTTATGAAGTAGCGGTGACTATCCTTTTCAGTCATATTACCTTAATCTTTTATGTCACAGTAAATGTTTTGAAACAAGAAAGGAAGGAGAGAAAGAAGGAAGGGAAGGAGGGAGGGAGGAAGGAGCAAGCCTACTTTCCTCTGTTCTTAAGATCACTAGCTTAGTTTCCCTAAATTAACTCTTCTTCCCAATTACAGCAAGTTCTCTCTTACAGCTGATGTGACTTGCTGAGAATTAAAGTAAGAAAATACTACAAACAGAGGGGACCTAAAACCCAATTTCCTCATACGATCTTGGCATTGCAGCAAGATGTTAAAAAAAAAAAAAAAAAAAAAAAAAAAAAAAAAAAATTTTTTGCTATACCATAAGACCGTCAGCAATTTAAATTTTCTTTTGTCACAGATTGACATGTCAGCTACAGAATGGTTTCTATGCACCCTATTTCTATCAAAATAGAAAAAACATTCCAAACCCAAAGAATGAAAGAAAGGATACTTGGTGTATTTATAAACAAAGTGTGCTTGCGTCCCTAACAAGTTTATAATCCTGAGGAATAACAAACGATAAAAGCTCTAAACAATGAGTTTGAGTTATACCTCCCTTGCTGAATAAGGGTTAAGGCCAACAAGCATATGAAAAAATCTCAACATCACAGATCCTTAAAGAAATGCCAATCAAAAGCACAATGAGATACCATCTACACCAGTCAGAATGGCTATTATTAAAAAGTCAAAAAATGTCAGATGCTCGTGAGGTTGTGTAGAAAAGGGAACACTTATACACTGTTGGTGGGATTGTAAATTAGTTGAATCATTGTGGGAGGCAGTGTGGCAATTCCTCAAAGACCTAAAACCAGAACTACCATTCAACCCAGCAACCCCATTACTGGGTGTATACCCAGAGGAATATAAATCATTCTACCATAAAGATACATACACACAAATGTTCAATGCAGCACAATTTACAATATCAAGAAGATGGAAGCAACCTAAATGCCCATTGATAGTAGAGAATAAGAAAAATGTGGTACATATACACCATGGAATACTATGCAGCCATTAAAAAGTGAGATCATGTCTTTTGTGGGAACATGGATGGAACCGGAGGTCATTATCCTCAGAAAACAAACACGGGAACGAAAAACCAAATACTGCATATTCTCACTTACAAGTGGGAGCTGAGCAATGAGAACACACACACACATAGAGGGGAACAACACACACTGGGGTCTTTTGGAGGATGAAGGGTGGGAGGAGGGAGAGGATCAGGAAAAATAACCAATGGGTACTAGGATTAATACCTGGAGTGATGAAATAATCTGTACAACAAACCCCCATGACACAGGTTTACCTATATAAAAAACCTGCACATGTACCCCTGAATTTAAAAGTTTTTAAAAAGGAAAATAAAATATATTTTTCTAGGAGATGTGTGGTAATATTCTCACATATATTTGCACAAGATCAAATTAAAACTTTTGAAGTACGGATGCTTTCTCGTTTTTAAACCAATCGGTGTAGATTGTTACACATTTAGAGAAAATTGAGGAAGGACATATTAATATAATAATCCCTGCTTGTACTTACCTGCAGGAGTAGCGCAATAGTTTGAATAGTGGGTTCCTCCAAAATTCATGCAGGAATTTAATCCCCAATGCAATAGTATTACAAAGTAGCACTTTGAGGAGATGATAAAGTCATGAGGCGCTGTTCTTATAAAAGGGGTTGAGGAAATGTGTTTGGTTCCTTTTCGTCCTTTCACCACATGAGGACACAGCAACAAAACACCACCTATGATGCAGACAGTGAGGCTTCCCTAGATCTACTGGTGCCTTGATCATGGACTCCCCAGCATCCAGGTCTGTGATAAAGAAATGTCTATTATTTATATAGTACCTAGTCCAAGGTATTAATAGCTTTATTGTAGCTGCCCACATGAACTGAGACAAGCTCTTAATGTACATTTTATATTAAGATATTGAATTATGAGTCCTTTAAAACTACAATTCAGTGTATATTTTATCATTTAAAAAAACTCACAAAGCTAAGTAGATGATTTACTTTGTAACACAGTTGCATTGCCTTAAGTGTATAAAATTAATACACCTGGATACATGTGTTTAATTGCTAGTACAGTTTATATCTGTGAGGATAGAATTACCAACAGCTTTCATTTTTCCAGGAATTCTTTGAATTGCATCTTAGTAGTCCCTATAAATTGTAAAAATAAATGTTTTTACAATGTGTGTTGGCAATACACAGCAACAATAACATTATTTTTCCTGATTTTTTAGAGCTGTAGCGAGTTATTGAATCTATAAATATGATCAAATAAATGCTTAAGAGATTCAAACTTTGATCAATTAAATTAGCAAAAGTCGTATTTAGTGTTGAAATTCAGCCTGATATCAGCATGTGGTAGATCTGCTGAATTAAACCAAATTTTCCACCCAAACAGGTTAATTAGTGCTAATTAGCAAACTCATTCATTTTGCTATTCTCTGCCAGGCTGTTTGACTCTTCTGAATATTAGACAGATGTTATCTTCTAGCACTGCTGAAAATTCCCTACAGAAACACTCTTCCCACTCCCTTTTCAACCGTCCTTTCTTCCTACCAATTACAACTCTTGTCACCTTTGGGATGATTCTCTGGCTACACATTTTTTTTTTAATTTTTAAAACAGATACAGCAATAATTAGACCAAAAAATATAGATTAATTAACAATTTATCAACCACTTTTGTTCCCATTATCCCATTTTGCTCTTCTCAACTACATTCTTAAATGATTTATTGCTATTATTTTATTGGTAAGGTAAAAAGCATCATTATTCAACCAAGTTCGTGTAATTTGAAGGTTATAAGGGCTGTAGCTTCAACTCAGGTCTTCTGAGTGCAATTGTGTATCATTTACATGTACACACAAACACACAAACTCAATTTCATTCTAAATGTAACTGTATTATTTACATTGGTATAACCCTGCAATGTGTATTGGAGTGTCACTTCAATAAATAACTTTGGTTTAAATTGCTCAGTAATACATATAAAGTACTGTTCAAAGCTTTGTGAGTTCAGTAGTCATTTCTCTTGTCATTTAGTGTACAGTCTTGTGAGATGTAAAATAATAGTAGTAGTAACATATACAATTTTCTTTTTCTTTTTTTTTTTTTTTGCTTCCTTAAAAAATGTATCAATAAACATGGATGGAATTGAGAAGACTGAGCACAGGCACCAGAATCAAAATTAAGTCAGTCTTCCATCTCTCTTTAATGAAAGTCAGATTTTGAGTAAGTTACTTAACTCTGAGTCTCATTTTCGTTACTGTCATGATGAATATTTTAGCAAGGAAATAACTAATGCTCTGAAAATATGACTTAGAATGCTTCTCAGAAGTAAGTATGCAATTAATATTTGCTACCTTTAAATTATCATCTCAATGAAGAGAAAAATTTATGTGCTTATTCAGCATTTTGTTGTTATTTAAATAAACATAATGTTCTGAGGATATTCAGTGACCCCCCCAGAAAATTCAGCGCTACAAATGGAAGCGCTTACAATAGCTATAAAATATTCAGGATAAGAGTGAGAATTAATTAAAAAGGAATTCTTTCAGTTTGATTTTGAAAGTAAAGGCCCGAGGAGGAAATTTTGATATTGCTATTTGTGTATCTTTTGTTCATATCCTGATGTCTATTTGCCATTTGTTGACAAAGTATGTATCTGTATTGCACATATAATTGGATAAATTGGTATCTATCTATCTAATATATCCATGTATATGTATATGTGTGTGTGAAGTGAGATACCTTGAGATCAAGACTTTCTGTCCAAGTGACAAAACATACCCAAGTGATACTCACAAGAGGGAAATTAAGGAAATAAACATATGTTTATAAAAATATATAATATAGATATATAGAAATTTAAAATGTAAATAATAAAAGGTTAATATTTGAGTGTGGACAAGTAGAATATTTTAAAACTATATTTTACTGTAATTTTCTAATTATTTTCTATTATTAAATGTTGGTTCTATAATTTCTATGTGCTTTTTGGTAGAAGCTTACTTTCACATTACACCATTGTGCCTCCTCTCCATTACTCTCCATTGCCCAGTACTTTGTTTGCATACTTTCTTCATGTGAAGTACCCACACTGACAATGTATGTGTAGCTATTTTAATACTAGATTCTCTCGCATTTCAGTAGAATACAGGTACCCATGAAAATGTATGCTTCTCAAAGGCAATGATTTTTATTGTTTTTGCCCCTATTATCTCATCATTGTCAAGAAGAGTGTGTGATCATAAGTATATATTCAGCTAATATTTTAAGTTAATTGATAAGACAGTAACCAGAATGAATAAATGCATGCTTTGTTACTATATTGAGACAGACCTAATTATTTTTAAACTCTAAACAAGAGTTACAAATGAATAGTTCATGACTGTTCATTAAATATTTTGAATGGATGAGAGTCTCTCTGCTTGAAAATGTAAACCTGGACTCATAGTATTAAGCCTAAAGAGTATGATGATTTTAAATGATTGCCCGCCTTTTAAATGCTTGTCTCAACACACAAACCAGTAGTATTTAACAGACTCTGATAACTAAAAATGCTTTAAAAGAGTGGAGTCCTCAGAGAGAGTAAGAGAATGATACTCCATAGGGAAGGGGTATAAAAGCTGTAAAAGTAGAATACATGTTCAGTTAAACATTTCCCACATTCCCTAAATTTCTGGTATTTCTCTCATAAAGAACGTATTTTTAGCTAACTGTCTGCCTCTGATCATTGTTGCTCGTTAATACCAATTGATTAACTGTGGAAATAGGTTTAGAGAAACATTGTGATCTTATCTTCAGTGTTGCAATAAGGTTGGCCCCCTGGGTAGAACAAATAATGTTACCTCTCTGGGCCCTAATCCTAGGCAGTGGGTGCTGAAAATATGTCTTTTCTTAACTTTATGAATAAGTAAATAATATATGTACACATTCATACATACGTGTTTATTTTTACATATATATGTATGGGGGTGTGTGTGTAATGATATCCCATAGGGCCTATGGAAAATATGATCATTCCCTCTTATCTCAAGCACAATTAACTCTAGCTCCTTAAATTTTCACATAGGATCTTAATTATTCTGCCGATAGATACATTTATATTTATTTTATTTTGAATAAATATAAAGGCATCCTGAATCCCTTCTGTCTTCTGGATCCACCATCCAACTTTATCATGGTTGCTTTCTGCCTCAGAAGGAGACCATTATGATTAGTAATATCAGAGGGCTCCTGCGCCCTCTTTCTTTTTTGTACCATTTTTTATTTCCTTAACTTCCCTCTTGTGAGGTTAACTTGAATTTATTGTGTCACTTGGACAGAAGGTCATTGCTTCTCTCAAGGTGGCTTACTTCATTTTACTGACTTGATATGAATTCTAGTAACCTCCCCTTCCCCTTGTTCCTTCAGACTTGCAGGCGGTGATAAAATACCTCTTCCAGCTTAGGGTTCCTGTGCTAATCATTATGGTTCGTTTTATCTAACCTATGCTTTCATAAAATAGTTATTTGTAATTGTTCTAATTATCATAATTTGTTTATATTGTATTTATCTAGTTTTGGCTTTGGTAATAATTTACATTAGAATTATCCCAGAAAATATGAACTCATAATGGTATTCTAGGGTTGGTTGGCTCAAATATTCAAGGCAAAGCATGTTCAAGCCCAATTCTTGACACACAGGATTAATCCATAGCATAAGGGGTATAACAATTTCTCATATTACTACCAGTAGTAACATAGGATGAATTATAGGTAGAAAGTATAATATTCAGAGAGAAAGTGGTATGGTATTTAGTTACTATAGCAACTAGAGTGATTATAAAGATTGTAGAATCACCTTTCTTTGTACAGCTCTAGAGAACACAGAGAAAAGAAAGCGGTTATCAGTATCCAATGAAGCATGCATCTAGAAAGGAAGGTTTAAAAAGTTCTCACAGCTTCTGTAATAACAGGGAAGGACCTTTAATATGAGAAAAAATATACACCTTGCAGAGCTGCAGCACAAAATTGAATGCTCTCTCATTTTAGACATTTTGTGCTAAAGTACTTACTTTACTCTTGTGGGGTCAAAAGCAGGATCCCCCACTAAGAGAAGGGATGAGAATTTGGGGAAAGATATTGATAAGTTTAAGAACCTTGAAACTACATTTTCCTGAATTTCCTTTGCTCCTACCCCTATCCAGAATATGATCTCTGAATATAAACATTTTAATTGCTACACTCAGAAAGTTTTCTCAGAAACAGAGGTCAAATATACTTAGATGGGCCCCCACATTGCCTTTCATTCCTTCAAGTCCCTAATGAGAGTCAAACACAACAAATCTATGATGGAGAAATGCAAGTCTTGAGCCATGAGAAAATCGCATTGACATTGAAAGACTTATAAGCCTGAGAAGCGTTTATGGAAGTGATTCTAGTATGAAACATCAAAGAAGACATAATAAAAACTTGATTTGGTCAAATGTATTAAAAATAGAATACAGCATTTGAGCATTAAAATATTGACTGGATTGCCAGAGAGCAATAATAACCTACTAGTTGTGCTCTTGATAACTATACTAAAAATAACAGTAATGAATAACATGAAAATGCTGGAATTTCCTTGTATGTTGAAGAGAGTGGAGTCTGAAGAGTTAATATTGAAATGTTAAAGCTAGTCTTTCATGTGCATGTTGCTCAGCTGTTCCTAAGAATGTCTCCAAACAGGTACTTCTGTTACCAAATATTAAGAAGAGCATTTTGATCTTGAAGAGCTCTGTATATTGGAGATGACTGAGAGTGATAATACATTGGACACACATAACCTGATGTCATTGGCATAATAAGATCTAAAGATGTAGAGGCAAGTTGGCAATAATTAACCATCATGGACAGCATGGTTACAATTACCACAATTAAGTTACATTAGCATAAATTAGATGTTTTTTAAGCTCAATGATTTGTGACAATAACTAAATGATCTCAGGATTGCTAAATATTAAATAGAATTTCAGCTTCCAAAAGTACTGCTTGATTTATATAGCAACAATTGTTCTATGTCTGCTGAGATCTACTCGGCAGAAAACTAACTTGACTATAGCAATGGCTGGTCTACTAGCAAGGTAGGGGTTGTTAGACATAGACTCCAGATGGGAGCTGATTTTTGGTTACTACTATAGTTTTTCACCCAGAGTAAAGATTTGTAGCAGTTATCTGGTAAATTAATTATTGGTCTGATTCTAAAGTGGGTTTAGTGAGGCAATTGCTTCTTTGAATTATTTCCTCAATTCTGAAATGAATAGTTGGAACCTATATGTTTAATGCAAAGCAGAATCCTCACTTTGATTTCTTAACCCATGGAGTGAGGGACGTTATGGCAAACATGCCCAAATGCAGGTTCCATGTTTGAGTCTCTCTTTCCTTTAGCCAAGATAGTAAACCAAAAGTAATGCCACATGTGTGCAGGAATTGCAGAGATCAATGCCAATTAAATTCTTCATTTTTATTTTACTTTTTAAATTTAAATGTTTTTACCCATAGGTTTGGGGGAACAGGTGGCATTTGATTACATGAGTAAGTACTTTAGCGGTGATTTATGAGATTTTGGTGCACCCATTGCCTGAGCAGTATACACTGAACCCAATCCATGTGCCCGATCTCATCCTTTTAGAATCTTTAGAGTTATATGCTTGCTAATTTCCACCATATCTCTCTTTAACTCATCTATTTGGCCAGTGAACAGTCCACTAGTTAAGGTATATTATCTGTGACTTAGGTATTCAGTCATTCAGTGCCTTGCAAATGACAGCTCAACAAAATTTCTTAAATGAGGGCAGAAACATACAAATATTGAGGTCTGGATTCAAACCACACACAATGCCAATTCCAATGTGTTTTATCGTCAAAGCAAATCCAGAGGCTATCCCATAGTCGAGGGATAAAGAAAAAGACTCAAAATGTTCATAGAAGGAGCAGCAACATTACAATGCAAAGTTGTCTGCTTGTGGGAAGAAATGGATGATTTTCACCATTTTTGTACTTTGATATGAATGACAATGGTTGTGACCAGTGATTAACTGGGGTTCCTCCTATTGTACTCTTGCTCATTAATATTAGTCAAAGGAAAACTTCAGAAATTCAATGGAGACAAAATTGCAAGAAATATGATGCTGTGGGAATAAGGATTTAGGTCACACAATCAATTAAAGTAGATATCACAGTCAAAGTGTTAGAAGATGTCAAGGAAAAAAGTGAATTTGTAAACGTACAGGGCACAAATAATTTTACATTATCAAGGGTAGAAACAATATGGGAACTATATTCTTATTCTTTGTTACTCACTTACTGTTTTCATCTCTGTTTTACTCCATGATCTTATATAAAAACCATTACGTGTGGCTAACATTTAATTTTCAAGTGGGGATATGGCTAAGCAAATATCATCATACATTAATGTGGTTTTGGTCATCCTTTGAGTCAGGAACACAAACTTTTAATCTAGAAAAGGTATCCAAGAGGACCCTGAAAGTTTATATAATACTGTACTGAATATCTGCCCGTTATCTCCCAGGGTGTTAAGAAGCATGGACTGAGAGTTATTCGATGCTTTCTGGCTCTCATTTATTTTAGTCACAAGAAGCTCTGGCAGTAGATCAGAGAAATGCAGGAGAAGGAAGTAATTTTTCTTAAGGCATCCTGCTGAACAAATTCCTTCTTCTAAGGCCGTTGAAGTTATTAAATATCTACCAGCATTCAGCACGGTACATTATAGAGAATTTCTGGTAGCTATAAATAATGCAACCTTCCTACAGATGATGTATTCACTCATGAACAGTTTAAAGGTATTCACAAAAGATTAAATCAGCAATCATGTTTTCAGTATATATTTTGGTGTAATTTCCAAAATGCCTGTATTATTATTTATGTTTTATTTAATAACTCTCAGAATATATTTTTTAAAATCAATGAAACTAAATATTTGACATAAACAAAAAAACAATAGACTATAAAGTGTCACAGTAACCATTACCTTGTCTATAGTTTCTTTGGATTTTAGTGGTGTACTGCAGATACATATATTTTTTAATTAACGTGAAAAGATTGGTAAAGTTTCAGTAACTTCTTTCTGGATTCATATCCTTTGGGATGTGCTTTCAGAACCAATCTTTCTCTCAGCTCTGGACACCTGTTTTGAGTTGCATCAATTTTAATTTCTCTTTCTGTGAACCCAGAAGGGATACAGTTCTCTTAGTTCAATGCCATCTCTACACAAAGAACAGTTCTACATGCACTTCAGAGAACTCCTCCCAAGATGTTCATAGTCAGTATTCAGAGGAAGGGGTAAAAGAAGATGGTAAAGCTATATATGAATTAGTGGGTGGGTTTCGAGAAGGCAAGTTAAAAGGACATCCTGGAGGGCTTGCTATGAGCAGTTAGGGCTCAGATAGCTTGAAAGGGGAAGCAAAAATACATGGCAGAAGAACTTACAAGCAGAAATCTTTTTTTGCCAAAAATATTAACATTTATATATTAAAAATAGCATGATCTTATGATAGAAAATAAACGCTGAGCAATTGCAATCCTTATTTTCAATGTAAAGAATGCTAATGTTCTATCATACAATAATGAATGTTCCATACAATATGTTTAAAGCTTAAATGTTTCTGGAAACCTTGAAATATGTATTCCTTCTCCTGGTAAGTCACAAATTATACTAGCATGTTAAAAATCATGATGAAAATCTAAAGAAAAAAATACTTCTTTAAAATTACAAAAATTCTTCAGAAACACAAAAATAACATTTCACGGATGTGGAACTGTGAGAACTTACTTGTCCTTTGAAAGTATATATTGAAATATACTTATCTGAGGTAATAGTATGTGTCATATAATAAGGAAAAAATTGTGTGTGAGATTGTGTCACTAATAACATTATCTGGAACATATTTCTTTTAAGTCAGAGAAATATTGATGGAATATAAACAGAGACAGAAAAAGTGTTTGGATCAGATGAGATGTGAAGAATCAACAAAATACTATTTATGCAAAAATAAAATAATAGTCAAAAAATGTAATAAAGCTGGAAAACCAGTTATCATAGGATGGTGATTTAGAATTTGTATAGAATAAATATATTTCTTTTGACAAACTCTTAGATGGAGCTACTTAAAAATACATTTTAAAACCTACCGTGTAACATGTTAAGCACTTTGCATTTTATGTACTATCTCATTTTAATCACCAAATCCCAGGAAAAAATCAGTATCAAAAATGAGAAAATTAAAGTTCAAAACCTTTGTTATGGAATATAACATTAGATTTTGCCAAACACTTTCTCTTTTATCTTATTGCTCTGCCCCACAGCTTAAGGTTAAATTGTATTTTAGAAAAAAAAAAATGCAACATTTTCTGACATGAGAATATAAAGCAAATGTTACTTTTAAACTTGAGTTTGATCATATGGTAGCTATTTATATTAGTTTCTGTTGAATATCCTATTATTTAAATTCATTTTTCCCTTAATCTATTGGTTTGTCCTGATTCTTAAACGAGTGGAGTAGAAGATGTATATTCTTCACAACATGGTTGGATTGAAGCATTCCTTGTTTTCTGTGTCCATCCAGATATTCCTGAGAAAATGCACATTCGCCTTTTTTCTTATCTGTTGTTATTCTCACAAAAGTATTGCATTTAAATATAACAGCATCTTTCATAAACTTTTTGAAAATGTCAGAATCTGAATCTTCTTCATAAAATATTTGATTGCATTCACTGGAGGAAGAGAAAGTACTTGAGCCAGTTGTTTAGTTTCTGGGAAAACTTATAATAAAAAATTCGCTTTATTGAATCAATAAGGACTATTCAGATCTTTCATTTTTTATTGTTAATTTTGATAAATTAGAATTTTCCATGATTTATTCGTTTTAAATTTATTGGTTGTAAGCATACAAATTTTTCTTACTGTCCTTTTAATACCTGTAAGATATGTAGTGCTATTTCCTTTTTTATTATATTGTTAATTTGGTTTTTGTTTCTTTTTGCAAATAACCAACTTTTTGCTTACTTGGCATTCTCTAATGCTTGTCAGTTTTTTGCCCTTATTTTATTGTTTCCCATTTGCTGCTTACTACTTGTATTATTTATTATTCTTAATCTAATGTTTAAAAGTGAAGTTTAGATAACCAGTTTTAAGTTTTTCTATTTGTACAAGGTCATAGATTTTCTTCTACAGAATTATAAGATGGAGCACAAATTCTGATATACTGTATATTTAATATAACTCAGTAAGTGATCCATGTTATTTATTCTATAATTGATGTAGTCTTTTAGAAAAGACTTACTTTTCAAAAATTTGGGGTTTTCATAGATATCTTATTTACATATATTAATTTAATTTAGGTGTGATCAAATAATATATGTTGATCTTTAAGAGCCTTTACAATTTATTGAAAATCTGTTCATTTACTACTATATTGTCGTCTTTGGTGAATTTTCCATGTGCAATTAAATTGTATTAAAACAGTTGTTGGTTGCATGTTTTTAAACTTTCATTTCAATTTTTTTTCTCCAAGCTGTCACTTGTTTATCAGTGTTTTATTTTAATAGTCAAAAGTAGTATGTATTACTTTCTCAGGGCTGCCATAACAAATTATCACAAACTGGGTGGTTTAAAACAATAAAAAAAATTATCTCACAGTCCTGAAAACTGAAAGTCCAAAATCCAAGTGTCAGAAGAGTTGCCTCATTCTGAAAGTTTTGAGGAAGAAACTATTTCATGCCCCTCCCCTAGTTCCTGCTGTTTGCTGGCAATGCTTGGTGTTTCTTGCCTTGTAGAACTGTCACTTTCATGTTTATGTCTGTCTTCACATGATTTTTCTGCTGTGTGACTATGTCTTTCACATTATCTTATTTCGCGGTTGTGTTCAAATTTTTCTCTTATGAGGACAACAGTCATTGAATTAGTGCTCACCATAATCCAGTATGACCCCTTCTTGATTATAGCAGCTTGATCCTATTTTTAAATGTGGTCACATTCACAGGCACCTGGTGTCAGGATTTCAACTTTTTTTTTTTAAATGGACACCCTTCAACTGACAACATACGGTTATTACTTTTAGTCTTCAAATGGAATTTGAACTTAAACATAATATATAAAATATCTAGGTAATAGCAAGTATTCAAAATTCTTTGATTTTCTGTGTAGCTATTTCTACAGTCAATTTTTAATAAATAATGTATTCAAGAAAGAACAAAATATATATAATTAGAGGCACCATTTAAATCATCAATTGTGGTGTTCCATGTAATGTTAATAAAGTTTGTTGATTACATGTTGAAGCTTTCATATTGCTAAATTTTTGTCTGCTTCACCGATCATAAATTTAGAAACGTATATTTAAAGCTCAGTATCATGAGAATTGAACAATTGGTAACTGGTATTACATACATATCTATCAAAGTCTACTTTTACATATGCATGCACACAAACTCCCAAACAAAAATACCCGTTTCAATCCTCACTACTTTACTTTAATGTACTTTACAAACTTGTGTTTTAGTAGTGCCCTTTTAAATTAAATTTTTTTAACTTTTTTACATTTGTTTTTAATTGGTGAGGTTAGTCCTTATGTTTGTTGTGATTAGATACAATGTTTTCATATTTTACACTATTTTTTAACTTCTAATTAATCTACATTTCTGTATGCTATTTATTTTTTCTTTGAAAACATATTCTTTTTCCCTTTACTGATTTGGATGCTAATTTGGTCTCCTTCAATTTATCCATAGGCTTTCTAAAAATATTATCATGATATGCAACAAAATGAAAACTTATATTAACTATCATTGTAAAAACACAAAGTTATCAGAAAGGTTTATACCAATCATCCTCAACTTACTTGCATGTTGTTTGTTTATAGTACTTTGTATTGTACTTTTTCCTCATATATAACAGACAGTATTATCAATATCATTATCATTTTATAAAGATAGAGCTTATTTTATATTTTATTTACATTTATCCACATGTTTAAAGATTATTGGCTTGTATATTTGTTTATTTTTCCCATCCTTGCCCTTCTATCTCCTGTGTTGTTTCTAGGATAATTCTTTGTGTTTACAAAGTCCATCCTAATGAAATTATACTGATAAATTATTTTTTCAATCTCAACATATTTTTCTCAAATAATAAGAGAGTGGTTGCTGGTACAAATGATGTTGTTCAGTTATTCAATATCTTTGCTGATATGTTGTTAAGTATTTCTACCAGTCATTGAGAGAGTTATTGCCTTAGTCCATTTTCTGTTGCTATAAGAGAATACCACACACAAAGTAATTTGAAATAAGAGAAGTGTATTTAGTTCGTGGTTTTGGAGCAGTAGCCTAAATGTTTTGATGCTTAAATATTTCTTCAGCCAGATATGCAAGTTTGTTCCTATTATATTCTGCCTTCCATAAAGCCTTCAGGTACAAAAACAGTTCAGTCAAATTCATTTCTACTTTATACAAGGTTGGTCCTTGCTATGGTTTCCAAATCCTCGTTCTTCAGTTCTATTTGCGAACCATCAAAGTGGTATTCAATGTTTGTATTTCTATCCACATTCTGTTCACAACCACTTACATTATCTCTAGGAAGTTCAAGATTTTCCCTAATCTCTCCTACCATGCCCTCACCAGAATCACTGTTAACACTTCATTCACCACAATACAGAGTTTTTCTAGTCTGTTCCTCCAAATTCATATGACTTCTACGCATCACTCCTTTTCAAAATGGCTCCCACCATTTTAGGGAATTGTTATAGCAATGGCCTCATTTCTCAGAACCAATTTTCTGTTTAGTTTGTTTTTTGTTGCTATAATGAAATATCACAGACTGGGTAATTTATAAGGGAAATGCATTTATTTAGCATATGATTCTAGAGGCTGAGAAGTCCAAAAACAATGGTGCTGGCATCTGGTGAGATTCTTCTTGCTGTGTCATACCATGATGGAGGAAATACCATGGCAAGAGAGCAAGCACAACAGAGATAGAGACAGCACACTTGTATTAAAAAGTCATTCCCATAATAACAAACCCATTTCTATGAGAGCAACATTAATCCATTCATTAAGGCAGCAGAATTAAGTTTATGACACATCAACTTTCAAAGGAAACATTAAAATTATAGGAGTACATTCACAAATATAGTTGTAGATTTGTCTATTTCTTATTTCAGCTCTATAAGTTTTTATGTAATGTATTTTGAGACTGTGTCATTTGGTGCATACACATTTAGGATGATTAGACTGTACTGATGATACTTTTATCAATACATAATGTCACTCTTTATGTCTCATAATTTACATTGTTCTGAAATCGAATATGTCTGACAACATATAGCCATTTTTGCCTTTGCTTTTTTAATTTGTTTTAAGCTATGCTTGTAAAGTGTATCAGTTTCCGCATATCTGGTTTGAAACTATGTCATTGTATTTGAAATGAGTTTTTGGTACAAAACAGTTAATTGACATGTTTTTTAACCCACTTGGTCAATCTTTATTTATTTGTTCAAAATTTTTAATTTATATTTTTATGTGTCCATAGTAGGTATATATATTTATGGGGTACAGGAGATATTTTGATACTAGATGCAATTCATAATAATCACATCAGGATAAATGGGATATTCATGGTCTCCAGCATTTATCATTTTGCAGTGTTACAAACATGCCAGTTACATTCTTTAAGTTGTTTTAAAATGTACAATATTATTGTTGACTGTAGTCACCCTGTTATGCTATACAATATTAGATCTTATTCCTCCTATATAATTATGTGTTTATATTCATTGATCATCCATGCTTTCCTCTGCAGCTTCTCAGTACCCTTCCCAGACTCTAGCAACCATCAGTCTACTCTCTGTGTTCATGAACTCAATGGTTTTAATATTTGACTCTCACAAATAAGTGAGAACATACGACTTTTGTGTTTCAGTGCCTGACTTATTTTACCTAATATAATGTCCTCCAGTTCCAACTATGTTACTGCAAATGACAGATTTGCATTAATTTTTTATGACTGACTAGAATTCCATCACATTTTTTTAACCTGTTCATCTGTTGATGGACATTAAGGTGGCTTCCAAATCTCAGCTATTGTGAGTAGTGCTGCAACAAACATGGGCATGCAGATATCTCTTTGATATTCTGATCTCCTTTCATTAGGCATATACCTAGCAGAGGAATTGCTGGATCATATGGTAGTTCTATTTTTAGTTGTTCAAGGAAAATCTACAGTGTTCTCTATAGTGGATGCACTAATTTACATTCCCAACAATAGTGTAAGACAGTTACTTTTTCTCCACATCCTTACTGGCATTTGTTATTGCCTGTAATTTGCTTTTCAGATGGAGTTTTACTCTTTTTGCCCAGATTGGAGTGCAATGGTGTGATCTCGGCTCACTGTAACCTCTGTCTCCCCGGTTCAAGTGATTCTCCTGTCTCAGCCTCCCAAGTAGCTGGAATTACAGGTGTGCACCACCACAACCAGCTAATTTTGTCTTTTTAGTAGAGATGGAGTTTCACCATGTTGGCCAGGCTAGTCTCGAATTCCTGACCTTAGGTGATTGATCTGCTCTAATCAGCTTCCCAAAGTGCTGGGATTACAGGCACAAGCCACTGTGCCTGACCTCCGTATAGATTTGATTTGCATTTCTCTGATGATCAGTGATGATGCATACCTTTCTATATACCCGTTTGTTATTTGCATGACTTCTTTAGAGAAGTGTAAATTCAGATCTCTTGTCCATTTTAAAATTGGATTATTAGATGTTTACAATTGAGTTACTAAAGTTCTCTTTATATTCTGGTTATTAATTACTTGTCAGATGATATATTATTAATAGTTCATTCTCATACCACTATAAAGAACTACCTCAGACTGGGTAATTTATAAAAAAAAGAGTTTTAATCAACTCACAGTTCTGCAGGCTGTACAGAAGACATGGCTGGGGAGTTCTCAAGAAACTTACAATCATGGTAGAAGGGCAAAGAGGAGGCAAACATGTCTTCATATGGTGGCAGGAGAGACAGAAAGTGAAGGGGGTAGTGCTACACACTACCAGCCAGATCTCATGAGAACTCACTCACTGTGATGAGAACAGCAAGGGGGAAGTCTGCCTGCATGATCCAATCACTCCTACCAGGTACCCCCCTCAACACTGGGGATTACAATTCAACAAGAGATTTGGGTCCGGACACAGAGCCAAACCATATCATTCCGCACCAGCCCCTCTCAAACCTCATGTTCTTCTCACATTTCAGAACACAATCATGCCTTTCCAACAGTGACCCAAAGACTTAACTCATGTTGACATTAACTCAAAAGTCTAAGTCCAAAGTCTCATGCAAGACAAAGCAACTTCCTTCTGCCTATGAGTCTGTAAAATCAAAATCAAGTTAGTTACTTCCATGATACAAGGAGGGTACAGGCATTGGGTAAATGTTCCCAT
Source organism: Macaca mulatta (assembly GCF_049350105.2). Lineage (NCBI taxonomy): Eukaryota > Metazoa > Chordata > Mammalia > Primates > Cercopithecidae > Macaca > Macaca mulatta. Next base: position 78,175,083 of record NC_133422.1, read on the forward strand.
TCTAAATGGAAGAAAGTTGCCAAAACAAAGGGGCAACAGGCCCCATGCAAGTCCAAAACTCAGCATGGCAGTCAATAAATCTTAAAGCTCCAAAATAATCTCCTTTGACTCCACGTCTCACATCCAGGGAATGCTGATGCAAGAGATGGACTGCCAAGGTCTTGGGCAACTCCACCCCGGTGGCTCTGCAGGGTTCAGCCCCCAAGGCTGCTTTGGTGGGCTGGCGTTGAGTGACTGCGGCTTTTCCAGGTACAGAGAGCAAGTTGTCGGTAGATATAACATTCTAGGATCTGGAATATGGTGGCCGCCTTCTCACAGCTCCACTAGGCAGTGCCCCAGTGGGGACTCTGTGTGAAGGCTCCAACCCCACATTTCCCCTTTGCTTTGGCCTAGTAGATGTTCTCCATGAGGGCTCTGTTCCTGAAGCAGACTTCTTCCAGGGCATTTAGGCATTTCATATATCCTCTGAAATACAGGTGGAGACTCCCAAATCTCAATCCTTGCCTTCTGTGCACCCACTAGTCCAACAACATTTGCAAGCCACCAAGGCTTGGGGCTTGCACCCTGTGAACCAATGGTCTGAGCTGTACCTTGGCCCCTTTTAGCCATGGCTGGAGCTGGAGCATCTGTGATGTATGATGCTAAGTCCTAATGCTGCACAGAGCAGTAGGGCACTAATCCTGGCCTGCTGAACCGTTTGCCCTCCTAGGCCTCTAGGCCTGTGATGGAAGGGGCTGTCACAAAGGTATCTGAAATGTCTTGGAGGCATTTTCCCCATTTTCTTGGGTATAACCGTTCAGCTCCCCTTTGCTTATGCAAATTTTTACAGCCTTCTGGAATTTCTCCCCAGAAAATGGGTTTTTCTTTTCCACCACATGACTACAATGCGATGTTTCGAACTTTTATTCTCTGCTTACCTTTTAAATGTAAGTACCAGTTTCTGTTTATTTCTTTGTTTATGCACATGACAATAGGCTTTAGAAGCAGCCAGGCCACATCTTGATGCTTAGCTGCTTAGAAATTTCTTCCATGACTTACCTTAAATCATCTCTCTCAAGTTTAAAGTTCCACACATCCCCAGAGAAGGGGCACGATGCTGCCAGTCTCGTTGCTAAAGCATGACCTTCGCTCCAGTAAAGAGTGAGCTTTACTCCAGTTTCCGATAAGTTCATAATTTCCATCTGAGATATCCTCATCAATGACTTTATTGTCCATATCACTATCAGCATTTTGGTCAAAATGATTCAACTAGTCTCTAGGAAGTTCCGAACGTTTCCTCATCTTCCTGATTGGTCACTAGTGTATTATTTATGTCATTTGGTGAGGTCATGTTTTCTTGGATGATCTTGATATTTGTTCTTCATGTCTGGGCATTGATGAGTTATGTGTTTATCACAGTCTGAACAGTCTACGCTTGTTTGTGCTCATCCTGCTTGGGAAGGCTTTCCAAGTATTCAGAGAGAGTGGAGTGCTGTGATCTAAGACTTTGTTCACTGCAGCTTTTTTTGCTTTAGCAGGCACCCTAGGCTCAGGAATGCTGTGACTCTTACAGACTCATAGAAGTACTGTCTTGGTTGTCTTGGGTAAGATCTGAGAGAATTCCCTAGATTACCAGGCAAAGACTCTTGTTCTCGACTCTTACTTTCCCCCAACAAACAAAATGTCTCTCTCTGTGCTGAGCTGCCCAGAGATGGGGGAGAGATGACACAAGTCCCCCTGTGGCCATCACCACTGGCACTACACTGGGTCAGACCCAAAGCTAGCACAGCACTAGGTCATTAACAAGGCCCATGCCAACCACTGCCTGACTACCACCTATGTTCTCTCAAGGCCCTAGGGCTCTTCAGTCAGCAAATGATGAATCCAGCCAGGTTTGCGTCTTTCCCTTAATGGTGGCAAGTTCCTCTTTGGCCCGAGGCAGGTTAAGAAATCTCATCTTGGAGTCGGTGCTTGAAATAAAAACCTTCGAAATTGACTTGGTGCTCCATCCTACTGTGGCTGAGCAGGCATCCAGTCTGCAAAGTCCTTCTCACTCTTCTCTCTCCTCTCCTCAAGCAGAAGAAATCTCTCCCCGTGGTCACCACTACCCCATGGTGAGTACTGCTGGCTGCCACAGATGTTCACTCAAGGGCTGAGGGCTCTTCAATCGACTTACAATGAATTCCACCAAGCCTGGGTCTCTCCCTTCAGAGAAGTGAGATGCCCTGCAATCCTTGGCAGGTCCAGAAATGCCATCCAGAAGCCAAAGTCTGGAATCGGGAACTCCAGGATCCCATTTGACGCTCTACTGAACTACAGCCAAGCTGATACTCAAACTGAAAGGCAAAGTTTCCTTTACTTTCCCCTCTCCTTTCTTCAAGCAGGAGGAGTCTCTCCTCTTGGATGACACAGCTAGAAATGTGCTGGGTCACACCTGAAGCCAACACAGCCCTGGGTTTCACCCAAGGCCTGTAGTGAATACTGCCTGGCTATCACTCATGTTTCTTTAAGTCCCATGGTCTCTTTAATCCGCAGATGATGAATTACGCCAGAACTGGATTCTTCCCTTCAAGGCAGTGCGTTCCCTTCAGGCACAGTGTTTGTCTACAAATGTTGTCTGAAAGCTGGGACCTGGAATGGGGGCCTCAGGACTCTGCCTGCTGCCCTTTTCTACTGTGGTTGAGCAGGTGTCTGAGTTGCCAAAGTCCTCTTTACTTTTCCTTTAAGTTAAAATATGGAGTCTGTTCTGTAGCTACGAGTTGTGCTCCCAGGGGGTTGGGGAGGGGATGACAGAAGCACTTTTTTGGCAACCCTTGTTGGTGTCTCACCAGGTTGCATGCGCCCCAAGTCTACTTGCTCTAAGCCTGGAGCAGCACCAGGACTTGCTTAGGAATTGTAGTTCTGGTTGCTTAGATTGCCTTTTAGGTTTATTTAGGACATCAGAGTGCTTTCGCCTGCAGTGGTAGAGGTAGCTGGAATTTAAGTTCTGACTACTGGGATGGATAATTCCTCCCTTGCTAGGGCTATTTTCATTGCTACCTTGGTGGGCACTGGCCAAATTCTGCCATGTATTGCTTTCTGCTGTTACAAGGCAGCACTGAGTTCTATAGCAAAGTCCACAATCCCTGCTGTTTCTTTCCCAAGTACACAAATTCTCTCTCCACACCACATGGCTGCCGCCAGGGGATGGAGGAGGGTTGGTGTAGGCGATTCGAGACTTTCTTGCCCTGATTGGTGACTTTTTCATTGATATGATGTGAAAACAAGGTACTGTGGTCACTTATCTGATCCTTCTGTCTTACGAAGGTCTTCTATTTGTGTGGATAGTTGTTCAACTTGGTATTCTTGCAGGCTGGAGGAATCACTGGAGGGTGCTATTTGACTATCTTGCTCTGCCTTGTAACCCCAATCTTTATTTTTTAATTGGAATATTTACACATTTAGAGGATAGAGTTAGAAGAGTGTGAGTGACTATAATTTGAAGATCTTTATGTTAAATGGTTGAGAAGATGAAGATAAAATATTACCAAATCTAGTGAAACAACAGCCACTGAGGTAGCAGAGATATGAGTATGATCTAATATCTAAAAGATGCAAACAGAAAGTCTTTGAAGATGCAGTAGTTAACTGTCAAAGTTTAATAGAAATAAAAATTATGTATTATGTGATATGAATTGGTTATAGCATTCTGTAAGTTATTAAGGTTAAGAAAGGCTGTTTTCTTGTAATGAGGGCAGATTGAAGAATCAATGAAAGATAATAAAATTCAAAAGCAAATTAATTCACTTTTTCCTACTATGAGTGTGAAGAAAAATTCTATAGGTAAGGATGGTAGCTAGAATGGAAAGTGCAGTAATTTTCTTTTTTGTTGTCAATTTTCAGTAATCATGTTTCCATCTTGTTCTGTAGTTCAAATTGCTAGAATTTAGAGTTCTAAATTTAGATTTTTTTGAAAATGTGTATACTTTTGATAAAGAACAAGGAGAGGACCTGAAGAACACAGGAAATGAAACATTTATTTCATTTGCACATAACAGAAGAGAAAGAGAGAAGGAAGAGAGAAAAGATTGGCTGATAGATTTAGTACCAGGAAGCAAACTGATTCTTTCAGTGCTTATATTTTCTAAAAATAGATGATGAGCTTATCTGCTGAGCATAAAAATGAGGAAAAAAAGAATTCTTAACTGTGTGGAGAGTACAGCATCTTAGAAATAGTGCACGTTTTAAAAAACTTACTAACATCACTATGATTGCGTTGACACTTTTAGTGAATGGTTAAGAAGAACAGCCATGAATTTAAAGAGACATTTTTAGTCAAAAAGAACAGTAAAGTATATGAGATTTTACCCTGCTTTCACACTAACAAGTTAATCTGTCGTATTTTCATAGGTGAAAGCAGAAAACATGAGAAACTTGGGTCAGATACAACAGTTTATTAATCACAACAACAACAGTAGTCAGAATACCAGTATTTGTGCTTGTTCTACATGACACAGATCCACAGTGTGAGGCAAATAGGACAATCTGATACCTGCATAGGGCTGAAATAAAAGAGTAGAACCACATGCTTTGGGATTTTTTTTTTTTAATAATAAGTAGTTAATCAGTTGGATATTTACCCAGAGGGTAATTATCTTTATAATACTAGACAATGCACAAACAATTTTTGCTGTGTGTAATTATCCTCATAAAAATGGTTTGGAAGAAAGAAAGGCACTGCTTCTACTCATAAGACATGCAGAAATATGGGAGACATATGCTTGCAATTCAAATGAACTTCCCATGCTTTTAGCCTACCCAGTGCTCTAATTGTAAAAAGTAATCTAAATACACATTAAAATGGATACTTTCCTCTGTACATAAATTATAATTTATATCTCAATAAACTAATAGTTAAAAGCACTTGGCAAAGGTTGCTTCTAGGGATAAGATCCAGAGCACTTTAGAAGCATTTCCTCAGTTTTATAATTAGGACACAGGATAATTTAGAAAAACAAAAGGACCATTTTAAATTTAAAAAAATCAGTTGTATTTGGATGAAAAGTGTGGTCAGCCTATATGTGTCAGCTATTTTATATATATATAAAACACATGTAATTTGTATGTAATATATTAATATATTTGTGAGTAAGCACTGTAACATTGGACTTGAAATCTTAGATGCATGTATGGTAGTTTTTATTATTTCTACAGAATTTTTGCAATTATTTGTTTCTCCTTAGCCTTTTTATGCTTGCCCATCTCATTGACTCTGCAGCTTGGCTATGTGAACTGTGCTGAAGAGCAGTATATAAGCAGATACGACATTTGCCATTTTTAACAGAAGATACATGTTTTAAATAGCTTGTTTGGGGCACTCATTCATTTATTCTCTATTATAACAGCATGTCTCACATGGAGAAATCCCTTTCGGCCTGGATTGTAAAATAAAAGAAGATTCGTAAAGTTCAACCTGGCCAAGAAAACTATGGTCAAATTCAGTCCAGTGAAACCAAGTTGAGCCTGAGCAATCTGAACTAAGCCAAATCAGGCTGAAGGCCAGGAAAACACATCGGAGTCACAACTGTTCCACTATGGTCATGAGGTTAGATTAAATATATATATTTCTTCAAATTTCTCTCTCTCTCTCTCTCTCTATGTGTGTATATATATATACTCAATGAGATAAGATTTTTTGTTATACAGCATCAAATGGTCGAAGCTAATACAATGTTCATAAACTCATTCTGAAAAAGTCTAAATAAGCTAATATATCAGGTGGCATTCATGAAGTTCAAATGTGTATTACTAGGTATCATTCTGTAACAGTTGGGAAAAATGCCATTCATAGTAATTACAAATTCTAGGGTTTGGTCTATGCTCTTTCATTAACATACAGTGAACTTCAGAAAGTCAGTTAATTTCCAATACATAAGTTTTTCATTTATGATATGAGAGAGCTCTAAAACTGAGTTCTAAGTGTTCCACCCTAGCTTAAAATTTTCTGATTCTTTGTACTAAGAAGTGGCTTATGAATACAGACTTTGTCAAGGGCTGTGAAAGGCTACATATTTTGACCCTACTTATAAGCTAATCAGGTAAGTTGTCACAGTTTTGTTGATTCTGATGCTATACAAGAGACTCTTGGGATAAAAACAAATGATAATTTATTATTATTCCCCAGGGTGATATAAAGAAGACGAGGCTGGCAGGGGATTTTGTGGCAAAGAGGAAACCTAAGTGTAGAAAACCTAATTTAAAAGAAAAAAAATTATAATCAGCAGTAAGCATGCTTCCCCAAAGAGAAACCTTATTTTGATCTTCAAAGGCTTTTGCTATACAAACATCATTGGAAGATAGTGCAGAAAAACGCAGCCAGTGCCTCTGCTCAAAAGATAGGCAGAAATGCGAGACCCATACAGAATTGTCTCCAGGCAGACTTCAGCAAAAAATATTCGTGGTGTTAATATTGTTAGTATATTAGTACATAGAATGAGTTTTAATACTAAATACATGGAATAACTTCTAATGTAAAACCGTGTCAGCATTCATATTGTGTAAAATATCTACTACTAAAATACACTATTTAATTCAGTTCTGTCTATATTTATTGTGAGTGGGTGCCCAGCGTACCCTTGAGCTACAAGGAATAGAAAATGAGTATAAGATATAGCCTGAATTCTCTCAAGAGGTAAGAAGTAATATGCACTGAACATAGTACTTGGGAAAATGTAATTACGTATCAAACACATTTTCCAAATAGATACTAAAGAAAAACGGGAAAAAAACGACATAATGTCTTTGACTAACCAGAAAAAAAAGAACGGAAAGAATTAAGTCAGGCAATAATGGTGATTAGAGCTCTACACAGTTATACAGGAAGATGACCTCAGAACACCACATAATTTCATCACTATGTCCTGGAATATGAACCAGGAAATCAGTTGGGGGTCTTGAGCATCAGTAAATGAGTTTCACAGAAACAGTTTTTTTGTTGTTGTTGTTTTTGTTTTGGTTGTTTTTTTGTTTGTTTGCTTTTGTTTTTGAGACAGAGTCTCACTCTGTTGCCCAGGCTAGAGTGCAGTGTGGCACAATCTTGGCTCACTGAAACTTCCGCCTCCCAGGTTCGAGAGATTCTCCTGCCTCACCCTCCCAAGTAGCTGGGATTATAGGCACCCACCACTACGCCCAGCTAATTTTTTGTATTTTTAATAAAGACGGGGTTTCACCATGTTGGCCAGGCTAGTCTCGAACTCCTGACTTTGTGATTCTCCCGCCTCAGCCTCCCAAAGTGCTAGGATTACAGATGTGAGCCACTGCATCCGGCCCACAGAAACTCTTTAAGACAGACATCTAAAAAGAATTTTTGCTCCTATTTTATATGTAGAAACTGAAGTTCCAATGGGCAAAATGACTTGTTAGGGGTGACACAACTGTCGAGCCCAGAAACAGGCCTTTATCTTATGTTCACTATTTTCTAATCTCTTTTTTTTTTTTTTTTTTTTTTTTTTGAGACGGAGTCTCGCTCTGTCGCCCGGGCTGGAGTGCAGTGTCTAATCTCTTATTATTTTGAAATAACCACACCCATTTCTAACAATAAATAAGAAAGTCATTTTGAAGCCCTGAAAAACTAAAATTACATATTTTGTCATGTATAATCATTTGTAATTAATGAAAACTTTATCAAAATACTAAAAACAGACAGCTGACTTTAAAACAGTTGATTGAGAAGATCTGGAGGTGAGATTACCAGCTAAATATAATTAGAGAGACCTCAGGCGTTTTTTTTTTGTGTGTGTGTGTGTGTGTGTATGTGTGTGTGTGTGTGTCCTGCGAGATCTATACCTTCTTTTGTTTTTGTTTTTGCTCTATTTCCACAATCCTGAATATACAAACTATCTGGGTTTGTACCACAGCGGAAGTGTTTAATTTGCATTACATTTTAACTAGGATATATTTTCTTCCATTGACTGAGGAAGTTGGTGGTTAAGTGTGGATTAGGGGCTGCCTATTTAATGTATTCATGGCCACATTAAATGTATTGTCACTTAATAAAAATAATAAGATACTTTGTTCTTAAATAGTTTCAAAGTGTTTTATTTTAGAATTTGTATGTGTTTTCTGGTTTCTATTTCAATGTAAATCATCACAGGTTTTTCTTTCATATTTTGTAATTTGATATGCTGGAAAGGAAATTGCGCATACCCCTGTGTGTCAGGAACATCTCATAAAATCTGGGAAAACTGAGCCAGCGTTAGGTTTTAAATATTGTACTGTAAGAGTAAATACCACAATTTTCTTTATTTGCTTCTTTCCTTACGTCCTTTCTTCATTTTCTTCTCTTTCCTTCTGCCTTCTTTTCTTCTTTCTCCCTCCCTCCCCTTCCTTCCTTGCTTCCTTCCTTCCTTCCCCTCCCTCCCTTCCCTCCTTCCTTCCTCCTCCCCTTCCCTCCCTTCCTCCCTTCCTTCCTCCCTTCCTTCCTCCCTCCCTTCCTTTATCTTCCTCCCCCTCCCTCCTTCACTTCTTTCCTTCCTTCTCCTCCCCTTCCTCCCTCCCTCCCTTCCTTTCTTCCTTCCTCCCATTCTCTCTTTTTCTTTCTCTTTCTTTCTTTCTTTCTTTCTTTCTTTCTTTCTTATAGAATATGAGTAAAATGGGGATCATGTCTCTATTATATTAAATATATGTTTTAAGGGAGTAAAAATGATATATCATTTAACTTTGTGATTATATGAACTTACCTACATGGATATATTGATAAAAGTTTACGAGTTTGCATTTTAATCAATGTTTTGCTTATGTAATGTCAATGTTCTGACAATTTTGAAGTTATGAATGACTATGGTGAATGATACTAAGTTACTCACAAGATACATTCTCAATAAATTTGTACCTAATATTATAAGCAATATATTTAATGTATAAACTTAAATTTAAAAACCAGATGTACTTACAGTGTAAATATATGTGATTTAATATTTCTAGATAATTCATGAAAATATTATTTGAAACTAGGAAAATATATGTATGTATTAGTCAGAGTTCTCTAGAAGGACGGAACTAATAGGATAGATGTATATATAAAGGGGGGTTTATTAAGGAGTATTGATTCATATGATCACAAGGCAAGGTCCCACAATAGGTCTTCTGCAAGCTGAGGAGCCAGGAAGCCCAGTCAGAGTCCCAAAGCTGAAGAACTTGGAGTCCAATGTTCGAGGGCAGGAAGCACCCTGCACAGGAGAAAGATGTAGACCAGAATACTAAACCAGTCTAGTCTTCCCAGGTTCTTCTGCTTGCTTTTATTCTGGCTCGCAGGCAGCTGATTAGATTGTGCCCGTCTGGGTGGGTCTGCCCCTCCCAGTCCAACGACTCAAATGTTAATCTCCTTTGGCAACACCCTCACAGACACACCCAAGATCCATACTCTGCATCCATCAATCCAATCAAGTTGACACACGATAGTAACCATGACAATGTGGTTTAATATTTTTAGATAATTCCAGAAAATATTATTTTAAGTTTAGATAAATACATGTGGTTTAATATTTTAGGTAATTCCAGAAAAATATTATTTTAAATTTGAATGTCAGACTTAATTAGAAAAGTCTTTAAAGCTACAGAGATTTATTTCGGAGTTATTCTTACAACTTTTTTAAATAAAAAAAACTCATGTAACAAAATGTTGATGAAAAATAAAAAACAATTGGCAAGAAAACAGCTTTAGTAGGAAATTTTACTCTAAGGACAACATTTCCGTATGTTTAATTAAAGTCGCAACACTGACATTTCTGTTTTTATAATTTAACTATATAAAAGTATGTATCCACGTGTGCCCAGACTCCATTAAAGGTGGTCACTTCCTGCATGCCATATGCCTCTGTGTTGTTTTAAGTGTGTGTGTATGGGCAGTGCAATTTATAATTTACATTTTGAAAACAATATAATAAAATAAAATATGAAAAGTTATCCTGATAATACAAAAATACACTTGTTTACTTGTAATTAAGACACTCTGGATCAGTAGCAATTAGCATAGTAGTATGATTTTTCTAATTATTTTGTTCAATGTAAGAACAAAATTAAAATAAAGACAATATGCTTTCAAAATGATTCTTAATTCAGATTTTTCAGCAAGACGCATCAAAATTTTTTTTCCCCAGATTGTACAGATTGGTGATTCTTTGCTTAAATATTAAGCGTGTGGCATTTTTTCTTCTTGATTCTTTGTTGTAGACAAATTCATACTTGTGCAATGAGTACCAGAAAAGAACTGTGGCCTGTGGCTATTGATTTTAAAACTTTAACATGAATATTTTCATAAAGTTAATAATTATTATTTATTGATAGGATCACTAGGTGAAAAGGGCCAACTGTGATCACAGTTACCAAAGATAAGGGGAGCATGAATACCTTAATGAACAGCAATTCAAAATAGTAAAAACAAAACAAAAAAAATTATTTGCAGAGAGCTTTTGTGTTAGCAAGTTGATCGTAGTGTCTGTAGAACTACAATGGCAGGCTAGTCTATGGAATAACTATGGGATAAAGATTTTATGCAGAGTTAGGACTAGGGCAAGGTAAGAGAGGAGCCTGGAGCATGCAATGTAGGGAGGTACAGGCATAACTCCAAGTGTGGGTGTCTCCTTAAATTTTCTTCTTTATGAATCTTTATCCTGGCTGGAAAGAGAAATTCTGTAGTCCTGACAGGAGAGAATAAGTGGAAGCCACAGGAACTGCTTCAACTCAAAAGACAGGTAAACCAAAAGTAATACCACTTTCTTGGAGGGATTACAGGGATGAGTGCCACCATCAAGGATTTGCAGGAGGAAGAAGTGGAGCTCCCTATCATATTCTGCTTTAATTAGCCTATTTGGTCTCTGCAGAAGACAGCTTGATGTTAGAGAATGAAAGAGGATTTTTGTAACTGGTGACCGCAGTTGCAGTTGCTGCCCCAATTGTGGTTTCATGGTAGGAGTAAATCAATAAATCTCATGACACTTGATTATTGATCTGGGGAATACTTTTTCTCTGTACCCTTTATTAAAAAGACCACCAAAAACAATTCATTTTCAGTTAATGAGGCCAGCAATATATCTCCACTCTCCTATTACCCTAGCAGTATATCAATTATCTAGCTTTATGTTATAATCTAGTACACGGATACCCTGACCACCTTTTTATTTTCTTAGAATACCATCCTGGTTCACTGCATTGGTGCTATTATTATTACTGGATCTGGTGAGCAGGAAGGAGATATTATTCTATATAATTTGCTAGACAACTGTATGCCAAAAGGTGGAAGATAAATTTCAGAAACACTTAATTACATATTTAATTTCTATAGTTAATCAAATTTCTATTTTTTCTTGTGACTTTTTAATAATTTATGTGTTACTAGTGTTTTTCCACTTATTTTAAATTTTTTGTACATAATAGCTCATAATATAATATTATAAACTATTCAACATCTTTAGAATTAGACTTACTATATATTACATATTTACCCTTGTTATTTTTCTTAATTCTTTCCTGCATTTAGTTAATTTTTCCATCTTGAGGAATATGTTGAATGTTTATAGAATTATGGATGGACAGTTAAATGTTTTTATTACGTTAATTATGCCATTCGTTATATTCTGACTTACATAATTACTGTTGAAATTCAACTGTCAGTCTAATTGTTTATTCTTTTGTTTTTAATATGTCTTTCTCTGGTGCTGTTTGGCATTTTATATTGGCTTTTATTTTTAGTAGCTATATTGTAATATCTAAGTGAGATTATTTTTGTATCTATTTTTCTTGTGGTGAAGATACAGTGATTTTTGTATCTCTGACAAGATATCTCATCAATACTTATGACCTGCTTTTTTTTTTTATCTTTTTCCAGTCTGGGACTCAAATTAGATAGATATTAGATCTTTGCAGCATAATTTCTATATATCATAGTTTTTTCTTCTTTTAAAAATCTCTGCTTCAGTCTACTGGTCTTTTTCTATTCAACTAATACTCTGCTCACCTATGTAAAACATTCTGTAATTCATTTCAATCACTTTATTTTTGATATCTAGCATTTCAAAGACTTTGAATTGATTTTTTTTTATGTAATTCCCTGTTCTGTGGCAAAATTTATATACTGTCTTCTATTTCTCCTGAAAATGTTTATCAAAGCTATTTTAAAGTCCATATCTGATAACTCTTAAGATCTGGGTCTTAGACAACTCTGCTTATATTCTCTAATTTGCAGGTACTGATTGTTGATAACTTTTTAATGGAATGCCCAGAAATTTTGTATGAGAAATTACAGAGGTAGTAGAGGATATTTTTTCTTAAGGTAAGATTAACCCCATGCTTTCACAGGCATATATAATAGCAGGCAGATCTCAATTCAGTCAGAGACTGAGCCCTCAACATGTTTCAATTTTTAAAGACTGATGCTTTTTCTGATTGGCCTTCACTAATAGCATGCAATCCTTAAATAATCTCAACAGAGAATGTATGGTGTTTACCACCGCGTCTGCTTTTTAGAGGTTCTTGAACTCAATTCTTCCTCTCCCCAGCAAGGTGAGACTTCCAAAAATTCCATTACATTTTCTTATATTTCTTAGCCACCATTTCTGGGAAGACGATGGATACAGAAATGATTGGCATATAAGAGAAGCAAAGAATGCCCAACATACTTCTATATACATTTGTTTGTTTATCTTTAAAATATTAGTTCATCAAGCCTTTGCTGCCTTGACAGGCTCATAGTCAATTTTTTATGTTTTATGAGTTGTCAGGACTGTCTTTCATTGGCCAGCTACTCTGTCTGTGTGTAAATTTCCCAATGCCTCCAATCAAGTGTATTTTGTATTTATTATCCTTGGATAAATATAGATTCTGAAGCATATGTCTTTCATATGGTGAATATCACTGTACTATACTTTCTTCCTTGCTGTATCATCATATTATATTTTTGATTTCCTGTCATTCTATGATGAAATGGTGCTGAATTTAGGCAATAAAACTTTGACCATAATTATGAATTAATGTCATGGAGTTGGAAAACACTGCAAAATAAGACTTACGAAAACTGTTGGATTCTTTGAGAGACCGATTCCTGGCTTGTGTATACTAATTAACAAGAGCTCATTGAAAAAATCTCAACTAGGCAATATATTTATTGACTAGTCACTTAAAATTACCACTGGGCTAGACTGAGGTTCCTTGGTTATTTATGATGTATTTTTAATGATGTTCTACCGATGTTCCCTAGGAAGTATTATTTTTAGGTTTCAAGACACAGATATAGTTTAAATTGGTTCTTTTGTATTGGCGAAGTTAAAGAGTGATTAGAAATATCATATTAGTATCTAGTTGCATAATTTATATTTCAAATTAGAAATATAGCTGAAACATTTAAAAGGTAAATAAAATATTTTTATGTAGGTATAAGTGAGTTTTATAAGTATTAGTTAAGTGAACTCATCTGAAGCTTAGTTCAGGCTGCTTGTCAGGATTTTGTTGCCTTGACATACTTTTATTTTATTCCAGAAACCTAGAAACCAGCTTTAAAAATGTACAGGAAGAAGCAAACAGAAATGTTGAACTTTGTGCTGAAGATGCTTTTGATATCTAAGTCATTTCCTGGGTGCAGGAAACAGTGCTATCTATAATTAAAGAAATGATGTCCATCACTCCTTCTGACCCGAAAAAATTCACTGTTAAAAAAAATCAAACAGATACATTTCATAAAATAATCTGTAATGTGTTTTAAGGCAGTTAACAATATTATATTGGTAAAATTTTTCACCAATAGGTCCAATGCATTAAAAGCAACTATCTTCATTCCTCACATTCACCTTGCCTCAAAAACAAAACAGAACAGAGCAAAACAAAATAAACCAAAAATCACATTCTTTTAGCCTGCATTTTCCAGGCTGAATTGTAGACATGACACATAACAACATCATATTATGCCGAATCTTAACATCTTACATGTGCAGAATACATATCCACATATCTTTCAGTGTGCAAAATGCATGCCCAACTATCCTTCAAGGAAACTGTAAGGAGCTTTTTGGTAGGAAACAAAACTGATGAGAGAAAGAACAACAAGAAACCTCTGTCTGTAGGGGCTTTATTTCTTCTAGTCTTCCTACTGCTTGGTAAGTTATCTGTAAAGAGAATACAACAGGAAGAGAGCATATTTTGGCTAGACACAGTGGCTCATACCTGTAATCCCAGGACTTTGGGAGGCCGTGGCAGGCAGATCACTTGAGGCCAGGAGTACCAGACCAGCCTGGCCAACATAGTGAAAACCCATCTCTACTGAAAATACAAAAATTCACCAGGTATGGTGACACAAGCCTGTAATCCCAGCTACTCAGGTGGCTGAGGCAGGAGAACTGCTTGCACCGGGAGGCAGAGATTGTGGTGAACAGAGATCACACCACTCTTCTCCAGCCTGGGCTACAGAGTGAGTGAGACACTGTCTCAAAAAAAAAAAAAAAAAAAAAGAAAAAAAAAAAGCGTATTTTGTATACCTCCCAATGTTTATTTAAATATTGCTGACATGAGTACTTTATTACTCAACATACTTATTGAAGTCTATTCTATATAATACTACAGCACAATGTGCTTTTATTCATTATAGCAGCTACTTCATTTCCACAACTTATCTCCTTGTTATGAAAGGTTTAATTTCTGTAACAATTCTCATTTTTACTTATACTGTCTCTGCTTCTCTGAGTGAGCTCGGACTGATACGTTGATGATGATTAGAAAATGGTGAAACTTCTGTGGAAGTATAAATGAATAGTAGGATTTTTTGCAAGTTGAACTGAAAATCAACCATTGTGAAACTAGATTTTTTTTTTTTTTTTTTAATATGAAAGTCTCTCTCTCTTGCTCAGGCTGGAGTGCAGTGGTGCCATCTCAACTCACTGCAGCCTCTGCCTCCTGGGTTCAATTGATTCTCTTGCCTCAGTAGCTGGGATTAGAGGCGCATGCCACTATGCCCAGCTGGTTTTTGTATTTTTAGTAGAGACGGGGTTTCTCCATGTTGGCCAGGCTGGTCTCAAACTCCTGACCTCAGGCGATCAGCCCACCTCGGCCTCCCAACGTACTGGGATTACAGGAGTGAGCCACCGCGCCTGGCCCTGTATAAAGCTTTAAATAAAACACATATAAAATAACTTAAAACTGCAACATACAGGATTTAATCTTAAGCAAGAAAGGTACCACTAAAGACAGCAGAACAGGAAGCTCATGTAAACTGGTCTCCATGTTAAAGAAGTAATCTCCAACAAGATAACTGAATAGTGTATTTGCCCAACAATATTTTTAAACATATTTAATAATCACTTTCTAATACCGAGGATGGATTAATTTTGGCTCTGGTTGTTTCATAAGTAAGATTGATTCAAACATCAACTTTTCAGAGTATGTCTTGACAAAATGCATTATTGGAAAATTATTTTAAAAACTTGAAGAGTCCCTAGGAGAAAAAAAAATAGTATTTCAGGTCACATTTTAGATCCAGATGACTTAATGATAAACTATCTTCCTGTGTATCTATTAAATATTCAGATGCTAAGGATATACAAAAACAAAATTACATTTCTTTTTGCCAACAAGAATAATGCATGGATCCATAATAGCTTTAGTTACATAATGGTTTCTTTGTGACAATAATTTCAGAAGTTTATGATTCATTGATTTCATTAAAGGTTAATGGAATAAAGCTTAGGACTCACAGTAACTTAGACACATTCTGGGGTTTTCTAAGGGCATTGCCGCTGGTTAAGATAAAGGCACAGAATGTGCTGAGATCAATCTGAACCTCACTGGCACAGAATCAACAACATGACACAAACTCAGTGCAAGTGTCCTTTCATGCTGGAAAAGTGAAATGCTGAAAGCTGCTGGTCCTCTTTATCAGTGTATTTACATAAGAAATTCAACCACATCAAATATATCTTCTTTACGATTGTAAAGTTATGTAGTCTTTCAGTAAAAGCATAACCAAAATTTATATTATTACATGGGACTTCCTATGCTGAGGCAGGATCTCTACTGACCAAATAGAACATATGAAGATAATATTCACGGTTGGGAGAATGGAACTGGTTGTGGTCATTTCCAAAGTGATTCTGACTGGACAGAGGAAAGGGTAGGGGGAATAATTTGGGTGTTTAGAAAATCTTACTTAATCTAGTAGAAGGTAGTGCTCATTCACAGGACTCATTGTTAACAGAAGATTGCACTTTTCAAATGGAGGCTCTGCTGGCATTCATAAGCAGACACTTTGCTCTGTATGCTATTATTAATAATAAATTATTAATATTAATGACTTAGTAATAAATAGAATGCATGTCACAAACTTGCATGGTATTATGGATCATGATATAGTAATATTTTCTCACAATTTTTTACATTAAAAGTTTAGTGATGCTGTATAAAATTCTAAGCCTCTCTTTACTCCACGTGAAATAAAATGTCATAACAAAATTGATTTTGTAAAATGCCTTAGAGGATACATTAACTGGAGAATATGGATAAATTAGATATCACAACCCGCTGTGTGGCTAATTTAACGTTGGCCTACAGTTAGTTTGCATAGCTGATTTGAAGTTTCTTTCCTCAAATCCAGTGTAGAGACAGGTAATGCCAAATGCCAATTTCCCTGTGGATCAAATGAGAAATGTTACTGGGAGAAATTTAAATTTGCTCATGACCTGAAGGAGGATAAGTGTTGTGAGTGTGTGTATGTGTGCATGTGAGCATGGGTGTGTGTTCCATCTAATTAGTGTTAAAGCCACATTTTAGGTGAGTTTAAGCTTATTTTTCATTCTTAATTTTTTCTCTGTTCATATGTTCTGTACTTCTAGCCCATTCCCGGTGAGCTGTTCTGAACATAGATAGAACTGAGACACAGGAATTTTTGATTATGTAAATGAAACACTTCATCAAAGCAGCTCCATGGAGAGAGAAAAGAGCAAAGGGGAAGATTCAGACATGCATTCGGTTAAAAAAGCCTATGGGGAGTTCTGTCTATAGTTGGCTCTTGTATGGAGCTAAAAATAATATATCATTTGACGTGGAATATCATGGCTTAGTTGTAAATGAGTTTCAGTCAGTTTCATATTTACTGGTGTTTGTGTGTGTGCACATGTGTGAGGGTAGGGGTGTGTGGACCTTGGAGCTAAAATAGCTATACAGTTTTCTTTCTTCTCCAATCATATTTTAGAAATGAAAAGGTGAATATTTTAAACAGACTCCTAGCAAAGATACCTATTTTAAAATCAGTTATTGCTGTTTGCTATATTCTGAAAATTATTACCATTTATTGCATATTTTGTAATGCAGAAACTTTTGCAGTAAATACTCATATTCTTTAACAGTTCTTATTAATGTATTACTAGACCTAATGTAGCCATATACTTTCCTTTAGGATACATGCATGTAAGACCCTTTAGATTATATGTGGTAATACAACATAAGACTTTGCATGCATTTTTTTTTACTTTTATAATCTAATCAATGGGTTCTAAGAAAGGTTAAAGTTAATGCAGAATATGAGTGATATAAGCTACAGTATTAGGTATTATCAGTTACAATCAGACTATTTTTAAATGTTAGCAAAGGAGGCCATTACAAGTGAATTTAATGTTCTTAGCTATCTGCCAGGTGAACCATAATAAATGAGGCAAAAGATTCAAAATGTCAGTCAATTTCACTTTGGTATTTACTATCACCTTATAAAAATGGTGGATAATGGTGCATTAAAAATGGAATCACAAAATGAATATACCTCATAATCGGTTTTCATTCCACTTTGTTGCTACTAGGTATTTCACACTGATTTGGTGCTTTTTATCTTATTATTTTTTCTAAAGTCCTTTTATAATTAAAATTACTTTTCAAATTTTTTTTTAGGTTTTAGACTCACTAATGTCTGTTCTATATTTACATTTGTCTCTAGACAGTTGTCTTACAAAATATTTTGAAATGCATTGCATCTTGCAAAGAGGAAAAACCCACATTTGTCTGATACATTCTATTAGCCTTTATTAAGCTACCATGATTGTAAGCAGTTCCAAAAATTCTGGAGCTAAACATTTGCTCCTCTAATGCTTACTTTCCTCTATTAGATAACATGAAATATCTCAAAAGCTAAAAGTTGTCTGGAATTTGGTTTTTACTTAAATAATAATGTGTCAATCACAAGACTTCCTCAGCCTTTGTACACTATGTTAGTATCCACCATGTTCTTCTAAGTTTGAAAGTAAACAAAATGAGAAAGACAAGTAAAAGGAAAATAAAATAATTATTTTCATGTATTTAGACATATCTTAACTTTTTACCCACATAAACGGGTTACAGGACAGAAAGTTCAATGATAGAGATTTTACTTAAGGTTTCTTTGTATTTGGGCTTAAAAATTTATCCTTTTGAATTCAAAAATGAGATATCTATTCTTCTGTATAGAAAACTGATGTATCTTCCTCTCAGTATTCTGTAGTAAGAGATACAAATATGACCATTTCCTTCAGAAATTGGAAGAAGGAACAAACACATAAAACTTCTGAGAATTATACAAAGTCATATATGATTCAATTTTAAAATGAGCATGAAAGATAAGTGCTATATAAATTCATAGAAAGTAAAAATCAAAATGAAATGGAATGTGTAGACAAGAATGACTTTTTATCTTTTGCTATTCCTAAAGGAGAGAGAATTCTTCAGGACAGGGCAATAGCACCCTTTGTAGTAATCATATGCAGTTATCTCTGTTTGGGAATCTGGTATCCTAGCAAATTTTCATAATGAGCACAATCATGTGGGCTCTCAATTTCAGAATAAAGTTATTTACACAAAAAGTTATATCTCCTTAAAAATAGGACTTTCTAAAATTCCTTTACATTTTATATTGGGCTCATTTAATGGTTTGCTCACCATAGTCATGTGACAAAATTTGTGCCTACATCTAGTTCCTTTGCTTGTCTTTTTTTTGATGCTGTGTTTAGCTGGAAACTTCTATAGTTGAATTGCACTCAAATTTATTACCATTAAAATAGCTTTTTATTTTACATATTTTTACTATTTGATTAATCAAATAGTCATTTTTATATATAAGATTTAATAACAGTTTTTGTATATAAGATTTAATAACAGTTTTTGTCTTTACATGTATATAGATTTTTACAATATGGTGCATTTTGTTCTTAGTTTGTGATGAAATAGGATTAATCACACACATACATAAAGTTCTATATCTATTGATACGAAATTTCATCTTGCTATAAATTTTAAGTAAAAGTTAAGTTCTTCACTTTATTTTGGATTTCTTATTTTCTTGCAACATTTTTGACCACTTGATTCAATTTTTTAAAGATATTACACATAATGTATATAAAAAGGTACTGTGAAAACCATCATGATATTGTTTAAGAGGGATTCCACATATTTATTTGGGAATGATCATGATAATTGATATTAAATGTCATCTTGCTATACATTATAAATAAAATAGTTAAGTTCCCCAATATACTCTGGCTTTCTTGTTTTCTTTCAACTCTTTTGGCCACTTGACTCAAACATTTGAGATATGACACATATTTATATAACAAGGTACTGTTGGAATCATGATAGATACTGTTTAAAAGGTATTCCACAAACTTATTTGGGAATGATTATCCTATTTTTTAATACTTGAAAAGACTTATTCTGAACCAAATATGCGTGACCGTGGCCTGGTGCACAGTCTCAGGAGGTCCTGAGAGCATGTACCCAAGGTGGTTGGATTACTGCATGGTTTTATATATTTTAGACAGAAATAAGACATAAACCAATACATGTGAGGTATATGCTTGTTCAGTCTAGAAAAGCAGGAAACCTCTAAGCAGTGGCTTACAGATCATAGGTGAATTCAAAGGTTTCTTTTTGGGCACTTTGTTGAAAGAGTTATTACCTGAAAACATGGAATCAATATAAAGGAGTGTCTGGGTTAAAAAGAGATTGTGGCGACCAAGGTTCTTATTATGTAGATGAAGTCTCTTAGGTCCTATTCAGACCTTCAAATGTGCTAGTCTCTCAGTTAATCTCTTCATGATTGGGATGGCCTGAAAAGGGAAAGAGTTAGTTATGTTAATAGAGATACATTATAGAAGCAAATTTTCCCCCAATGAAATATGTCTTTGCATGGCCATTTCAAAATATGCCAAAGAAACATATGGGGTAAAATATTTTGATTTTTTTATTTATCTGTCATTTGATGTCATGCCTGAATCAAGTTGGAAAGTAAAGCCATATTATGTAGTGTTAAATAACCCATATGACGTGATTTTTATGACTTATAGTAAATGACTTCCCAGGCCTGTTAGATAGGAATTTGGGCAAAAGAATTATGTGGTTTGGCTGTGGCCCCAACTAAATCTCATCTTGAATTCCCACATGTTGTGGGAGGGACCCAGTGGGAGGTAATTGAATCATGGGGGCAAGGCTTTCCTATGCTGTTCTTGTGATAGTGAATAAGTCTCATGAGATCTGATGATTTTCAAAAGAGGAGTTGCCCTACACAAGTTTTCTTTCTTTGCCCACTGCCATCCATAAGACATGACTTGCTCCTTCTTGCCTTCTGCCATGATTGTGAGGCTTCCCCAGTCACGTGAAACTGTAAGTACAATTAAACCTCTATCTTTCTCAAATTGCCCAGTCTTGGGTATGTCTTTATCAGTAGCATAAAAATGGACTAATACAGAGGAAGAGAAAAAGAAGATCAGAGTTTAGTCTGGAGTATCCTCTCTTGGCCAAAAGTTATTCCATAAATTGCATGTGCAAGCCAACCACTGGCAAGGAGTAGTATGATGCTAGGAAGGCTCATTCTTAGAGTAGTCCAATGGGTGTTGACAGTTTCAGTACTAGCAGTGTTTGGTCCCGGGGAAAGATACAGTCTGACCTCATTTAACAGCTAATTATTTAAGAGGCAAGAGAGAATCAGGCCTAGAAGTCAGCCTGAAAAAAAAAATCTTGGATCAGATCTACTATGCAAACTATGTTGATCTATGCCTTCCTTTTTTTTTTTTTCTTTTTCTGAATCAATCATGACATTTACAAGAGATAGATAACAATAATATAATGATAAGCATCATAAAAATAGTGAATATTTGGTGTTCAAGAGAGTCATAGGTAGAATCAGAGGACAGTAAACAACCTAAATAGCCAAAACAACAACAACAAAAAATCCCCTGAATGTAACATCATATTCTTTAATCAGACTTACCATATGTTTGCCTTCCTTAGCAAGGGTCATTTGCTTATTTGAGAACTGTAGCACAGTATTAGTCAATTCTCACTCTGCTATGAAGAAATACCCCAGACTGTGTAATTTATAAAGGAAGGGGTTTAATTGACACTTGGTTCCACAGGGTTTGGGAGGCCTCAGAAAACTTACAATCATGGCGGAAAGAGAAGCAACCGTCTCCTTCTTCCCATGGCAGCAGCAAGGAGAAGTGCACAGCGAAGGGGGGAAAAGCTGTTTATAAAACCATCACGTCTTGTGAGAACTCATTCACTATCCTGAGAACAGCATGGAGGTAACCGCCCCCATGATTCAACTACCTCCCACTGGGTCCTTTGTACAACATCTGGGGATTATGGGAACCACAATTGAAGATGAGATTTGGGTGGGGACACAGCCAAACCATATCAAGCACCAACATTAAATCAGAACCCAACAAATTTATCTTCTGGCCAATTGGTGTCCATAGGTGTGACATCCTGAGGAGAGTATGAATCAATTTTGAGAAATGCTTGATGCTCAGTGCCTAAATTGTCATAGAACTTGTTTACGATAGTCAAATCTATTTTCCCCACCACTTTGCTGTTACACCTTATTGTGGTATTTGAAAGAGAAAAAGAGGTTTTTTTTTCTGACAGTAAAGGAATGAGGAAAGGATTCCCTATTCAATAAATGGTGCTGAGATACCTGACTAACCAAATGCAGAAGATTCAAACTACATTTTTTCCTTACACCATATACGAAAGTTAAGTCAAGATGTATTAAAGACTTAAATGTAAAACCCAAAACTATAAAAACCCTGGAAGACCACCTAGGCAATATCATTTAGGACACAGCATGTGTGAAGATTTTATGACAAATATGCCAAAAGCAATTGCAAAAATTGATAAATGAGGTCTGGTTAAACTGAAGAACCTCTGCACAGCAAAAGAAACAATCAACAGAGGAAATAGATAACCTGCAGAATGGGAGAAATTTTTTGTAAACTTTGCATTGGACGAAGGTCTGATATCCAGTATCTATAAGAAACTTTAACAAAATTACAAGAAAATAAACAACCCCATAAAAAAGTGGACAAAGTACATGAACTGACACTTTTCAAAAGAAGACATACATGTGACCAACAATCATATGAAAAAAGCTCAACATCACCAATCATTACAGGAATGCAAATCACAACCACAATGAGATACCATCTCACACCAATCAGAATGGCTATTATTAAAATGTCAACAAATCACAGATGCTGGTGAGACTGTGGAGAAAAAGGAATACTAATACACTGTTGGTGGGAGTGTAAATTAGTTCAACCCTTGTAGAAGATAGTGTGGCAATTCCTCAAAGAGTTGAAGACTTTTGACCCAAACCTCAAATACCACTTAACCCAGCAATCCCATTACTGTGTATGTAAAGAAAGGAATATAAATCATTCTCTTATGAAGACACACTCGTGTACATTCATTGCAGCACTATTCACAATAGCAAAGATATGGAATCAACCTAAATGATAGGTCAATGATAGCTGGGATAAGGAAAATATGGTACATATACACAATGACAGACTGGATAAAGAAAATCCTCCCAACAAAAATGGCCCTTTTGCATATGCCAAATGGTATTTTTCATGAGGGTGGGTATTAGGAGCCAAGTAAGGACTAAGGAGGCAAAGCCCCTTATTTTGTTTCTATGTTTAGTCATTTGTGTGCCTCCTTGATTTAGAGGATCTAAATTAATTTTATCTCTCAAAATTGACCCTTAAAATCTCACATGCCCACCTCTTTTGCAATTGAGTCTGAGAAGTTGCCTATATAGTTTTAGCAGCAGGGAATTAGCAGTGAAAATAGTTCAGGCCCAGTGGGATTCGAAATGGTTTTTAAATTTTGAAGATAATCAGGTAGAGAAAGAAAGATAATCTTTGTTGTTTTACCCAATTTTGTAAGCTACAGGTAGAATTACCAATGTTTTAGACAAAAGGGGCATAAGTCCTGCCTAGGTCTGACAATGAAACACAAGGAAAGTCATGGGTAGCTAAACATTTAAATTATTCTGTATTAAAGCATAGAACAAATTATATTACTTTATATAGAGGAAAATTTATTAAATGGATTTTGTTTTGATACAGGGTCTTTTTTGCATAGGCTGGAGTACCACGACATGATGATGGCTCACTGTAGCCTCAAATTTCTATGCTCCAGTCATGCTCCCACCTCAGCCCCTCAAGTAGCTGGAGCTACAGGCACATACAACTATGACTGGCTAATTTTAAAGAAAAAAATTTTGTAGAGGCATGGTCTTATTATGTTGCCTAGGCTGGTTTCAATCTCCTGGCCTCAAGTAATTCCCCTGCCTCAGCCTCCTAAAGTACTGGGATTACATGTGTGAGGCACTGCGCCTGGCCTATTAAATGAGTATGACTTCGTATACAAGCCTGGTCCAGTGTTCTATGAAAGCAGGTTACTTTTACTGTCATCTCCCAGGTCTGAAGATGGGGCTTTGGTGAACTTGAATTTGGTGCCAGATGCCAGTGTTGACATTTATCATTCAGTAGGGGTCAGTGTTCCTTTTTGGATGAGGTATGTGTAGCCAGGAGTCAAAGCCCTGCAACTTCATAGTACAAGTGTTAGTTAACAACTTACGATAAAGACCTTTTTTTAAAGAGGGCTGTAGAGAATCTCTCAATTGATGTTTAGACATCAGGCTAGAGGTAGTAATACTAGAGTTTATGACTTAGCTGGAAGCTGAAACTCATGATTACACAAAGTTTCATGAATAAAATAAATGATTATCCAATAGTTACACAATATTAAAAAAAATAAAAGTCTTCTTAATTTTAAAGTCATAACACTTACCTATAAAATTAAAATAAAAGAAGGAATCTTACTTGTAATTCCTCAGGGAACAGTTCTTTACAATTTTATGCTCAGATAACCAGTAAAGCAACTATCCTTGACTCGGTATTTTGTTATGTTGTGGATTAAAGTGTAAATCAGAGTTTATTTTCCTTTGAATGAACTTTCCTAACCATTCAATCAATATAACAAAGCCTAATTCATTCACTTTATATAATATTATGATTCCTTTGGCGAACTGGGATTAAAATCATCAAGCCGTTGTACTTGTCAGGTTATGAAACCATATGGTATTTAAGTGCTCACGAAGGTAGTCCACCTCATTGAGAACTCAACAAAACAAATTTAGCAGCAACTTACATTTCAAGAGGTAAACACTTTTGTATCTTGCCACAGTTACACAGTCAACAAGATATTTCTTCTATATACTCTCTCAAGATACGAAGAAAAGTACTTACTGAATTCATCAAGTGAGTTGTATTACCATCACTTTATGTACTTAAAAGCTGAAGATGCATTGCATGACATAAAATTGCCTAATTCTCTTTAAACTGTAAAATTAAAAGTTGTGAATATTTTTACTTACTTTAGCAAGGTATTTTTAGATACTTTTATTTCACTTTTATACTAATTTGCTTTTAATGAATATTAGCATAATTTTATATACCTTTCCTATTTCTGCTTATAAATGAGTTTAAAATTTACCTATTTTTTGAACAAAAACAATTCATTCCCTTTACATACACACAGACAATAACCATATCATCCTTTAGCAACCAAAATTTCCTTCAATTTTCCTTCAGAGGCATTTTCTTAAATATTCTATACTTGCTATGTCTGCGATCTAATGCAATATTTACTTCTCAACTCACAGCATTATTCCATCTACCCCCAAACCCAAAACAATTACTGTACGAAGTCTCTAATGAAGTATTATGATCAAACAAGTGAATACAAGCTTACTAATCTTATTTTACTTACACTTGACTTCATATTTAACACTGATTGAATTTTTTTCTCTACTATTGTTTCTTTCCTTTACTTTAAGATATCCCCAGCTGTTTCCTCTGTATTGATGGTCAATCCCATGCAAACTTTTCCAATGGCCACGCTCCTTTTTTGTTGTTGTTGCATAAAATTTTATAGTGCAAATGACTAATTCTTAGTTACCTTTTTTCTCACAATACTTTTTTTCTACATTACTACTTATGTGGAAGTAATTTCTTAGTTTATGTCTTCTCAGGGATTCGGATTTCATTTTTGTAATGACCAACCTTAAGTCAACCATTTTCATGAAACATCTTTGGTCTCATTGCTTTTTCAAACTCTGTAAGTTTGATATTTAATAGTATTTCCACGAATAAGTTGTGCAACTTCCTGTGTTTACTTAGTGTTTTGACCCATCTGCACAAAATAGAAACCAAGTAATCATCTTTAGTTTTTTTATTCTTGAATCTTGCTAGGTTCTAAATTCTTCATGATAAATTTAATTCAGAACCTTATTGTAGCTCACTTAGGTTTATTAGAGTAGCCTCCCATATTTAACTCCATTTTCTTTCTTCTGGAAGGCATCCTCCATAGAGTTTAATAAAACACAATTTTCCCCATGCCATTACCTTGGTTAAATACTAGTTTTGCTCTTCAGAGCCTAATCAATAAACACTGTACTCTTTATCATCACATTATACCAGAGCTTTATCATCTGGTCTTGCCCAACTGTCATCATTCTGGCATTCACTTCTAGTAATTCTTAACTGCATGCATTTCCATGATGTAGCTGTGTGAGTCAAGCTTTCCATATCTACTATCTGGACTTTCTTTTTTTTTTTTTTTTTTTTTCTCCCTTTCCAATTACAGAGCAAAATAAACCTACCTATAAGCCAAGATGTCTTTAAGCATATTCAGCAAATTAACCACTACATCTTCTTTCTGAAGGCCATACTGCCTGTATTCTTAGCTATCACACTATATTGCCAAAGTCATGGGTTAGACTTTTCCAGCTTAAGGTCCGTGAGTTATGCTTACTCATCTTTGTATTCTCAGTGCTTAATATATAATATTATAATATATAATAGCTTGCAAGTATTTCTTGATAAACTAAAAAATTACATGTTCTAAATCTTATACTTACAAGGTCTAAGCATATGAAAATATGAAATACTTTAAAAAATTGAACAGTTGTTGGTTAATACTGAGTGTCAACTTGATTGGATTGATGGATGTGAAGTACTGTTCCTGGGTGCATCTGTGAGGGTATTGCCAAAGGAGATTAATATTTGAGTCAGTGGATTGGGAAGGGCAGACCCACCCTCAATCTGGGTGGGCACAATCTAATCAGCTGCCAGTGCAGCCGTAATAAAACCAGGCAGAAGAACATGAAAAGACTAAACTGGTTTAGTCTTCTGTCCTACATCTTACTCCAGTGTTGGATGCTTTCTGCCCTTGAACATCAGACTCCAAGTTCTTCAGCTTTGGGACTTGGACTTGTTTCCTTGATCCTCAGCTTGCAGATGGTCTTTTGTGAGACCTCACCTTGTGATTGTGTGAGTCAATATCCCTTAATAAACTCCCCTTCATATATATGTATGAAATATTATGATCAAACAAGTGAATACATTACTAATCTTATTTTATTCATGTTTGTACTCTCAGTGCTTAGTATATAACAGCTTTCATGATTAGTAAAATAAGATATATATAGATAGATAGATCCTATTATTTCTGTCCTTCTAGTGAAACCTGACTAATACACCAGTATGTCAAAATGCTAAGTAGCCAATAGATTTAATAGCATATCACAGAAAATACAATAAAATTAAAGTAAAATAGTAATTATGCTTCTCTTTGGAAAATACAATAGGGACACAGATGGTTTAACTTATTGTATTACATGTAGTTACAGGAGATATCTTTAGTATTCAAGCTACTCATTCAGTTAGTGACAAAATAAAGTCATAACAAGAAGTCTGTATTTTTGTATTTTTATAAATAAAATCATAAATACCTTCTAAATGACAGGCGAGGGAGAATAGTGAAAATAGATGTGATAAACACATCATATTTCTCTATCAATTATATGCATTTGCTTAATTTTCTATGTAAAATATTTATTTTTCAATTAAAGTAATTTAATTTAAAATATTTACACTTTTTTATCTAAAATATTTTGTATATTTAGTTAAGAAAGACATGTCAAATAAATAAAACTTTTAAGGATAGTTTTTTTAAAAAATTCCAAAATATTGTAGCGAATGAAGACATTTAAAGATTCTTCTAAGACTAATAGAGTGACTACATAGCATAAGAGGCATTGAGATTATTTTAAATCATGTTACAACTATAGACTTTCATTTGCCTCCCTACTATGAAAGACAAGGGTATTAACTCATCAACCTTTCTTTCCAATTACTGACAAATTCATTTTGATTTTTATATTGTAAACTTACATGTTATTAATCCTATCAGGAATCTTTGCGCATAAGTATATGTCACTTTATGTGAATATCTCCTTTTACCTCATACTTTTGTTTCATTTCTCAATTTTGACCTTATATTTTTGATTATACATTGTTACCAACTTTCCTATAATTTTAAAAATTTATATGAATTTTCTGATTTTTTTATTGTGTTCTTGGAATCCAAAACTGGATAATTCTCTTTCTTCCTCTTTTCTCTCCCTTAATTACCACCTTTTTTCTCATAATACATTTGCATAAAGTTAACACATTATTTGTTTTTAATATTACTATGTGTACAAAGCTTTTTGCAGACCTCAAATTTGCTTTGATATTATGGGAAAGTTTTTCAAATCCCCAACTTTTCTAAATCAGTTAGATTCCCTTTAGAGCTATTCTTTGATATGGTTTATCTTTTAGACATAATATTTTTGTTGATATTCTTAGTGGGGAAGATAGCAAAACTCAGTATGTGAGTATCCTTCTTGAGAGTAACTGAGCTTTGCTCTCACTTCTTAGGTTCTATAAAATGCCAAAGGGAATATTTGTGTGTGTGTGTCATCTAGTTTCATTACTCTAATAATTTAAAAAATTATCTCTCACTTTTTTGAAAAATTAAAGATCATATGTATAGCCACCACATCAGAGGTTAGCTGTGTTAAGCTCACTAAAATAATATACAATGCATGGGGGGAATGGAAAATAGAATTTGGAATATTTTTGAAAATTCTCAATGATGATAACTCATATAGAGAGTCACATAAAATAATGGGCTTTTAAAATAAAGTAGCAATGAATCAGCAGTTTTTTAAAATTTCTATTAAAAATATAATATTCCTTTTTTTCTGATTTCTCCTTCTTTTAATATATTTAAAATTACACATTTGGCATGACATCATGTTGTTCATAATCTTATGAGATACCACAAATCATGAACAATCTGTAACACAAAAGGTGTAGAAAATTCTGAAATGAGTGATATTTTCAATTGAATAACTGATTATGAAAGAAATTTGAGATGAATTTGATGGGTTTAATTTTAGTACTGTGTAATTTCCTATTCTCTCAACAAAGCACCGTCAGTATTAGAAAGTCACTGATTATGTATATGCCTAAAACTATGCCTATCTCCTTCTTTACATTTGTTTATATTAAGCATACAAGCAGAATGATTTTTAATTTATTGTATGATTATAATAAAATCATTGATGAAAAGTTTTATATATACTTAGAAAATGTATATATCTTGGGTAGTTTGTGGTGTCTGTGTGTGTATATATATAAATTTAGTAGTAGAAAGAAACCAGTTATATTAGATACTGGCTCTGAAATCACTTATGGTTAAGAAAAAAAACTCAAAACCTTAGCATCTTATATTCATATTTGTCTGTTTAAAGTTCTTATCCTCTCTGCTATTGTTTGAATGCTTTTCCCCCAAAAAAACTTATGTTGAAATTTCATTGCCAATGTAATTGTATTGGGAGGTGGGACCTTTGAGAGATTACTAGGCCATGAGGGCCTTCTGCTCACGTGTAACTTTAACATCTTTAAAAACGAGTTTTCCTGGCACGGGTTTTCTCTTGTTGACCTTCAACATTCTACCATACAATGACATAGAAAGAAGACCTTGCCAGATGCTGGTACCTTGATATTGGACTTCCCAGCCTCCAAAAAATGTAAGCCAGTAAATTTTTGTGCATTGTAAATTACCCAGTCTGTAGTATTCTCTTATAGCAAACACAAAGTACACTAAACATACTACTTCACATATATCTACAGCATTTTTCTTGTAATCAGTCTAATATTTAAAATTACAGTCATATACTGCATAATGACGTTTTGATCAATGACAAATTGCATATGTGATGATGATTCTATAAGATTATAATGAAGCTGATTTTTATCACCTAGTGATATCATAGCCATCATAATGTCATCGCATACATATTATTTTGTATTTGTGGTGATGTGGGTGTCAACATACTGTGCTGCCAGTCATACAAAATTATACACATGCAATTATGTACAGTATGTAATTATTAATAAATATGATGCATGACTATGTTACTGGTTTATGCATGTACTATATTATAATTCTTAATGTATGTATGTATAGAATATCTTTAGGAGGTATAGTAAATGCATATTGGTTTATGCATTTACTATTCTATACATTTTATTGTTACTTTAGAGAGTATTCCTTTTATACCCCCCCACACACACACACGCTTCTAGAATACCTTCAGAAAGTGTTCTACCATATAGTGACATAGTAAGAACACCTCGCAAGATGCTGGCTTCTTAATGTTGGACTTCCCAGCACCGTGCATTTTATTCCCCTGAAGACCATCCAGTGGAACAAGACAAGATGTGGTGATGGAAGATAGTGATATTGATGATTCTGACCCTGTGTAGGCCTAGGCTAATGTGTGTTGCATATGTCATAGTTTCTAACAAAAAAGTTTAAAGGGTAAAAAGTTCACCTTATCTTGAATAAAATTATTGGACTATTTTTCATTGAACTATTCATATTTAACTAAATATGAGTAATGACTTGACCTATTTCACCAGCTAATAAGCTATTCCTTTAGGCATTATTTTATACTGCTTATAGCAGTGTGCAAATTTCATGCAGTATTGAAGTCATCTTGGGATGTTTGCAAGTGTCAAGAGTGCACACAGATGCATTGATGTAAATGTTTTCTCTGTTGCAAAGTTTAACTTGAAATTTTTGTAAAATCTTTCAACTCCTTCATCTGCAAATAATTAAAAATATATTAGGCACACCTTGTGAGTAAATTTTTTTGAGATCAAATTTAATAATGGTAGAAACCCATCCATTATAAACTGAGTACCTCAACCAAATTCAAAATCATAAATATATAATCTTAACTGTATTTTTATCTTACTTTTATTCTTTAATCTCCTATTACCATTTTTTATTCATTGCAGTTATCTAATATGTAAAACAAATTTGCTGTATATTTTTAAGATTGAGATGTTAAAAAATGTAAATGACTGGCTGTACACATCCATAAAATTAGCCCATCTCACAGTTTCATTATAAGGGATACCTTGAAAAATGTAATTGTAAATATGTTTGTATATTACTATATTGTATATATAATACATTTGTTATGTATTTATATATTATTATAGAGATACATATTTATCCTGAAGTTCTAAATTAAATAAAAATGTGGGGGTCTACAAAAACATTATTTTTAATTTGATTTTTCTTAAATTTGAAATTTAAGAAATTAGACTGTATTCTAATTACAACCAATTATAGTATTGGTTATTACAAATATTATAACTACTGATAGTATTGTATTATTAATTATGCTGGCTTAATTCTTTGAAGACTGTTTTATATATTGATTTATATTAAATCATTTCCTTCCCTTTGTAACCATAGACATCTTTCTATAGAATAAACTTTGTAGACTTATCCATTTCTGACATACTTTTTAAAAATGATATTGTTACTTAAGTAAATGCAAAATTCTGGCATATATTCCACCTGTTTATAGATCTCGTAGAGATACAGAACACACAAATCTATGACACATACATATTGAAAATAAGGACACTAATTTAAGTCAAGGGTAAGTAATAGATTACATGATAAGAAAATGAAGAATTTTGTTTCATATGCAACAATTCCCTTTAATTATCCAGACTTTTTTTCATATAAAATTATACAGCATCAGAGCTCTGAAATACATTTATTTTTTCAATTGACATTTATGTATTTCTTCATTTGCTCTGTTGCCAAATATATAACAGTCACACCCAGGCATTTTATATGACCAAACTTAAAAGGAACTGCAAAAAATATGAACATGAAACTACTCAAATTGTCAAAAGGGAACTATCATCAGTATTCACCAGACCAAGTAAATTTCTTTCTGTTTTTTGTTTGTTTGTTCGTTTGTTTTAAGATGGAGTCTCGCTCTGTCACCCAGGCTGGAGTGCAGTGGCGCGATCCAGGCTCACTGCAAGTTCCGCCTGCCAGGTTCATGCCATTTCCTGCCTCAGTCTCCTGAGTAGCTGGGACTACAGGCACCCACCACCACGCCTGGGTAATATTTTTGTATTTTTTTAGTAGAGATGGGGTTTCACCGTGTTAGCCAGGATGGTCTCGATCTCCTGACCTCATGATCCACCCACCTTGGCCTCCCAAAGTGCTGGGATAACAGGTGTGAGCCACCGTGCCTGGCCAATTCTCTCTGTTTTTAAAAGATAGATAAGGACACATAAATGAGTGACCACTTAAAATAAACCAGTATGAATGAAAGAGAAAATATTAAAGAGATATATTAATACCAAGCTGCCTTACTGTTACGTGTATGTTGTATGAACGTAGGAATAATTAAACAGTAATGGACTAGGTGCTTTTGAATACAAAAGTTCATTATACATGGTTCATATTTTAAATTTTTCATTGTTTGGTGGGTGACATAGGTAAAAAAATTAGCGCACGGTTACTTTTAATTACAATCTATGGTACTCCACAAATAATTTACAATGAAAAACACAAGTATTATCACACTTACATGCCCTAAGTGGGGGGAAGGTTTAATATGTTTTTAAAGTATTTTCTTCCTCACAGGTACACCTATGGTAGATACATGAAATAAGATATTCAAACTACATGGATTTAGATCAAAAGCCTCATAGAGAATTACAGGATATAAGCTGAAGGTCTTAATGGGGATAATATGAGATAAGATTCCATTTGTTTTCAATGCTATGGGTGAAAATTTACCTCCATAAAATAAAAAATCTACAAACTTATGGCAAATACAATACTTACAGGAATACATACCACAAAAAATATACTGAGCCAATATGGAAAAAATAAAGCAGTTTCCAAGACTTGGAAGAAGATTTGAGTTAGTAGAGACTCATATCTGGTTATTACAAATATTGAAAATAAATTAACTCAAGAAATCATTGTTTTACTGTGATTCTAACCATATTAAACACATTATTTTTAATCAAATGAAAGAAACACATATTGATGAAAGTTTTTTTAAAACTCCAAAAATAGACACTCTAATGTTCACCTGTTAGCTCCATGCTCATTAAAGGTTGAGAATCCTTCTACAATTTTTCATCATCTTAGGGCTTTTCTCCTGAATGGTTCCTCATAATGTAATCAAGGTAGTAAATCTCAGCTATTAAATCTGTATTTTCGGAGGATGAGGTTGAAAATTTTGAGTAAGAATACACACACACACACACACACACACACCAACACACACACACCATTCCATTGCTCAGGGCTTTGTTACTGAGTGATAGGTCCAAATGAACATTTGGATGAGCAACTGAAGTCTTTCTCATTACAGGTAATGAGAAGAAAAGGGAAAGACAAAGGAAATTCTCTTACTAGATGTTAAATCAGTGTTATGCTTTCCACAATTTAAACTGTGTAGTGTTTATATAAATATTAATAGAAGAATAAATTGAAGAGTATACCTTTGAAAGCTAAGATAATACATATTAGACTCTTCATTAAG